>NC_134407.1:5875072-6243406 GCF_038048845.1 Mixophyes fleayi | reverse complement strand
TACATAGGCAGGTAATGGACTTCATCACTTGCACTTTCCTCTGCCCTGCTAGCTCTCCGCTGTGGGTATAAATGAGCAGAGGGTCCCAGCACATGCAGCTTTTCAGCAATAAGTTTATGAACTTTAACCTGTATAGTATAAAAGGACTGATTATCCGGATACCTGCTCCACCTTGAAAAAGACTATTTCTAGTTAAAACGTGTTAGTGGGTGTATAGCACTAGACAGTAGGAGAGAAAATCATCTTGAGATCGTGGTGTGCTCTACATAGAAAATCAAGGAATATATCATCTTTCGTGAACATACCATCTGGGGAAGAATTTATGATATCAGGACTGGAGAAGTCCCATTTTTATTTTTATTGAGTTCATTCTATGTAAAGGAAGTGCTTATTTATCCTTCCTATCGTATATTTTATATAGCTTTTTGTTCTGACATATCTATTGGGTATTATATGCCAGGAGGGATAGGAGCTGCCTCTTTATAGTGCGCTCAGTTTGACTGTTACTTTGGATTGTTATATCTTTGTAAGGTGTTGGGACCTGGTTGTGGTAACTTAGGCTGCAGTGAAAACAGAGGTCTCCATGATTTTATCTATAACAATAAACAATCTATTTACACTACTCTTCAGTCCAGCACAATACTTGTGCTGCAAATAACACTAAGATAAACATCTACGTCTCCTTTTCACTCCTGCTCAATTACTCGCCCCTCCTCTCCGGGGGCCTTGGGCAATAACACAGGCTCGCTGTGCTCCCTCTGCTACTCCTGGGAGTCTCACACTCACTATGCAGGCTCTGACACTCTCTCCACTGCACTCGTAGCCTGGCTCTCACTAGTGTCCTCTTGCAGCTTTAAAACTCTATAAGGCAGACCCTCATACTGCTTTGGCAGGGATCCCCCCTTCTTTATTGGGGTCCCACCTTTTTTCTCTCAGGGGCTCTTTATTATTATTTGGATTCCATCCCCTTATTGTGGCTCTCTGAACTTGGGGACTCCTTCCCCTCTTAATATGCAATCGCGCTCGGAGCTAATTTCTTCCTCCAATCTGTCCCATGTCGCTCATATTCTCTCTGTTATGATATAATTTGACCCCTCATGGCAGCAGGCCATGGACATTCTCCCAAATTTGCCGGGGATTCTCCTCCCCTCTCTCCACGGTCCCCTGTCACTCTCTCACCACACCCTTCACCGCCATTCCTGGTGTGTCTCCTCAAGTTCCTAGTGACGGGGCCACACACATCCCTTGTGAAGAACAACACCAGAGGGGGTGTTACATACTTTATAGAAACATTGTTGCAACTATCTTCAGAAAAGTTATACTTGCAAATAAGCAGATACATTTTAATGTTGTTTTTCATCCACAGCGGGAAAATAAATAAATGTGATAATCTTATTGTGAATTGGGATTTATTTTGCATTATTTTTAATTGGGCTCAGCATTGTATTATAGTTTAGCAACACGTCTCTCCTGCCAGCAGTTCCAAATCCGCGCACAGCACATTTTGTATTAAACAATAACTTTTTATTAAATAACACAGGAAAAAATCCAATTTATTTTAAATAATGCAACATTTTTCATCAGTGTTAAAGTCTCTGAAGATTATAAGGCAGCAGTGCATGATGGGACAGAGAATCACTGCTTCACGTCCTGTTGTAACACTTATTAGTCTTTTTCAAGACAAGTGACTGTAGTTTCCACCTTAAACCTAAAATCTGGCAAAAGTCTGAGCAGTGAAACCATTTATAATTATATAGATGGACTCAACTAACACCAGTTGCGTGTTAAACTTTTTCTGTTTTGTTCGACTAAATGGCGCGATTGTGCCTAGCAGTGCTCTGATTACACCAGTCACTTCTAAGAGCGCTGCCCTTCTATAGTGTTTAGAGTCGGAGGGTCACTGCGGAGCCATTAGTTACATCTCCAGCAGGACTTTGCCGGGAAACTATTACCAAGCCCAACAAACCGATCTGCCTGGTTTCTTAATGTAACTTAGTAACTTTAACACTTCTTATTTTTGTGTCTATCCGGCGTATCCGCTATATATACTAAACTGTGTTTGGGTATTTTGTCATGAAAGTGGACAGAATTCTTATGGAGTGTCACACAACTAAAATACTAGAATGTACCCGCTGGCGTTGGCACATCTCAGAGGGTTGAGGAGTCTAACGCGCCTCCGGTCTTCATCAGGAACCCCCGCAAGGAGTTATGTGTTTTGCTGTAAGAGGCGCGCAGGTCACGGTCCTTCAAGAGAACCGCCAGCGAGATACAGGAAATAGAGGGTAGTCAATCTGACCGGTTCAGCAGCGTGCGGGCAGCAAAGTACACAGGGATCGCCCAAAAAGAGTAGTCTCAATATAAACCGTGTCTGTAACGTGTGAGCAAGAGGATCCGAAGAGTGGTCAAATAACAGGAAAGGAACTGATACCGGTATCCAAACAAAGCAGACAGCAGGAGAGTTGTCAGGAAGCAGCCAAGGTTAGGAAATCTCACACTGGAAGCAACTGGAACGCTGGAGCTGGGGACCCAACACTCTGGCACCAAGCAGCTTTAAATGCTAAAGTGCACTAGTCAACAGCACCGGCAGTGCAGCGTCATCGAACGCCACCGGGGCTTCCTATAGCGTCCCGATACCTAGCAACAGGACGCGCATGTGCGGAGGAATCAGGGGGAGAGCCGCAAACCGCTGGGGACACAAAAGGAGGCCGTCCCGTTACGGAAGAGAGATGGCGCCTGACATGGAGAAGTGACTAAAGTACTTACTGATATTTGCAAAGCTGTTTCTATAAATTTGTTGAGCTCACTTCCCAAAAAAAAAGCCTAAAACCACTGGTGACTGTACAGTGGCTAATTCGGTCTATTGTTTGTTGCAATGTGAAAAAAAATTACAAACTTATAAATAATTTTAAAAATGTGTTTTCAAGCAAAAAAAATGATTATTGTTACATCCACAGTGTTATTGTTTATCCTTTAATTTTTTACTGGCGCCAGTAAAACTGTCCTTTAAAGTGTTCCTCACGTAGCATTGGATTAGTTACAAGCTACAACCTATCTTACATTAAGCTCAACTCCGAGTTCTGAGGAAATAACACTTGCAAGAGAGTCTCCTGGGGACCTGTATTTAAAAATGTAACAAAAATAAATACCATTTAATGGAAATGTTTTAACCATATAAAAATCTCTCGAAATAGCGACCGGAATTTAAACCTATTTTTTAAAGTGTACTTTTTCCGTCAAAATTTTTAAACTTTTCTGCTATGTATAGCGATCATAATACTTATATATAGCAGGAAGGATAAATCTTTACTTTTAACCCCTGTGCTGGGCAGGTCACATTCCAACATTAATATCGGTATTTTGTTTAAGCGGTATCCACACAAACTACACATTGCTTTTTTTCAAAAGTCTTTGAATTTTCGGGAAAGCATTTACTAATCTGCTTATACACAGAAATTCCACTCAAAATGGACCAAAAATGTTTTGTTGAAATTGCAAGAAAGTGAACAAAAAGCAAATGCATGTATTTTGTTCTATACACCAACAAGAATAAAAAAATTCTTGTTGGTGTATAGAACAAAATACATGCATTTGCTTTTTGTTCACTTTCTTGCAATGTCAACAAAACATTCAACTGTGCCATTCTCTCTTTGGCATCTATCCATCTTTACAAAATAACCAAAATAACCACATGTAGGCTCTCATAATAAAATCACGTTAAAATTATATATATATATATATATATATGATATTTGCCTTGAATGAAATGTAAAAAAAATGTGTAGGAATAATAGGGCTAACCAGTGTTTAAAAATAAACAACATAACTCATCAAATGAGGGTGTTTTTTGAAGCCAGGAATGGGGACATATGGGTATAATAACCCCCTCATTCTGGACTTTTCATGGAGCCAGAATGGGCATTGTAAAACCCTTCCCACATCCTGGGCTACAGAAATGTTTTCTGCAGAGTATGGTTATTATTGTCTGGTGATCCACTGTGATCTCCAAACAATAACTACAAAGGACTACAACATTTAGAAGTGGCAGACTCCCCTCTTTAAAACAGTGGTACCCCTGAGTGTGTAGGTACAAGGATTGGGGAGATATTTCCCTTTTAGTGTCTTCCCCATCATCTGCAGTGGCTAAGCTCCGCCCTCTTATCTGTGTCATCATCACATACTGACGCAATGATGTCATCACTCTGCTGCCTCGTCTCCCAGCCCATACCAGCAGCAAATGCAGATGGGGGGATAGGGAATTATGTTTTTCTTTACTTTGAACTCCTCCAGTACTCAGGACAAGTAGGACTTACTTTTAATATCTCGCTATTACCATTAAAGGGGTTAAAGTTCGCCCCACCCTCCAGAGTTGCTTTAATTCATTGGCTTGTACAGTACATTGCCTTTTGAAAAGATCTTAAAAACATTGATTTTTATCTGTAGCTTTCATTTGTGCTTTTTACCCATATCTTTATATCATCAGGCATTTGTTTACTGTCCTTACCCTGGGCTATCGAACAGAACAGCTCCAGGATTATAATTATTATTATTACCATTTATTTATATAGCGCCACTAATTCTGCAGCGCTGTACAGAGGATACACCTGTATTCAATGCCTGGAGCTCAAGAGCGATGTGTCTAATTAAAAGTCAGTGAAAATTGGCCAAGTAATATAAACACATGGCACATAAGAAAGGAAATTAAAAAAAAATAAAAAACTATTTAGCTCAAAAGTTGCAGAAGGGCATGCACAACCTAATTTGTTAAAGTAATCTGAAGGTGGAAACACCCTTTATGACTGAATAAACAAAATATGATGGTAGTTGGAAACCTCCAAGTTATGAATTGCCTGCTGGCTCCTTTGTAGAACTAATTCACGTTTCTTTCACTTGAGGATGTAATATAATGGGTTTAATAAGTGGCATGATCATTATCATTTACTTATAAGGCACCGCAAATTCCGTAGCGCCAAACTGTCATCTTACAGATGCGACAAACATGAGCACAATAAATATAATGACAGATACATGATAATAACAGTGACAACAATACAATTAAGCTCAATAACGCCTCCATAGTTAGTCATGAGCTGGCAATAATAGATTGATGTGGCAGAGGATTCAGCTGGAGACATGAAAACAAGGTCGTATGAGGGCGACAGACACGAAGAGAGTACCCTGCCACAAATTAGAGGGAGGAGGTAATGCGGCTGCCAATTACCACGTACATAAAAAGCCTAATACAAAACCCTTACTTTGCACGGTGAACCACCGCACCAACAATCACTCCATCTCTCCTTATGATCTGGAATTTTGATCTGTGTTGTTGCTGGACCAGGCAAACAGAACTGGGCAGCAAACCCATATTCTTTCTGCTTGGCAGTAATTATTTGCTTTAATATATTTTGACTTTTTAAATGTTTTGCTTTAAACTAAATAAACCTTTTCAAGACCAAACACATGAGACTTCAAAACAACTCGGCTGAAGTACTTTTTATTTTAATATCAAAAGACTTTGGGAATGCTGTCATGTGGGGTGGATTTTATCCACAGAAAACATTCCAGATATTTCAGACAACCTCTCATATAATCATAAACATTCCTGTTGTTTCTGCTTGAACTAGGGCAGGATTACAATGGAGAGAGCATTCATAGTAAGTGTTGCCCATTATTATATTATAGTGAAAATATATTTTTATTAATGAGAAATACATAACCATATTCTTGTTACAGGGCCTTATTTCTATGGCCGTACTAGTAAATCTGAAGACAGCACTATACATTGAGCAAAGATGCCATTGTTTCTCTTCTCTTCCCCACACTCTAGTTATTTTGTTCCAGAACTCTTCTGTCAGTCTTATGGAGGTGTGATAATCTGCTTACAACACAGTAGTTGTGGGCACAGTCCAGTGGCAAGGAATATGTGTAATACCATTCGGGGAGGGTAATACATTTTTGGCGTACGGCTGGGTCTGAAAGGACCAGTGGCAGGCGGGATCTGCTGAGCGATCTGCTGAGTTTGCTCATATCTTCATAAAGGGGTAACAAAAAATGATGTCTTGCCTATACGCACAAATACAGCACAGAAATGTGATGTTGGTACTTTGTAGTAACTGAAGGATTAAAATTATCCTTATGCACTGTAGTATAACTGACATGGCAGGAAGATCGAAGATGGATGATTTGGTGACTGTGCCGTATTTTGCTTGTCTTTTATAGTCTAGAAATGCATCCATCACTATTGGATACTGTAACCCATCATATCTCACTAAACAGAACACCCTTCATCCCCAGGCAGTGATTAAAATACAAATACAAAACCTATATCCTCGGGCCAAATCATAAAAATGTAATGAGTGAAATGTTTAGGAGAGTCTGCCAGGAAAAATTCATGACTAATCAATCAAATACAAATAAACGGTGTCATTTCACAAAGTTGTTTGGTGCGACTAGCTTCATTACAGAAGGACTAGCGGAGATGAGAGCTGATGTGTTTCATGTGGATGTGTGAGCTGCATGACCAAAGCTTCAAAAATATCTCAGGTTAATCATGTATTGAGGAGGATGGACAGTCTCTCTTGTCATAACGCTCAATTTGAAAGAAAAAAAAGACAAATCCAAAACTCATTAATACAGTATAATGTATGGATATATGATTTACAATTGAATAAAATATCATTGTCTCAATAGATACAATATATATATGGGCAATAGCTAGCAAATGATTGTAAATGTGTATATTATATTGTAGATAGCAATCTTTTCTATTTAATCATTTAATTTGCAAATAATATCACAAATCAGCTTATCTGATATCTGACCCAATCAATTCTAATCCTAATCACCTGTCTCTGGCCTTTAAGAGACTGCCTCTCCCAGCAGTCTGAGCCAGTTCATCAATTGTGACTGCTGCTGTCATGTACCTCCTGTAATCTGATCCAGACTTGCTCCCTGGTATTTTACTTCTACCAAGTGATCATCTCTTTGCAAACACCCCACATGTCCTGCTCCAGTGGCCAAACCTGGTAATTCAGTTTCCTTTTTCATGCATTTCATTAGGTATACCTGGACACCAGCATTTCCTGCTCCAGTGGCAAAACCAGGTAATCAAGTCTCTTTGAACTGTACCTTCAGTCAACCTGTTGTGCCTGGTCTGTGAATTATATCTAGCATCTCCAGCTTCCTAGCTAAACCTTCAATGCCTGGTATTGCGTACTCCTGCTCCTCAGCTATCCTGGTATCCTGGTTCTATGGATTTGTTCTACCTGCCTTATTTACTGCATTTATTTTTTTTCCCTGTGTGACCTATGTTAAAATAAAACCACTTTGCTTCACTTACACTACTCTCCATGGTCTTTATATTTGGAAATCCTGACAAATTTTGTACAATGACCTGAAACAGAATGTTAAGATGGCTGTTGCCAAAAGAATTTACAATCTAAGAGGTCGGGGGTGGATTAATATATAAGATAACGGTATAATAATTGTAGCGATTGGTGGCTACTCCCCACCTGGACTACTAAACTTAATGTCCCTTTAGTAAATGGACTACAAAATAATATTAAAACGTGATTACTCATTAAATTATGAATAGTACACAATAGGTTTGCAGAACAGAGTATCAGGACAACATCCTAAATGGCTGCACATATTTGAGCCTTATCCTACAGCATTCACCAGACCATAGCAAACAACTATGTTTATATTTAATTGTTGGTGTGAAAATGGTTTAGGGAAGTTCAGCCTGTGTGTGTGGTTTAGGTGGATTGGGGAGTCTATAGTGGAGTCCAAAGTGAGGGTATGGTAACTGTACCAGTTTTTTTTAACAGTGTTGGTAGTTATGTTTTAGTATAAAGATCCATTTCCAATGTCCAATCCAGATAACAAACTTTAGCAGGTCCGGCATAATCCACATTATTAGGTCACAATAGAGTATTTTTTTGGCACCGTTTGCAAATTGAGAAAGGTAAAATAACATTGATTTAATGTTGTATTTTTATATTTCTTCGCATCACCAAATTTAAAATTGTCTTTTTCTTTTGTTGATTCTTTTTTTGTTTCAATCTAACTGCAAAAGCAAAAGAGAAGATTGAATTTACACAAGCAACATTTTATGACATGTATTAGCATACAGAGAATAAACACAATGTTAGTCTGATGTGGTCCTATGTCTCTGCCTGAGGCATGATTTACTTTGCGTGACTACATAATATCTGCTGCAGTGAAGCAAGCTGCTTACTTGGAAATTATCTATTATTAATTCTATTTGGGTTTATTTATCTATGGTATGAAATGGAGAGGGTGCCAGTGTGAAACATGCATTAATTGTGTTAATTTAACCATCGCTAGCGGTTCAGTAAATGTATTAAGCTGGCATGATAACTATTGTACTTTGTGTTTCAGTGAGATCACTGGTTCATAGTGAATCAATAATGGCATAGACAATGGAAAGTGGAAATTTAGAATTGATGTTTTGGAAAATGTAAGTGACAGGAATTTGAGAGTATCACAATGAAAGCAGTAGAAGTGACGATATGTCATGCCAACGTATGCCAGACTAACTCAACCACTGGGCTTGGGTAAGGACCCCTGGTCCCCTCACATCCCCAGGACATATCCAAAGGACACAGACATCTCCTCTATTCTCAATATATTGTTTTTAACAGCTATAGGGATCCTGAGCTCAGAGCACTGCCTGCAGCCTACTCTGTGGTTTGAGAAGTCAGTTAACTGAGACAACATCCCCTTGAGGATATCTTATTGGAAGAAACATCACGGTGGCTCAGTGGTTAGCACTTCTTCCTTACAGCACTGGAGGATGAGTTAGATTCCCGACCATGCCCTTATCTGTGTGGAGTTTGTATGTTCTCCCTGTGTTTGTGTGGGTTTCCTCCAGGTGCTCCGGTTTCCTCCAACACTTCAAAAACATACTAGTTCATTTATTGCTATCAAAATTGACCGTAGTCTCTCTCGGTCTATGTGTGTGTGTGTGTGTGTGTGTGTGTGTTAGGGAATTTAGACTGTAAGCTTCAATGGGGCAGGGACTGATGTGAGCGAGTTCTCTGTACATCGCTGCGGAATAAGTGGCGCTATATAAATAGCTGTTGCTGATGATGATGATGATCACTTGCTCTCTTAGATCCTCCAGGCTCCACCTGCTCATTTCCTGGACTCCTGTCAAACTATATCTTAATTATTACACTTTTTGTGTCTACAATCCATAAAGTGGGTGGTGCTTTCGATATTTCTTGCATCCTGTAATGCACATCTGGAATCCCTACTAAAGTCAATGTCTATGGACCAATTGTTCTGTGTAGAGATTTGGGATCACTAATTTCATGTTCTGTTATATTCAATGTTAACTGAAAGGAGCAAAGCTCCAGCTAGAGTACAAAGCCTTATAGGTTCAGGTCAGTTCTGCCGCTACAACGCAGTAAGGCCCTACAGAAAGAAGAGAATTGCCCATAACCTGTATCTACCGCGAGAATTCTCATCCTCTCTTTGCTGGTATAAAAAGCACTTTCATTTCAGCAATATAAAATCTCCTGCCTCAGTCTACAGTATGTTATGTAGGTATAGTGTCTATAATAATCATGGACATCTGTCCTGTAGCCACCTCTATGTCATGTCCTTTTACTCATTCACAGATGTTATCTACAGCTGTATCAGTGAGGAATTATAACTAACAAACCATTATAAAATATAAATAGATAAATAACAGATGTACTGGGATCATTGAGCAGGTGTTGTAAAAGAGGTTTAAAGAACCCCTAGGATATTGGAATCTTATATGCAATACATAAAAATGGGAAATAATGCAAGTGGTCACAAATAATATGAAAGCAGAAAACATAAGGAATGGAGATCCAAAAACAGCAGGGAGGGAGATATAGTATCAAATGATATGAGGGTAACAAGCAGTGTAGTCACCAGTGGGAAAGCAGAATACAGAATGATATAATGTCAGTAACAGAGGAAGGGACCTCAGAGTTATAGTATCAGATGATATGAAGGTAACAAGCAGTGTAGTCACCAGTGGGAAAGCAGAATATAGAATGATATAATGTCAGTAACAGAGGAAGGGACCTCAGAGTTATAGTATCAGATGATATGAGGGTAACAAGCAGTGTAGTCACCAGTGGGAAAGCAGAATACAGAATGATATAATGTCAGTAACAGAGGAAGGGACCTCAGAGTTATAGTATCAGATGATATGAAGGTAACAAGCAGTGTAGTCACCAATACGAAAGCAGAATACAGAATGATATAATGTCAGTAACAGAGGAAGGGACCTCAGAGTTATAGTATCAGATGATATGAGGGTAACAAGCAGTGTAGTCACCAATGGGAAAGCAGAATACAGAATACTGATAATCTACATCCCATCCTAGGCAAGTTATTCTAATTCTATGGTGGTTCAGAGATGTAACTTGGAATCTGTTTGCCATTTCTAGGAGTTGCATGTAATTACATCTCCGTGCCAATGTTTTATACCACACCCAACACCAACTTTTTAGCGTAACATTCTCGCCTTTTCACTATGTCACAAATATTTTAAAATCCTGTAGGAGAGGTACTATGCCGTTACCATATGTACATACAAAAATATGTACTGAGGATTTCATCATCATTGTACAATCACATTGCACAGACCCTATTGCAATTTTGCAATCTCCTTTTTTTTATTCCTGCCTCCTCCTCCACCTATTATTTTTCTAATTTTTTTCTTCTGATATTTTGTCATATTGTCCCCCAGCCTTTTCCAACGTGCCTTCTTTATGCTTTTGGCTCTAACCACTGGTGCCCACCCATAGTTTCACCTTGTTGTACGTTCCATGTAAGCTGTGTGATCTGAAACCAGTTTGACATGAACTTATTAGGAACATTACAGTGTTGCTCTATCCAGCAGATTCTTAATGCAGCCCTTTAAGTTGAGTCCTTGTTAGATTTTAACTATTTAGTTTCCAGGCTACTCTGATCAGACGTATAAATATTAACATGTGAGACAACCAGACAACTCTACTAAGGCTATAAAGCTTATAATATACATAGTTAAATCGCTTATGGCACACAGAGTTAAAAGGCCATTCAATTATATATATCCTGCTGTGCAAGAACACTGGGTTCTTCCGCTGGAGAATCGGTGCCTCCGAGACAAGAGTTTTATCTGGGCAGACTTCCAAACACTTGACAAAATTTGCTAAGTTGGTTAAACAGCCTTCTATGGGTGATTGTTTTCAGTTCATGAAATATTATACACTCCAAGTACATCTAGAAGCCACTGGTTGCCCAAAGCACAAATCCATTTGAAACTATTAGCTATGCTCAGCTCCATTTTCAAGCTTCGTTTAGATCCTCTTCGCAGCAGCCATTAATTATTGTCAACATGATATTGGTTGGAAAGAAGCCTAGAAATGTCTGGCCCGGCAGAGGAAGCGTGATACAAAGTTTCATGGTTTTGCAGTAAATATTTAATATTGGTTACACACTGAATGTTCAAGTTGCAAAGTTCCCAAAAAACTCTTCTTGTGTCTTATTCAGCATGTGTTGTTGTTTTTAATAAATGAAAAGGTTGCATTTGTAGATTTCTGCGGTGTCACATCTGAGGAATGGAACAATGCCTGACGGTTGGTTCAGAAATCCTTTCTATGCATTTCTTCCACTCGTGGACTGAAAAGACAAACCAAGTCATTGTTCTAGAAATAGAAATAAGGGTAGCTAAGTGATATCCAACAACTAGTATACTATCCATGGTATATTCTAGCTATTAGTTACCCAATATCCAACAACTAGTATACTATCCAGAGTATATCCTAGTTATTAGTTACCCAACATCCAACAACTAGTATACTATCCAAAGTATATCCTAGTTACTAGTTACCCAACATCCAACAACTAGTATACTATCCAGAGTATATCCTAGTTACTAGTTACCCAATATCCAACAACTAGTATACTATCCAGAGTATATCCTAGTTACTAGTTACCCAATATCCAACAACTAGTATACTATCCAGAGTATATCCTAGTTACTAGTTACCCAATATCCAACAACTAGTATACTATCCAGAATATATCCTAGTTACTAGTTACCCAATATCCAACAACTAGTATACTATCCAGAGTATATCCTAGTTACTAGTTACCCAATATCCAACAACTAGTATACTATCCAGAATATATCCTAGTTACTAGTTACCCAATATCCAACAACTAGTATACTATCCAGAGTATATACTAGTTACTTGTGACCCAATATCCAACAACTAGTATACTATCCGGAGTATATACTAGTTACCCAATGTCCAACAACTAGTATACTATACAGTGTTTATCCTAAATACTCAATATCCAACAACCAATATTCTATCCAGAGTATATACTAGTTACTAGTTACCCAATATCCAACAACTAGTATACTATCCAGAGTATATCCTAGTTACCCAATATCCAACAACTAGTATACTATCCAGAGCATATCCTAGTTACTAGTTACCCAATATCCAACAACTAGTATGCTATCCAGAGTATATACTAGTTACCCAATATCCAACAACTAGTATACTATACAGTTTTTATCCTAAATACTCAATATCCAACAACCAATATGCTATCCAGAGTATATACTAGTTACTAGTTACCCAATATCCAACAACTAGTATACTATCCAGAGTATATACTAGTTACCCAATATCCAACAACTAGTATACTAGCCAGAGTATATCCTAGTTACTAGTTACCCAATATCCAACAACTAGTATGCTATCCAGAGTACATACTAGTTACTAGTTACCCAATATCCAACAACTAGTATACTATCCAGAGTATATACTAGTTACCCAATATCCAACAACTAGTATACTATACAGTGTTTATCCTAAATACTCAATATCCAACAACCGATATGCTATCCAGAGTATATACTAGTTACTAGTTACCCAATATCCAACAACTAGTATACTATCCAGAGTACATCCTAGTTACTAGTTACCCAATATCCAACAACTAGTATACTATACAGTGTTTATCCTAAATACTCAATATCCAACAACCAATATGCTATTTACAGTATATACTAGTTACTAGTTACCCAATATCCAACAACTAGTATACTATACAGTGTCTATCCTAGTTATCCAATATCCAACACCCAGTATGCTATACAAAGTCTTTTCTAGTTATCCAATATCAAACAGCCAGTATACTATACAGATCACATTCTAGTTACCCAAAATTCAACAACCAAATTACTAAGAGATGTCACTGTGGAGGCTTCATGATACTCGGCTCCCGGGCTCCTGGCTGGCAGCACAGAGGAGTCTTACCTGGTCACCAGCCAGTTCTGCTTCCCTGGCTCATACATACACAGTGATCAGAAAGCCCTGACTTCAGCTTCCATTTCCACTTCATATAAAGAAATTGTTTAAATATTTGTAAGACAGAGAACAAAAATGATGCTGGGTAATTTTTAGAAAAAAAATGCTTAATAAATTAATATAAATAAAGCAAGCACTTTTTCAATCATGGTAGCCCCTTGATCGGGGGAAGCTCTATCTCTGTTGAAAAGCCATTACTCCCTAGAGAAATGGATTTTCTCCCTATAATAAATAGAACGCTAAGACTGAAGACCAGCGGTGGGCAACAGCCGGTCCGCCAAGCTTCAGCTGCGGCACGCAAGTCAGCTGCATCTGTTCTTATCAGGGTGATGGCAGCCGGCTTTGAATCATATGAGCTCCTCTACACAGTGCAGGGAGGTCACGCGGTGTAACTGGAGGAAGAGGGTGGGCACTGTCTTCTCCCGTCTTCCTCTCTGCTTCCCCTTTGAAGTCAGGAGAGCTACATGTGCGGCCCACCAACTCTTTTACGTTGCCCCTCACTGCTGCAGGCTTTGTTCCTTTATTCCATGTATTTGTTGCGCTATATTAACACTTCAAACAGGACAGCTTAGTAGCAGTGAAAGACTAGCCGAATGGGTTTTCTCAGTAACGAGGCAATATGAATTTCACAAATAAATAATAGGCGATATCTTAATTTAACAGAGACACAACCAAGAAAACTTTAACCTATCTGAAATAGTTCTGTTCGTGTAATCTCTATTATCAGAGCAGATGCTGTGGCGTATTGCTTGGTATGGTGACAATTCTGTAATTGTGCCATCATCAGACCATGTTATACTTCAGTTCACAGACAGCTGCAACAGAACGATTGCCTTTTATCACCTGCCAAATCCACACACTGTTCAAACACAGCGTGTGTGACCCGTAAGAGGATTGGTAGTTTCACAGATAAACTGGTAAACTTCAGACGCAGTACATTTCTTAATATACCAAGCAGCTTTTTTGGGGTGAAAATGTAATATTAATACATACTATTTAAAATGCAATTTATTTGGAAGACAGAAATAGAAATTATATCACATTAATAAATGCTGCATATTTAATGTAATAATATTAAAGACATCACTATGACGTCCTAATGACATTATTTTGTTTGCATGACGGTATGGCAAGACTTTTATATTTACTGCTATATTGCAGCGTGTGTGACCAAAACACTATATTAATGCAGATAATCATCTTACTGAAATAAAATAGGATTATCATAGGTTATATTTGGAAACGTGGTTAAAAGAGGACCACTATCGGACTTATGCGTACCGTCATCTACTGACATTTGTGGCCAAATTAGACAAGTAGGATTGCCCCATGCGCGCTGCAGACGAAACAAGAAGGTAGTATTGTACTTACAGTTAACGCCAAGCCACGAGTTTTGGATAGGAGACCTAGGACCAAGGAGTAGGAGCAGAACGTGGCTTTTTGTTTCATATTGACCCTTCTATGTCTGTTAGAAGGAACAATCAATGGTCTTATTAATAATAATAATAATTAGTAATTCATTTACAAGCAGAAGTTTTGCATAAAATGTGTTATTTTGGATACTAGAGGTGAGCAAAACTATTCAACGTGTAACGTGGCACGTCTGTGTTTTGGGGTCTGAATTTCCCAATTCCTCAGATTTATTTGACAAGTGAAATTACAAAACGAAAATGTATTGTAGATATATTGTTGAAAAAAATCACTACAAACGCCAAAATATCTTTTAAAATGATGCTCTGTTTGAACCAGATTTTTATTTTTTGATTTTTAGAGATGATTCAATAAAAATTCAGCCCAACTATAGCTCCTATGGTCACCATGCTGCCGACCTCAAGCCGTGCCAAATTCTAATGCAAAGAGTATAGAAAACATGCTGTGCATATACTTCACGTTTTCAAGTGCCGAATCCAAAGATCATGAATTATTCTGCAGACAGAACTGTGTCATTCAATTGGGCATTGCCCATTCTTGGGCGCTAGTTGCAGAGAGAGCTGAGCTCATTGGAGACCTCCAGCTGCACCCTATACATATACTAGTGAATAAGACTAAAAGCTTAGTCCCACAGAATGGACAATAATCTATACATTTACTCAACAGGATTAGATATTTAATAACATAAAATGCTGTACATCCACACAGGAGAAAGTACCATCATCATCTACATTTATTTACATAGAGCTAGCAAATTCAGTAGCACTTTATAATTGGAAACAAACACAGTAATAAAACAATACTGGGTAATACAGACAGACAGAGAGGTAAGAGGGCCCTGCTCAAAAGCTTACACTCTATGGTACAATGGGAGTTTGATACACAAGGGCACGTGCTAAATCATATTGCACATTGGTCCAGCCAGATTACAAAGATAAAAAGTATTTATTGGGCTGTGTGATCAGTCACACAACTATGTTGAGGGTTGTTGTCTTGTGGTGTTAGCTGTATAGAGGGTGGTAATAGGGGGATTAAGAGGGTGGTTGAGGAATATTATAAGCTTGCCTGAAGAGGTGGGTTTTCAGTGAATGTGTTAAGGTTTGAAGACTAGAGGAAAGTCTTGTGGCTCGAGGGAGTGAATTCCATAAAGTGGGTGCTGCCAGAAAAAAGTCCTGTAACCAGAAATGGGAGCAATTAATGAGTGTGAAAGAAAGACGCAGATCTTGTGCAGAATGGAGGTGTCAAGTGGGGAGATATTTTGAGACAAGAGAGGAGAGATGTATGTTCTTTCAGTTTTGTTGATGGCCTTGTATGTTAGTAGAAGAATTTTATAATGGATTTGTTGCAACCAATGTAGAGACTGACGGAGCGGCTCAGCAGGGGAAGAACAATTTGCAAGGAAAATCAATCTAGCCACGGCTTGTGGAAAATAAATAGTGTGCGCAAACACAAAATTTAGAAGACTTAGTTAATTTGCACAAGTCGCACTCACTACATGAGCGTTTCCAAGAAGTACAAACCCTTTTGACCTCTAAAAATCAAAACTGCTGTCATGATCTGGCCTCCCAAGAGCATGCTCGGTATGTACAGAAAACGTACCCTGAGCACGCTGAGTAAGTAATCCTGGTTTTCACCTCTCTCCTGCTGCCCCTGATGAGGCCTCATTATTGCCCTTCAAATAGAGGCCTTTGTTATTGCAGCTCTCCTAGATCATTGTTACCATACTATAATCCCTGAGCCCTCCTGCTGCACCCTCTGGCTGATATTCCAGGTTCTTGAACTTTAGCGAAACTCCTGATATTATGGACTTCCATTATCCATGACCTTGGCTTGTTATCTGGACTATGCTTTTGTGTGTAAGCCAATGATTCCAGCCTTTATTTCTGCTCTGCATACAGTGTGCTCCTGTATGCAATCCCTAAACTCCTGTACAGGTCAATCTCCAGTCCTTGTACTCTTGCATTCAATTCTAAACTTCTGTGGCCTTAATACCAGTGGATCTTCACCCCGGCTAATGTTTAGCCTGGATACCTGCATTACTCCTGCCACCTTTTCCAGCTACTTAGGTCCTTCCTCTGAACTAATTTATCGCCATTTGTGTACCTGTGACTGGTTATACCGCATAACTGGTTCATGTTTATCCATCAATAAAGAATTCTGTTTTTATTGTCATATCTGCTTCGTTACATCCGTCCTGTGACTGTACGCTTGCAGGGGGCTACAAAGATCATAGCACTGGTGGCGCAGTATGATACGTGTATGTAGAAGTGTATCCCATCCGCCGTAAAGCTGCGAATATCTCCTCTCATTGTTTATAATCCGGGCAGATGTGTCACATTAATTGTCTCTGCGAACGACTTGAGAATATCCCAGCAGTGATTACTCTTCACAAAGCCACGGAGAGAGCGATAGAAGTAGTCATCGAAGCAGATGGAGCTGTCAAGGATTTCAGCGCATTTTCCGTGACCCTCAGGTCTGTTACAAACTGTTAGATGCAGATTCTAACAAGTGATGAATAATTTTGCCTCTTTTCAAATTTGGATAAACAACAAAAAAAACACCACCTGCCAAACCAGCAGCCCTGTTCTCATTCCAGCCAACATCTATTATCATGTCCATGCAACAGAAGCACTGAAAACAAATGCTCTCACCAAGATGTGTAGTCTAAGCAAACACACAATTCTCAATAGGATCATAAAGCAAATATTTCCATATATGATATGTATTTCCATAAAAACTAGAGGGGATCGTTAATATGACAATGGTTATTATTTTTTTTGCAAAACTTAACATATAACGATGAGTTTAACTCATTTGGTTCTGTTCCCATGACGATTTGCAATATCGGGTCACAAATATGTTATGTTAATAGTTTAAACTTAAAAAGTTGTTTTAAAAACATATTTTAAGTGTAGAAAAAAGTTGTGCATCACTTGTATTGGCCCCATTTTGTTATTGTTTTATTTATTTTTTGGAATTTTCTTTTCGAAATCTTAAAACACAATTTGTTCTGAATTCTGAAACTTTTCCAGACCTACATTCTCAATTAGTTTTACAGTGGCCACGAGACACTGACCTTTATAGGAACTGAAGGTTTGCAGAAATGTTTGGTGTCTCTTCAGCAATACCTATAAATCTTTCTCCCTCTATGACCTGAAATATTGTTGTTTATACTCAATAAGGGTCATTCCCAAGCTGCAACAATGTATACGTGCAACGCATTTCTATATTTTATTGCACAAGTGAACTTATTTGTCTGTGAAGCAAATAGCACATAGGATGCTCACTATCTGCTTCCGGAAATAACCTCGTACAAAAGCTGTGCGTGACTATTTGTGGGATTGTAGGCAAAGGTTCAAAGCCCGGCATACTCACGTTTAAATCGTCCAATTAACTATAATATTTCTCTATTTCTCTTGATCGATCTTCCATAATGTGTGAAAGTCAAGTTGTCTTCTTCTGTGGCCTGTCATCTTGTTAAACCAAGAATGGTCCCCTTATGGTGCACTATGCACCCCTTGAAGTCCATTTAAATTTATTGTGCCCTAACACAAAATTAAGTGTTGCCTAGGGAGTACATGGCACATTACTACTACCCCCCCCCACTCTCCCCTTCAAGGAACACTAAATCCTCCAAGCTCCTTCTGTCAAAAGGAAATCAGTTTTTCACCTTCATATTGGATGTAAATTTTATGAGATAGACCATCCTCTTACCTCTGCAATCAACTGCTTTCATGCAACAATAGGTTCATGATGTCACAATATGTTGTTTGTGCAGTTTTGTAACTAGCTCTCAGTAATTGCTACATAATACTACTGCTGAATTCCGTCAGGATGTTTTGTGACCTGTGGCTGTTTGGGTGCTTAAGACAGCAGCAACGTATCATGTTGAGATTTGTACTGTGTTTACACCCACAACTTACGAGTGTTCAAGTTTGGGGAGGGCCGATGGGGTAGCTGTTTAGACTTTTTGTCTCTTGGTTGCTTCTAACACTCCACACGTTTATATTGAATATGATGTATAGTTAGTTTATCCAAAGTAGGGTGTGGATCAGTGGTGTAACCCTAACATCTACTATGGGACTGAAAGCCTAAGCAGGGCTTCACTGTACATGGTGAGAAGGCCGGAACAATTGGAAGAGTATCGCCAGGCAACCCTCCTAAATCGCACTATTGGACCCAATGATCTCGTGTTACGCCCTCGTTGTGGGCTAATCTTCATGCTTTCTCATTTCTCCTGTGAGTTGCAATCTTGTAAATCTTTAATTTTATTTTAAAAAAACAGATCTCTGCCCCATGTAACCTAAAAAGACAGGGACTCTTCAATTTTTAAAATCAGAACAAAAGAGTTCTAAAGATGTCTTTTTGGCAATTTTTTTTTTCCTTTTTACCTATACCTGTCTGATTTGAGTGTCTGGTAACACCATTTGGTGCTTTTGTAATCACCAAAACACACTGAGGGCTAGATTTACTAAGCTGCGGGTTTGAAAAAGTGGGGATGTTGCCTATAGCAACCAATCAGAATCTAGCTTTCATTTATTTAGTGCATTCTACAAAATGATAGCTAGAATCTGATTGGTTGCTATAGGCAACATCCCCACTTTTTCAAACCCGCAGCTTAATAAATCTAGCCCTGAGGGTGGTTTGCAAAATTCCAAAAGTGCCACACACCCACTTTTGCGCAAATTAACCCATTCTCATGGGGAAGTGCATGCGTCTGAAGGTCAACATGGATGCATCTTCATGGGGTGATAAGTTTGCGTGGATCGTGAGCGGGGTATGGATTGTCTCCGAGTCCCGCTGACAACTCTGCTCTCTCGGCTCCAGGTCTGGAACTCTACTGTCTCTCTCCAGACACGCTTAGGCCTCACTTGGTCCTCTCCTGAACTCTCCAAGTTGCTTCCTGCAGGTCTATACTCCACTTCCTGAGCCACTCAGGCTCTATTCAGGGGCCCATCTTTCAAGCTCTTTTCTGGGCACCACATAGGTGTGGTAACAACTCTTTTCTACCTTGTGGGGGTAGGATCTTATCTTCTATCGCCACCTGGCCTCCTATCACAAGTAAAGGCAAAACATGTGATTTCATTAAGTGTACAGGCACACAAATATCATTCATCTTTGCATTCACTGTACTGCAGCTTTTCGGGATGAAGGAGCATAATTGTACTAGAATATGCTGCTCCAGAGTGTCGTCTTTTTAAAAAAATAAAAATTACATCAAATATTAAGATTGGGAAAAACTGAGAAAAGCTGTAATTGCAATAAGTAAACCCCCTTTAATCCAGTGTGAATCATTTCTGTATTCATTTTCCAAACGTTCTTTTTTTAAATCTCATTCTGATCATGATGAATAACATGGATAAAACAAACATCCCATGTTAGCTACTAAATAGGAACATAAATTTAAACGCAGTGTCCGGCTATCTGCCCAGAAATTTGTCATTCTTCTCAAATAAATGTCTGTTACCAAAACAATAACGAATACAAATAGAAAAAGGAAATATGAAATGGAGGCATGACCAGCGAGGACGTACAGCATTATGTGTGACTGAGACCAGACTGAACTGCCGACATCCATTCGAAGATATTCTCAGGGGGCAATCAAGATTTATTCTAGTAAAATGTCAGAATATTTGTTTTACGCTTCCTTATAGATTCTTCCAGACAGGCAAATCCATGTTTTACAGCATAAAACGGTAGAAAATGTCTAATTTGACGTACTGACAGAGTTATTGGCTTTATCATAATTTTTCTCGGAACAGATTTAACATTCAGAAATAAATAACACATTTTCTGTGTTGTCACTTGTTTTAATAATCTGTCACTTTTCAGAATATCTTATAATGTTTGACACAACAAGCTGGATTTTTAAAGTTAGTTTCACTGAGTCACTAATCACACACATTTTGTTGCAGTTCCTGTCACAGTTGGGTTTGTTAACCTTTGTCTTGTAACTATTCTAGTGATCTGATTGGCTTCAGGTTGGTCTAGTCCCGTCAGTGTTCTAATACCCTGATTGGCTACAGGTCACTAGCCCTATCAGTTGCTGTTTGGAATAAATTTCAGATTAAAGCTGCAAAGTTATAAAGTTTTAATACTATAATAATTTTAAAATGTGAATCAGCAGAACTGACATCTGAATATTCAGCAATATTCCAGCATGCAATGGTGTAGTTCATCTGATTTTTCAAAAACTATCAATTCACTTTGAAAATGAACAATAGAATAAAGTATCAATGATTCACAAATTGAATTATGATAGATACATCATTGTTGTTTTGCCTGGACTTCCCCTTCTCCCTTTATTTTATCCTAGAATCAACACGCTTGAAAGGTATAATTTCTATAGGTATCATTTTTGCAAAGTGTGCGTTTAGGGAGAGTGCTCTATGATGCGTACTGCTGATCTTTTGGATGGCAGTACGAGCTGTTGCAGGTTTGTCATTCTCCTGTATAATTATTATAAATGTTAAATGATGATCACTGAAAACATAGTTTGCACTTTAAAATCGTTATCAGGTGCAACTTCAGTTCCAGAATGAACACTGTTTACATCATCATCACCCTCATCAACATCAACATGTTTGAAAACTTTAGTTATGCAATTAAAATGTTAATTTTTATTTTCAGAACTGCCATCTAGTCTATCAGATCTTGCATGTTTCTCCCAATGGAGCCTATCATGCCTTTCCATATATTGGATCATGACTGACGTTCCAGCCTTTTTCCCCAGCAATCTCGATTAATCCTCTGTGTGCACTTGGCTAATCACTTTACCTATATCACTCCAAGAATTCCCAAATTGCTGATTTTCAGCTTGATAAATGATACATTCTCTCATCACATAATGTAAAGATTTAGGTTTCCTTTTTTCGGGGGGAGGACGTTGTGATTGGCGAGTCAGGCAAGTTTTAAACATTTATTTTTTTACTAGCTTAATGGCAGCTTCGTCTACTTCAATTTACCCCTTGACAACTTTGAAAGCCGTTTCTGAAAATCTGAGATCTGACTCTATCGCTAAAATAGTAAAATGGTTATCTGCCTCTGTCATGAGATGGATTCTGAGCATGGAATGTGGAAGAACTACACTGAATTCTCTATTACTGATTGATTCTTTTTTTATGAGCCGCCAGTCATTTTTCTGGAGACCATAATGCACTAAAGCCCATGCAAATAGCTCACGCACTATGGCTTCCGCACTGGAGACAAATTTGTTTGTGACAATAGATTACTAAGTGGTGAGCATGGCGGATAGGGTAGGGGGGCCTTGCTCATTAGGGAGCTTATAGTCTAATTGGAAGAGGTCACAGCTGAAATAAGAGGATCAAGTGTGGCACAGAGTGGAGATAGGGATAGTTGTTAAGGTGTACCAGAGTGAGTAGTATAGGTGGGAGTAGGGTAGGTGTGAGGATGTACCAGTGTGAGTAGTATAGGTGGGAGTAGGGTAGGTGTGAGGGTGTACCAGTGTGAAGTAGTATAGCTGGGAGTAGGGTAGGTGTGAGGGTGTACCAGTGTGAGTAGTAGTGGTAGTTGTAGAGTAGGTGTGAGGGTGTACCAGTGTGAGCAGTTTAGGTTGGAGTAGGGTAGGTGTGAGGTAGTATAGACGGGAGTAGGGTAGGAGTGAGGGTGTGCCAATATGAGTAGGGTAGGTGTGGGGGAGTACCAGTGGGAGCAGTATTGGTCAGAGTAGGGTAAGTTTGAGGTAGTATAAATGGGAGTAGGGTAGGTGTGAGGGGGTACCAGTGTGAGGTAGTATAGCTGGGAGTAGGGTAGGTGTGAGGGTGTACCAGTGTGAGTAGTAGTGGTAGTTGTAGAGTAGGTGTGAGGGTGTACCAGTGTGAGCAGTTTAGGTGGGAGTAGGGTATGTGTGAGGATGTACCAGTGTGAGTAGTTTAGGTTGGAGTAGGGTAGGTGTGAGGTAGTATAGACGGGAGTAGGGTAGGAGTGAGGGTGTGCCAATATGAGTAGGGTAGGTGTGGGGGAGTACCAGTGGGAGCAGTATTGGTCAGAGTAGGGTAAGTTTGAGGTAGTATAGATGGGAGTAGGGTAGGTGTGAGGGGGTACCAGTGTGAGTAGCATAGCTAGGAGTAGGGTAGGTGTGAGGGGATACCAATGTGAGGTAGTATAGATGGGAGTAGGGTAGGTGTGAGGGTGTATCAGTGTGAGTAGTATAGGTGGGAGTAGGGTAGGTGTGAGGGTGTACCAGTGTGACTAGTATAGGTGTGAGTAGGTTAGGTGTGAGGGTGTACCAGTGTGAGTAGTATAGCTGGGAGTAGGGTAGGTGTGAGGGTGTACCAGTGTGAGGTAGTATAGCTGGGAGTAGGGTAGGTGTGAGGGTGTACCAGTGTGAGTAGTATAGCTGGGAGTAGGGTAGGTATGAGGGTGTACCAGTGTGAGGTAGTATAGCTAGGAGTAGGGTAGGTGTGAGGGTGTACCAGTGTGAGGTAGTATAGCTGGGAGTAGGGTAGGTGTGAGGGTGTACCAGTGTGAGTAGCATAGATGGGAGTAGGGTAGGTGTGAGGGGCTACCAGTGTGAGTAGTATAGATGGGAGTAGGGTAGGTGTGAGGGTGTACCAGTGTGAGGTAGTATAGCTGGGAGTAGGGTAGGTGTGAGGGTGTACCAGTGTGAGTAGTATAGCTGGGAGTAGGGTAGGTATGAGGGTGTACCAGTGTGAGGTAGTATAGCTAGGAGTAGGGTAGGTGTGAGGGTGTACCAGTGTGAGGTAGTATAGCTGGGAGTAGGGTAGGTGTGATCGTGTACCAGTGTGAGTAGCATAGATGGGAGTAGGGTAGGTGTGAGGGGCTACCAGTGTGAGTAGTATAGATGGGAGTAGGGTAGATGTGAGGGGCTACCAGTGTGAGTAGTATAGATGGGAGTAGGGTAGGTGTGAGGGGCTATCAGTGTGAGGTAGCATAGATGGGAGTAGGGTAGGTGTCAGGGTGTACCAGTGTGAGTAGCATAGCTGGGAGTAGGGTAGGTGTGAGGGGGTACCAGTGTGAGTAGTATAGATGGGAGTAGGGTAGGTGTGAGGGGCTACCAGTGTGAGTAGTATAGATGGGAGTAGGGTAGGTGTGAGGGGCTATCAGTGTGAGGTAGCATAGATGGGAGTAGGGTAGGTGTGAGGGGGTACCAGTGTGAGTAGTATAGCTGGGAGTAGGGTAGGTGTGAGGGGGTACCAGTGTGAGTAGTATAGCTGGGAGTAGGGTAGGTGTGAGGGGCTACCAGTGTGAGTAGTATAGATGGGAGTAGGGTAGGTGTGAGGGGCTACCAGTGTGAGTAGTATAGGTGGGAGTAGGGTAGGTGTGAGGGTGTACCAGTGTGAGTAGTATAGCTGGGAGTAGGGTAGGTGTGAGGGGCTATCAGTGTGAGGTAGCATAGATGGGAGTAGGGTAGGTGTGAGGGTGTACCAGTGTGAGTAGTATAGCTGGGAGTAGGGTAGGTGTGAGGGGGTACCAGTGTGAGTAGTATAGATGGGAGTAGGGTAGGTGTGAGGGGCTACCAGTGTGAGTAGTATAGGTGGGAGTAGGGTAGGTGTGAGGGTGTACCAGTGTGAGTAGTATAGCTGGGAGTAGGGTAGTTGTGAGGGGCTATCAGTGTGAGGTTGCATAGATGGGAGTAGGTTAAGCTCTGGTAAAAAACATGGGTTTTCAGAGAGCAATCTCATCATTCTCATTCTCACTGCTGCTAATAGCCACTAGCACTTAATTGTAATTTCAGATGTACTTTGTTTTCACTACTGCCAGGATCTGACATTTTGCCCTCAAAATCTGTAAAGTAAATCCACATAATAGAATATTTTAGAATATTAAAAACAATGGCTCATGATCCGTAATAAAACTAACAGAATATTTTAGGGTTTTTTATTTATAGCATATAAATCCGAAAATAAACAATTTATCATTGAAAAAATAAAATAAAAGATTGATGAATATCTAGATTCTTGTGAAGATTAACAGGTGACCAAGTTGCCTTCCTAAATAGAGATTTTAGCATAGAAGAAATAGCTTTAACTATTAGAACAATGAAAACAAAGCTGTTTCTGGACCAGATGGTTTCACTGCTACTTTTTTCTAATTATATCCAGGAATCTATTTCTCCAGTTCTTGTTGAACTGTTTAACAGAATTTTCAAGGGTGAAAGGTTTGTGAGGGACACGACCAGGATCGTACATGATAGTAATACCAAATGACAATTGTAATCCCACAAAATGTAGTAATTTTACCAACCAATCTGTCTTTTGAATGTGGATATTAAAATATTTGTAAAATCCATGTCAATTAGACTAGCTTCTCATTTTGATAAATTGATTGCATGATGATAAAATCATTTTTATTCCAAATGGACAAAGTGCTGATAATTATTGAAGATCATAAATTTCATCCACGTTGTGAATGAGAGAAAAGTTTCTGCTCTGGTCATGTCCCTCGATGCCGAGAGAGCTTTTGATTGGCTTTCCCGGTCTTTCATGTTGAGAAAATTTGATTTAAAGGGAATTTTTAAGAGGTCTTAAAGCACTTTATCACAACCCCTTGGCAAATGTGTTTTGGGTACCAGAACTAGTTCTTCTATTATTAAAAATGAGGCTAGTCAGGGTTGACTTGCTCACCTCTCATTTGCTTTGACTTTAGAACCAGTTGCAAAAATTAAACAAAATATAGACATCTCAGGCATTAATATAGGCTCCAAAGAATACAAAATATATGCAGGTGACATTATACTAACTTTACCAAACCCACATATTTCCCTTCCAGATTTTTAGAAAGATCCTATGCTAATTGGTGGCCTCTCCAATTTCAAAATAAATAAAAAATGTATACAGAAGCTCTACCTCTCAATACAAATATAACCTTTCTAGATATTTTAAAAAAGAATTTCAAATTTCATTGGTTACATGATAAAATATTTATGGGACATCTTAATCAATAAATAGAACAAATTATTGGATGCAAATTCTCCAAGATAATTGGACAATATAATAAGAGATGTAAATATGTAGAATAAAATGTTCATCACCTGGTCTGGAAGAATTGCTACAATTAAGATGAATATCCTTCCTAGAATACCATTTTTATTTCAATCAGTTCTTATGAGAGATATTTCTCAGACTATAGAAATGAAACAATCACACATTTCTAAATTGCAAGTACAAATCATTTCACTTTACAAAAATCAAGTAAATTTGGTGGCCTGGGCCTCTCAAATATCCATAGCTTTAACATAGCGACTTGTGCTCCTACATTTTTGTAAAATAATTTGGATTCATTTTGAAGGTCATTTCTTAAAAACGTTTGCTCCATTTAAGCTCTAATGATCTCTCCTAAAATTAGACCACCCTCTCAATAGTTTCCTCTAACCCTTTGCGCTGAACTATGCATGAATCCTAGAGTATATAGAAATTTATTAAACCATTATATTAAATTAAACCTGAACATTAGCACCTTAACATAATTCCAGAATTTAGTATATTAAAAGTTAGATTTAATTTAAAAGAAACTTCAATTTCTTTCAATAAGTACAACGTAAACTTTGTTTTAATAGATCTTATAGTAATGAAAAATTAATCAATCCCTTATGTACAGAAAATTCCCAAATAAATAAAATACTCTAAAATCTTAATCAAACATATCATCATCATCATCATCATTTATTTATATAGCGCCAACATATTCCGTAGCGCTTTACAATTGGGGACAAACGTAATAAACTAATAAACAAACTGGGTAAAACAGACAAAGAGGTGAGAAGGCCCTGCTCGCAAGCTTACAATCTATGGGACAATGGGAGATTGACACATGAGGTTAAGTATACATTTTGCATCTTGGCCCAGCCAGACTGCAAAGGTAAGGTGACTCATAAGCTAAATGATCCTGTCACACAACAATGTTGGTCCGGGGGTAGTTGTCTTGTGTGAAATTGTGTAACAGGCTAAAGGTAGTGAGGTTAAGATGGTGGTTGAGGAATATTATAAGCTTGTCTGAATAGGTAGGTTTTTATATAAACATATACTTATTTTTTCTAATTATATAATTACTAGATTCTGTAAATCTCCAGATATACCCACAATATATAGGGTAATATTACACACTTGGCACCCATCATATTGAGTCAGCTACAAGCATCATACGGTTATAATAAATTAATGGTTAAGAAATTATATCTACCATGGATCTCTTACTTAGAGTCCTTATCATAACTCTTAAATTGGATTGTAATTATTTTAAAATCCATAGCAATAATGTTTCAAATTAGTTTTTTTTAAAGTACACATTTAAATATAGCATAATTAGTCTTTTCCTATGTTTTTCCTATGTTTTTATCGCCTAATAACCTACCTCCCTTCCATCCCTCTTCTTACTAACCCTAAAATTAAATCATTGCATTTATAAAGAGGTTTCCATTTATATATTTAATTAATATAATTTCTAAGTAAATGTATTTCTACATTTGAAATTCCTTGGGAAATGATGTCTTATGATGTAGCATACTTTACACATATATGTATTGCCCAAATATATGGGACTCTCACTGTTTAGAGTTTAGGCCTCCATATTAGCAAAAGCGCCGTTGAGTGGCGGGTAGCTTCACCATACATTTGCAAAAGTGTGCAACTGAGACTTTTGCATTTTTAAGTACAAGTAGAAATGGCAGCTCCTTTGCTGGCTCTAGCAATGTGCTGGGGGATTTTTCCCTGTGTTTGTTCCTTACAGGATAACCCCACCCATTCAAGCACCTGCTATGAGCCTATAAATTGATTGAGCAACTTCCACTTCTGTATACTGTATAGTCTGCAAGGTGTGACTAACTAAAGAAATGTTGATCTCACAATGTAATATAAGAGGATGATGTATAGCCCACATGGGGAGCCAGTCCGTCATTTCATGTGTTTGACTCATATTTACAGAACCAGCGCTTTGACGTAAGCGAAGTTTGTCACATTTTTAAGTCCTACTTTTCTTTTGTTCGTGCAAGTTTCCATTCTCTAAAGTAAGTGACAGTCAATGTAGCAAACTTGATTTACAATCAAGGCTTCAGTTAGAGGAAATGGACAGACTGATGAAAAATGGGGGTTCTGCGTCAGTCTGTGTGAATATTTTTTTTTCCAACCCTCTACATGAAATAATGGATGGAAGGGTTCTGAAGATATCAGCAATTTATACAATGTTACAAACAAAACCCTTTCTCTTTTATATTTTTCTTAGCTTATAATGTCTGTATAGCTCTTAGAAATTGAACAGCACTATAAAGATGTCTGGTAATTTCTAAATACTGGATAACAATAATAACAATGATGCCATTAAACTACCTTTAAATTGGATTTCCACCTCCAGATTTATAGTCTTATCACTCTCTGCTGCTACTTGTACTAAATATAATGTTTTTTCCCATTGTTTTCCTTTCTGTTTTTGTGCTTTTGTTGTCCATTAATACGACATACCTCTGCTGCGCTCTATAAAACTAAAAGTTTCAGAAAGA
The DNA here is from genome assembly GCF_038048845.1 of Mixophyes fleayi. Taxonomy (NCBI): domain Eukaryota; kingdom Metazoa; phylum Chordata; class Amphibia; order Anura; family Limnodynastidae; genus Mixophyes; species Mixophyes fleayi. The sequence continues at coordinate 6,215,128 of NC_134407.1, read as the reverse complement.
CGTGTACAGGTCAATACATTAAGTAAGCTGCAGGTGATTGACCCCTTTATATGAACCATTTACTTTAAGGGAAAAATGCCCATTATAAATCTACTTATTGCACAAAATAAAACCTTGGACTCCTTTTCTTCTCTAGCAATAGGAAATATTTTAGAGTAATTACTGTGTTTCGTCTCATTTGAGTTGCATTCAGAGCTTGGTGAAATGTATTAAAAGTTTCAGACAGAATGACATTTTATCAAGTGCCTCTCTCTGTAGACCAAAAGTATCTTACAGCAAATGTTTAGCAGAATGATACTCAGGGCACGTAGCCTTAGACCAGGATGACATTCAGACAGGTAGGGGAACATTGATGATTTAGAAATTTCAATTCTCAAAATGAAGCCCATGTTCTAAGAACATTATATATCATTACAGAATATTGGTAGCTTTCAGAGATCCATTTGTAATGCAGTCTCATTCCAGCTGTTATCTGTCAGTGTACAGCAGAGGTTTGTATTTTTATATTCTTATCCGGAATATCATTCCAATATAGTACCAAGATCACGGACTCGAAAAGCTAGAAGCCAGGTTTACTGAATACAGTATATATACGTAGGGCAAACTTCCAGCAGATATACTTGGAAAAACAACAGTGAATGAACCTTACCATGCCAAATCATACCCAAGCCTCCTACGTATCCTCTTTGTGCTGCAAGGGATTCTGGGAGAAGCCCTGCTGGCAATATTGTCCCCTCACAGGAACAGGTTACTCCAGCAGGTCTTCTTACTTTATCTCTGCACAATGGCTAGGGAAATGGCAAAGTTGGGTATAATATGACTGAGTGATGTGTATTGGTCCTAACTGAATACGTGAAACAAGTCCAATTATTTGGACATTTCCCCTTTATCAGTCATCTATATTCTTTCAATGATATCTGTGTAGGTTGTATGTTACAAATGTCAGATATGAGAGGTGATGCTGTATCCACAAGGCAGCAAAGTAGGGTTAATAACCTAAAAAAATGAGGGGTGCTGTTATTGAGGAGTGCCAGGTGTGTTGAGCCTGTCTCCTATTTGATTAGCTGGCCAGAGTGTGCCTCCCACCACTCCTACTGAGCCAATCAGAGAATAGCTTGAGCCACCACTGAAGAAAAAGAGATGTATAGCCGAGGGGCAAGCTGAGGAGAGAACAGGTGGAATGGAAGAACAAGGATGGAGAGAGTGTGCTTAGGGGAAGGCTGATGGAAAGGGGGAACGGGGAAGAGATTCTAAGACTATGTCGTGTCCGTCATCACTATCAGTCGGAACTTACACCTGACCAGTAGTGGGTGCAAATGATACAGGTGAAACTGAGTGTACTTACCAGATATACAGGACATGAATTGGCCACATCTGTTTTGGCACGCCCTTACTGTACATGGCCTCCAATATTTCGCCCCTTCCGTCACCCGTTCCATCCCTCAAGTCATAGGCAGTTGTGTCATTTGCGTTCTGACATGGATTGCTTTTATTGGCGTAATGGCAGTTTCTGGGCATGTAGAGAACTGTTTCATGCAATATACGATGCACAAATGGTCATATGTCCAAACATGAACCAGGCCCATAGTGTCTGGACTCTAGGACCAGGGGTAAATGTCCTTCCACCCGGAGGGCATCTAATAGTAACAAGAAACTTTGATAACTGCAAAACAGTATTTGGAGCTTTCTGAGGGTCTTGTGTCCCCAATTTGCATATATTAAAAGTCCTGATAACTGAGCTTTACTGACATGGAAAATAAAGGTTAGGATTTGGACTCTTAGCCCAGAGATTACTGGAGTGGAAAAGACGGTCAGCGCCATATAGTGATTTGTTGAACATATTGACATAATAAATTATCCTAGATGTAGCATATTATAATTTATAAATTCTGTAGAAAATTAGATATTGTGTATTGTATATAATTATATGTTGTGATTACTGCTAAATGTTAAATCCCCAATCTCTTGCACAAAATAAATATCAGGGGGTAAATATATGAAATGCCGAAGTCAACAGAAATCGTTGACTTTGCAGGGGAAATTTAAAGTGGCGATGACTTGTAAAGGCAAGTTTACCTTTACAAGCCATTGCCACTTTAAAATTGTCACGAGGCCAACCGCACAAATAACTTTTCAGCAATTTCTATATTTTAATTACATTAGTCCTTAATTCTCCAGTCTCTCCTCTCCACGCCATAAACATTGCCTGGTTTATCTCATAGACAATCCAGTTCATTTTTCAACCCAATCATATAAAGATCTCCATATACCTGTTCAGGAAACCTCTATATTGTAAGCCGCATTTCATGCCTACAAATTGTTTTCCTGGTATTTATCAAGAAAATCCTCCATGACAACGCGGCACTGTAGATGTAATTGTTATCACATGTAATTTACTCCTCAGATATTTTCTTTGTGATTTAAACGCTCTCTCTTTCAGTTGGTCATGAAATCACTGCGTGATTATTTAAGTAGTTGTTCGATAGCATTTTCCACTGATTAAAATCTTTAGTTTCTGGACTGTTATTACAGTCAATAGTTGCACTCAGGGAATACTAATGTGAAGTGAAAGTAGAGAGTTCAACTGAATAGTGAGACAAAATGTGTTGGGTTTTTTTTTCTGAACAATTAACGTACTGTACAGTCAAACCTCTTTCCAATGACACAAATGAGCATTTGATTTGAGGTGAATGTAATGAACTGGGGTGTTCTATGAAATTAAAGCCTGATTATCATTAAAGGGGATGTATACTGCCCCTTTGTTAAATGATGATTTCACGCTTTGGCAGCGATTAGCCGGAATACCAGTGAAAGAGGGATAAGTGCTCCAATGCAGACAGGGCAGCATTTGATTGGTTGAATCCAAGAGAAAACTGCTAATGATTGGTGGCCCCATAATTCATCAAAATGACACTCTGTCTGCAATAGGATGAGTCCAAGCTCCCAGTTACTATCCAAAGCAGTGGATTGCATTTGACACTATAAAAGTACTGAATGTCCTTTCTTCCATGTGACAATAGAGTAGAATGTCATATTTTATTTGGGTCCCTGATAATTGTTTTTTTTTGCAAAACTATAGTCTGCTTCTAAATATTAATATTTTATAGTGTAAGGAACACATGTAGTTGTAGTTAAATAATAATTTACTTGGTCTGTAAACAAGGGTGAAATAAGTAAAATACTAATTCAAAAGGATTGTTGATTTCCAATCTGACTCCCAGGTAAAGGGGTTGAGTTCAATGTTTCATTAGATTAATCTACATGTTGCTCTATGTTTGGGCTAGAGGTAGAAGTGATTAGAAATTAATAAAGATTAGCAAAAACAAAATACTTGAAGATGTTTTGTGGTGGAATTCCATTTCCCTCTCTATTTGTACATTTGCATATCGCTGAGTGTATAGTCAGAGCTAGAGCACCGATGGTGTCAAAATAAAACAAAAATGGTAGGGTGGGGAGAAAAACACACTAAAAATTCAGAATAAGGTGGTTTTACACAGAGCAGAAATTCAGCTCGTCTCCACTCCTCCTGCGTTTGGTTCACAAATCGGTATTCAATATTGGGCAAATACTCAATGAACTCACAGATTTTTTGTTATTGGATGAAAGATGATTTGAAAAAATAAATTTAAGAGTTCATAAAGTTGTTGTTCCCAAGACCATAAACTATTACCTATAAATAGACTATAAGCCCCCAGCCTCAAATCTTTCAAGCACTCCCTGAAAGCTCCCCCCTCACACCCAGCTCCATCCAAAGACAACTCCCTCCTCACGCTCCACCTGCCCCTTTCACTCCACCTCTACAGTCTCCATTTCCTACCCTAATCCTCTTGAATGGCTATCCTGACGCGTTTCGCCTTATCTACCTCCTCATCCTCTTCGTAATGCTTCCTTTGTTCTAGTTGTCTCTTCTCATGTAGTTGCTTTCTCTATAGTCTCTTTGTATTGATATTTACTGATTCTGTTGTTTCTCTTGTCTCCTACTTATCTGTATATTGTTCTGTTTATACTTTGTTGCTTTGCTGCAGGATCTGTGACGCCATATAAATAAATTGAGGCGATAATGATGAACTAGTGACAACATTTTATTAGCAAGGTTAAAAAAAACCCAATCCCTTTCTCCTTGGAGAGGTGGATAGTGATAAACATAATGATTTATATTCTCCTATTGCTCCATAAACCGTCTGCATATAAAGTACCTCACAGACACATTTTATATTAATTCCAGAGATATCCGGATAGTTTATGTCTCACCCAAAAAATAGTTTTAGTATGCAGGCACAATCATTTAGTCTTTAATCGGTTTTACTTATTAATTTGATTAGCCTTGATATTATAATTAGTCCACCTCCTTGACTAATTGAACTAATCAGCTTGGTTTCCATAGTTGTGTTAATATGACATAATTCCGGTCCTTAGTGTCACTACCTGGTTTATATATAGTGAATAAGTATTGAGCGGGATTGTTAATGTTGAGCCTTCACCTTCGGCCCCGGCTCCTTCTGGTGTTTTTGCCAGATGTGTTTGTTATAGCGTGTAACGTGTGTACAATGACTGCGGATATGGTATTACAGATAGGGGTCTATTTAGTTAAATGTATTGTTTTAACTTTTATTTCTGAGATTATGGGTAATATGTGGCCCTTTTGAAGGGTAGAGAATCCATATATGGACCCTGAAGGGTTTCACTGTCTTACATTGTTGGTTTAACATCGAAGTCAAGGGAGAACGTAGCACCAAATTCACTCTGAAACATGGACTTTTCTCTTTCAACCAAGAGATTATTTTCATGGCAGCCAGGCAATACTCAGCTGTAATAGCAAAAGCTATCCCAAGTAATAACAGAGACTTATTGATCATGAAGCTGTGATGCAGTGAGCGTAAAGGGGGGGGAGGGGGTGCATGCGTGAACCCTTTTCCCTGCAATCTGCAGCAGACGAAGGCTGGCATAAGAGGTGGATGTCAGCCTCTGGGGGCATGTGATTATAGACTGGAAACCTAACCCTGGGGCCAGTGGAATTCATCATCATCACCATTTATTTATGTAGCGCCACTGATTCCGCAGAGCTGTACAGAGAGCTCACATTTTTCAATTCCTGCCATTATCTAAGATTGTATTCCATTTTATAACTTTGAAGTTCAAAAATACGTTGATACTTTTAATAGTCCAAGATACTAAGGAGTATTCTTATGAGATTGGACTTTTAGTTCTTGCTTCTAATTGCACTCAAAACTATCAATCTCATCCACACCATATAAAAGAGGGATTAAACATCTACAACATTGATTTGTTTTGTTCATTGTCTATATAGATTTAGTCTTTCACTTGGAAGGCGTTTTTAGGACAATTTACTGAATTGGCTGTAAATAATTATTAGCACATCCCACATCCATGCCCCTCCCCCAGGTTTTGGTTTGGTTAAAAAAACATCAAATTAAGGACAAGTTTGTCTCTACCTACGGCATATCTGCCTGGCATGGGAGACAAGGGGGCACTACAATTAGAGTGGCCTGAACCCTTAATCAGGTCCTGGTGTTTTCCAACCAGCTGTTCCATGAAATCCTCGCCTCCGTCTTACCCCAATCATAGCACACAGCAGAATGAGTGACCGTCGCAATCCCAGCTCTGTTCATAGAATATAAACACTGCAAAATGTGAATTTATAAACACAGTGTGAAATGATTGAAATGGGGTTTAAATATTGTATAGCTGGAGCTTTGAACCTCTGCAAAACGCTAGTTCAGCTGTGATTTTTTTTTTTCCTGCTGTTGTACCTGAACATTAGGAACTTAGAAGATATATACACCAATCAGCCACATTAAAACAACCGACAAGTGAAGTGAGTAACATTGTTTTTTTGTTTTTTTCATCTCCCTCTTGGTGCACCCTACAATTTTGTTGTTTCTATATACATACGAGATTGGCGTTTTCAAAGAGGTGTCGCAACAGAAGTGAGATATGTAGAACTTATCTTTTGTATATAATGTGGAAGTCCCATATGGTTGGAGCGCGAATGGTTTATCTTGTTGTTTGAATATCTCTTTACAATGGCAGTTGTCAAGGAGTGGGATATATTAAGCAGCAAGTGAACAGTCAGTTCTTGAAGTTGATGTGTTGGAAGCAGGAAAAATGGGCAGTGTAAGGACCTGAGTGACTTTGACAAGGGCCAAATTGTGATGACTCCTGGGTCAGAGCATCTCCAAAACAGCAGATCTTGTGGGGTGTTTCTGGTATGCAGTGGTTAGTTCCTAGCAAAACTGGTCCAAGGAAGGACAACCTGTGAACCGGCGACAGGGTCATGGGTGTCAAATCTCATTGATACACGTGGGGAGCGAAGGCGCCCGTCTGGTCCAATCCCACAGAAGAGCTACTGTAGCACAAATTGTTGAAAAACTTAATGCTGGCTATGATAGGATATGTCATGTGGACGACCGGGTGCGTGTGCGTTGTTTACCTGGGGAAGAGGTGGCACCAGGATGCTCTATGGGAAGAAGGCAAGGCGGCGGAGACAGTGTGATGCTCTGGGCAACGTTCGGCTGGGAAACCTTGGGTCCTGGAATTCATGGGTATGTAAGTTTGACACGTATCATCTACCTAAACATTGTTGCAAACCAAGTACACCCCTTCACGGCCACGGTATTCCCTGATGGCAGTAGCATCTTTCAGCAGGATAATGCGCCCTGCAGGAATGGTTTAAGGAACATGACAAAGAGTTCCAAGTGCTGACTTGGAATTTACAGGACTAAGGATCTGCTGCTAACGTCTTGGTGTCAGATACCACAGGACACCTTCAGAGGTCTTGTGGAGTTCATGCCTCAACGGGTCAGAACTGTTTTGGCGGCATGAGGGGGGACCTGCACAATTTTAGGCAGGTGATTTTAATGTTGTGCTAATCGGTTTAAAGTATATTGTATTATTTGGTATATACAGCCTTGCTAGGGGTTGGAAAATGAATCCAGGTCTCTGACTCAAAAGTAAAGTAGATTTAAAAAAATCTAAAAATAATTAAATTGTAACAGTTTGAGTTATAATTCATTTTACCTAAAAAAAACAAATTCTTTTAAAGTCTCATATCTGTCAAGCGGAGGAACAACTCCTCCGTCTAGAGCTTTTAGCGCATTTACAAAGTTCTGACCCACAATTGTATTTGAAATTGATTTGCCATATTCCCAATGGTCTATTTAAATGTAAATGAGTGCTGTTTTCAGACTTAATCTACGGTGCATACCGTATGAAAAGCTGTCAGCGTCTACTTGTTATAGGTATTGTACTTCCAAATACGGATTAAACATTATTGTCTATGGATGTTAACTATAATGTAGGGAGAGAAGATGCTGAAATATTTTGAACCAGTTTAAGATTCAAATTTCACTGGTTCGATGGCCACAAACATGTTCACGATACAATCGTCAATAGACCCCGATTTGAATTTGCAATTCGAAATTTGCAGCTTGCATTTGCCGTTTGCATTCACAGATCACGTTTGCTGTTTGTATTTGAGGTTCTCTGTTCATGATAAAATTTGCATATTTAAATATTTTTAAGCACTATTTGAATAGTTATTTTTAAATATTAAAAAAAGTATTATTTTTTATTTGCATCGCAAACAGTACTGTGTTCAACATTTCAAAACTGTTCAAATGTATCAAATTAAGCCTTAGGGTTATATTTACTAAACGGCGGGTTTGAAAAAGTGGAGATGTTGCCTATAGCAACCAATCAGATTCTAGCTGTCATTTATTTAGTGCATTCTACAAAATGAAAGCTAGAATCTGATTGGTTGCTATAGGCAACATCTCCACTTCTTCAAACCTGCCGTTTAGTAAATCTAGCCCTTAAAGTGTTCAAAATTCTCTAAAATAGCTTGAATTTTTATTTTTTATTTTATATTTATTTTTTAAACTAGTTGGAGAAATTATATGTAGCAGGTTTGTCATCTCTTGTTATTTAGTAGCATTACAATTCACACTATCATTCTACTTGTGATGAAACGGCCATGATATGGTGCCCTAAACCAACTGAAAAATATAGTTAATAAGAGTCAACATTGAAATGTTACAACCGCAGTCACATGTCCTAAAACCTTGGTAGCTTCAGGGACAAACCCACACTGCGTCGTGTTAATTAGCCCTCACCACTTGGCCGTGGGAAAATGCTTCCAGGTGCAAATGAATGGAAATGATTACAGAACAATATAGCATACTTAAAGCACAAAACAGAGGAAGTATTTCACAATGTGTTTTTGACCGTGTTCAACGCATTTGAACTGATGAAGTCAGATTGTACGTTAAGTTACAAATTCTCAAAACGTGTTATGTTTGTGATGCTGCTGCCTTATCGCAAAACCAGGACATAGGTATTAATCTGAATGACCTTCAGCGGCCGACGGCCGGCTTTAGGGCCCCCACAGTGACTTACCTTGGGCTCGGTCACTGGGCTACCTTCCCTTTTGAAATATCCCTAATAGGCAAAAAGATTACAAGACCCTAAAACAACAATTTGGCGCTTATCGGTTATATATTCTTAGTCTTGTAGAAGAGCAGCTCTGATTAGGGGTTTGGCTATTGCATAAGTAATATACAAACACAAAGGAATAACTATCAGAGCGCTATCTACCAAGCAAAAATATGTTGTACACCCATATTGTTATCTAAAACATTATACATTTATTTCTTATAAATCATCATCACATATAATATTAAGTTTCACTTAAAAATGTAACATATCAGAGTAGGTTCCAAGCCGTTCTTACATCCCAGCACACACTGATTATTTGTAGACTTCCTTTGTATATCACAGTTTCTTATTAAGCAGGTCGTCAAGTCTCTGTATATAGTAACTACCAGATCTATAGCCGGCCAATAGATTTATTTTGTTCTAAGATACCTTTTTGGGCTTTTATTACACAGCTCAACGGTTTTATTCTCCCGACTGAATGAAAGTCTTTTTAAACCCAAATGTATATCTTCACGCAGTATTTGCTGCCTCCTTTACTGTGTTCAGACGTTCAATTCCTCCCTTCCGGATATATCTCTCTTTCTCCTATTAACCAGCTGGTATAAAACTGATCGTTATTATTATTTTTCAACTTCTTAGTTAAACATTAAAGGGCATATGGTAATAGGAGAAATATCAGCTCTGGATCAACACCGCTCTTTCTGCTGCCAGATTAGGGCAACTTTTATAGTATCTCCTTATAGTATCTCCTACTGATAACCGTGTAGCGTTCTAGTAGTAGTATTTGGTAAACTTCACAACTTCCAATTGCTTTCATCTTACGCGTTTCTCCGCCTTCTAGCGTACTGGCAGTTCCGTAAGAGAGATTATCTCATCACTTCCTAGCAACTATCTATTGTGAACAGCACCAATCAGAAATCTTTGCAACAAAGTTCATCTCATTAACAAAATGTCTATTAGTAACACCAAGGAACCACATTCAAACAATTCTTTTAATACACAATATCTATATCATCCATAGGATGAATCATAAACTCATAAGAGAAAGTATTATACTGTGTCATAAATGCTGATCTTATATTCTCATTTCACTTCTTTATTCATAACAATAAGGACTAAAACGCTACTTATCTTTAATCTGTACAATAGTGCTTTTTCATTCATTCATTCAATTAACCATACCTACCTTGGAATTTCTTAAATAGTACATATACTCATATAATACATTAGTAGATGTTAATTCTGCTTTCTTTGTGTCTCTGGGAACACCTTTCATGAGAGCATAGACTGTACCTGTATTGCTTTCTCGAAAACTCAAATATTTCCTCAGGTTAAGAATTAAATGTTATTTTGCTCAATCGCTTCATTTAAATCCTGGCGGGGGAGGTGGGGGGGGGGGGGGGTAACAGTCCTAACATAAAGTTTCAGACTGCTTCCCATATACATAATGTGTTGCATCGTTCTCCTCCTCTTTTTGTAAACTTCACAAGGATTGTGTATTTCCTAAGGAGCATTGCCTAATAATGCTTTGACAAATTATGTATTGTATTTATATTTTGTATATTACGTCTATGCTCTCCACATCTTACTCATAAATGACGTGTCATTCTTTCCACATATTACAGTCCACATTTGCATAGAGAGATTACTAACAAGGCTGGCAAGTATAAAAAGCAAGATGACTGTGAGATTGGGTCTTTGGACCTACTGGACCTCTATTATTATATTTAAATCTAAGTAATATGCATTAAATGGATATGTTATGTTTACGTGATCATGAAGACTTTCTTGGTGAGAAACCATTGCCCAAATTAGAGAAGTTTAAATGCACAATTTTGCATTGATACAACTTGAGCTGTGGAACTTGGGTTAATGTCACAATTTGTTCCCTGGCAAAGAACTGAATTGTTGAATGAGTGTATATATAGTATCACAGCACAGTGTACGACTCTATAGTACATTATGTAACAATGTAAAACATTAGATTAGATTACTGAACACAATCACACAGTGGGTGCTGGACAACAAAAGTACATAGCTTGTTTCATCCATCCCATAGATGACTAGTTAAATTGAGATCTGGTGACTGATGAGGTGATCACTAACATGTTTCTGGAACTATTCCTGGGGTCTCCAAATTTGTTTTGGACGGGCCCGATAATGCTTTGTCAAACCCACATGGGGCTCGGAAGAACAGATCAGGGGACGATGTATCAGATGGAGAAGCTTCGCAGGATCCCCATTTACCACAAGTTAGAATTCCGTTCCTAATGCTCAGATATCTCCTACTAAAACAAAGGCACAATATTACTGTTGCATTGTAAAATTTCTTGGTAATTTGGTTGGTTACCATATTAACACTTTATTCATAAGGATTGTGGCAGTGAAATGTTGCATTACTCATATGAAGGATCCTAAAATGTGGGCACTCATCCCTACACCACCACCAGACTGCGATGCTGATCCTAAGCTGGTTAGATGGATGGAATTGTGCAGTTTCTTCCATAACTTGACTCCACCATCAGCGTTAAACAGCAGGATCTGTATTCCTCAGAACAGGCAATATATTTCCAAACTTGGTGTGTGTTTTTTTTGAGTTCCTTAGGCTGGGTACACACAACAGGATTTTCACCCAATTATCGCGCAAATCACATGATAAATGACCATTAGGTACAATATCGCATTAGTGTGTACGTTCCCACGATCATATTTTATTGTACCAAAACACATCGTATCGTCTCATTTGATTTTATAAACAAACTAAAAATCTCCATAAGCGATGGAACGATGTTGTTCCAATCCTGCAGTGTGTAAGCACTCACTACCAGCAGTGAAGGCAGATCTCCATAGAGTTTACAGAGTCACAATCTTTTCAGCCAATGGTTATGACAGATGAAGAGCACAGATCTGTTGGTAAATCGTGTAACACATGTATAGTGTGTACACATTACTCGGCTGCTGATTGGACTTCTAGTCGTTGGTAAAATCCTCACCAATATCACATCAGGAGAAATTTTTTGTAGTGTGTACTCAGCCTTAGTCCACCGGAACCCCATCTTGTTTGTCATGGACGTGAAGGAAACTCAGTGGGGATATCGACTGCTATCAGGGGCAGGCTGGGCTGGGGGGCAGGGGGACATCTGCCCTCTTGGCTGCTCCCATAGCGGCCCACCTTGGACTTGCCTCCCCAGGCTAAAATTTGCCAGCCCTCCCCTGGCTGCCAAACACCATCCATGACAAGATGCATTGAGTTATCCATTTATATATTCCTCTTTCTGCGCCATTATTGTACTCGGCCCTTAGATGTACTCTGCACCAGTCATGTCAGCCTCCATCGACCCTTTCCATCAGCATCACTCAAGGTTACATACAGATTGTTTCTTTTTCCTACTTTACAAAATGCTATTGACATTTCTCTTTCATGTACCTGATCTTTCCTAAAAATAAAAATAAAATAGAGAAACACCCGTAAGCATAGAGGTCATAAAGTTTCCACTTAATCCGCAAGTTTTCCTAAATGCCCCCAAGTGTATCTTAAGCATAAGAGCAGAGGATGGAATGATTTCCTGTCCTTGCATTACTTCTATAACAATTTGAAGAGTAATTATGACAAGCTTTGGTTTCTAAATGTTATCTGTGTCTGGAGGGTTACTGTGAGTCATACCAGCCAGACGCGTTTACAATTTACATGACTACAGGACAATTTAATGTTCGCTTAATATAAAGTGCAGGTGATTTAAATACACAGCGATGACAATGTACAGCAAGTGGGCGATTAAATCTTTAAATGACGCTATAATTTCATATTAATGCCTTATACAATGTAGTTACCTGGAGGTAGTTATCTTTCTCATGTATCCTAATGTCTTTTGAGAGGTATATGTGAGCCCGGAGTCATAAGTTTTCTCGGCACAACATAATGATACCATGATGTATTTTCAGTGTAAATTCTGGCTTAGCACAAACAACTTTCAATGCATTAAAGTAGAGTTGTCTTTGATGTATGTGCAAAGCACAATTTTGTTCTTGCTTTGATGGATGTTTCTGAGTAACAGTAATTTAATGCTTAGTGACGAAAGACAGTTGGATATCCAGGTGCGGAGGAATAAGAGATTATCAAAAAAGTGAATGGGACCCATTAAGCAATGTATAGAATCTCTGCTCAGGTCTGATAGGCACTTGTTCTATCAATCAGCGATTATAATTGCATTGTGATCTCTTGGTGTACACCGAGACCATTTTCCTTGCAGTAATTCATCTTCTAAACGTTTAAGCTGACGGGTAGTTTTGTTGCAGCAGCAATGATAAATTGAGTCTGTAGATTGAAGCCTCTCACATGGGCCCTTGTCACTATTTATTGTAGTAAACTGTGCACCTTGATTTAGACATATCCCCCAAATGTTGTACTTCAGACAGGACAGTCCCGATTTGAGAGGACGGTCTCACTATCCCAACTTTCCCCCCCCCACTGTTGGTGCACACAGTTCTGACCTGTTTTGGGTAATGCCTCTTTCCGGAGAAATTTGTTACGATTGCACAACCCCAAAAGTTTAGTTGTCATATTTTATGGCTTGTTATTTGTTTTCCGTTTGCAGTTCCTGATTTAGTCCTATCAGGTCTGCTTTTAGTATCTTTTAAAAGTCCTTAAACCAAAGTGTGGTGAATTATTTTTCTACATCATAAAATATATTTTTAGCTGTCAGAGATTAGTGAAATTCGGGAGAAGGAAGAGAAGCAATCACGGATTGATCTAAGGGCCTTTTGATCTTTTTGACATAGTAAATGATGACAAGTGTTGTGTTCAAACCCCTGCAAATTGTTCTATTACTCAAGGAGAAATGTTCTCCTAAGAGACAGCCAATGACCTTTGTTTCTTCCACAAGATGCTGAGAGAAATCACATCCCTGATAGAATAATTAAAATAATAATAATAAAAAAGCCCTGAAATTTTTTTGGCAAACCGCAGAGCAAAATAACAAACAATTAATCATGTGTCTTTATCAAATCGCATTTATTCGATTGGGCTTGACCTCTGACATGTTCACCTTGGGATACACTAAACAAAACCAGGTTAAGAAACATAAGAGATCAAATATTCTGACACTGTATCAGACCCAGGACGCATTCACTGTAGATTTAATAGATTTCTGTCACAATAGAAATTGCCAAATTGCACAATTGTCATTAAAAGTCATGTAAAGTCCTGATGAATACAAACAAAACTGACAATGTGCAAAAAATGTCATTAAAGTCAGTGCAATCTCATAAACCTTTGTATGCAGAGGACCTACTTTATAAAGGTTCCCCCAAAGTTCACACACAAATTTCAGAGCACATTCAGAGAGGTTTTTATTATCACATTTGCTGGCCCCTATCAGCAGATACAGTGTTCATGTTGTTCTTCTATTATGTTCTACTTTATTTCAAGTTGCAAGTAACACTTCAGACCTGGCTCCATCTACTTGAACAGTCTAGGAAAGTGGAGTAGATACATCTGAAGTCAGGACTTCTGGAGCCCAGATGCGCATCTTGATACCTTGAACTCTATGACCGTGTCAGTATATACATTTAATACTTGTCATATCACGGCTAACTGGGTCCCTCATGGTCGTCTGCAGCATTCCTGTTCATCACATCTCCGTTTGTAAACAAACACTTACTGTTTGCTCTGCTGCATGGGCGTGGCCATCTTGGATGCAGTCAGGTGATCATTCCAGGCCAACCAGATTCAGCAGCTGTGATCACATGAACTGTGCAGCCAATAGTTGATTGGAACCAGGGCCATCTTTTCCATTGGGCACGATGGGCAGGTGCCCGGGGGCCCCACGGGCAAGGGGGCCCCATAGGCAGGGCTCTTAATTAGAATAAATAATCCTGCAAAAAAAAAAAAACCTGCAAAAAAAACCTTCAAGGGTCACTGAGCAAGTACATCTATCTATCTCTATCTCTATATATCTGTATCTCTATACATATATATATATATATATATATATATATATATATATATATATATATATATATATATATGGGCCCCGGTGCACTGCTTTGCCCGGGGGCCCATAATGTTGTTAAGATGGCCCTGATTGGAACACCCTATTTAAACCTGCTGCTGAGATCTGCTCATTGCCAGAACAACACACATCCCCCCTGAGGATAGTTATTGGCTCCAGGTTCCAGTTGTCCCTGCATTGTTCCTGATTACCTGGGCCTGATCAGCCAACAGGTGCCGGGTCGGGGGGGGCGCAGCAGCGCTTGGTAATAGAAAAAAAAAATATATATTTTTTTCAATTCAACTTCTCCCAAAGGCCCCCCCACACCGCCCAGAGAAATTGTTACATAATGTGGTACGCCGCGGGTGTATGAAGTCCACCTATGACTCCATACACAGGCTAAGGTATGCTGAAGACGGCAGACGACAGCTAATCACAAGCTGTCATCTACCGTCAGTGCGGCCGCGGTGCGCTGTTCAGTGTGGTCACGTGAGATGTTAAAATTACTGACCTTCTGAGCTGAGGTAAGGCAGACCGGAAGACCGGGTTCCGCTATCGATCAGTCGGCGGAGACATCAGTGCAACCCGTTTAATTGCATGCACTTTGCAAAGTGACATCCTAATGGAAAGAGACACTGATTAGTGTTAGTCGAATTAATTGGAGACTGTGAGCGGTGACTGTATGGGGACGGCTGCCTGAGGCTAAGAACTACTGTATACTGCAGTTGCTGTTTTGCCTGTTCCTGACACACCAGACAGAGCTGAGACTTCCTGTCGGAGACCCTGATACAGATAAGCTGGTTTTATTTTACTTTCTGGTACGCTCCCACCTATTTGATTTGTTATCTGGTGAACTGTATCGTTACACGCAATTCCACTTATCCTGTCTATCTGTTGAATCGCAAACAGTATTACTTCTGTTCAACGAGCCCCATATGGGTAGCTAGCACACCTCATACTGTGGCATTAGAAATTGACTATCTTTACATCAGTGACTGTCATGCTTGAACATTCTGTCTAGCGTTTGGATTTGTGAACTGGTTCAACTACATTATTGTTGGATACCAACCCAGAGATTTGTATCACATCCTTATGCCAACCTATTCTGTACCCACCTTGTTCAGTATAATCTGTTGACATCACTATTGCGCCCTCCTTCTGTTGCACCTACCATATATATATATAAATATAGGTATTGGCTGGGGCAGGGGGCGGGAGGCGCGCGCGGGAGGGGCGGCAACCGGTGTGTTAGCCTGGGGCGGCTGGAACCCTTAATGAGGCCCTGCTGATTACCCTGCGTTTACAAAGTGATCATCTTCTGTGAACATCCTGCATTACCAACTAAACTTCACTTTGCAAGTATCCTGCGTTATAAAGTGCACATCTCTTTTCAATTACCTGCAATTCCATGTGAATTTCTGCCTTCAAGTATTCTGCATTACCCGGAGTTCATCTTTCTGCAAGTACTCTGCACTTC
Organism: Mixophyes fleayi; assembly: GCF_038048845.1. Classification (NCBI taxonomy): domain Eukaryota; kingdom Metazoa; phylum Chordata; class Amphibia; order Anura; family Limnodynastidae; genus Mixophyes; species Mixophyes fleayi. Next base: position 6,199,207 of record NC_134407.1, on the reverse strand, counting down.
CAAGCTGCTCATCTTCCTGCAACATTCTGCATTCAGTAAGAGTGCTTATCTCAGTAACCACTATCCAGTGTCTATTCTGCAGTATCAGTGGCTTTACCAGTGTCCTCAGTTCTGTTGCTACAGCTGGTTCTGAGTCTCTAGGGCTTATTTCCAGTTCCCTGTATCTGTCTGTGGGTTTCAGGTCTGTGGCTGCCGAGCAGTCCTGAGATCACCATTCTGTGTCACGGTTCTGAGTTCCTAGTCCCTGTCTCCAATTCCAGTTCGTTCTGTTCTGAGTGTTTTCTATCTGAGTTCTTATTAGTGGGTTCCAAACCATGTGCCTGCCCACAGGCGCCGGGATTGAGATCCTATGAACAGTACAAGTCTGTTATTACGCCAGATTCCAGTTCAGTACTCAGGCACAGACTCTGGTCCTAAGACTCCTATACTGCCTATGCTACTCTGAGGACTCTAGATGATCCAGGCTCCATTTCAGTCCTTCTCCAGCTAGAACCAAGGGTCCCGAATCGAGAACTACAAATGACCGTGACAACCATCTTGTATGTATTTGGACTGTACTATCTCTTCCTGGTCCCTGTGTTTTATACAGCCAGCATCTCATCGGTTACTATGGCTTAGGGAAAGTTAGTCTACAGATCTGCAAGAGTCCACAAATCTCCAGAGACACCTCCATCCTCTCACAGAGAGGAATGTGTTTGAAGTGGAATCAAGCTATGGGATATTTCAAACACATTTTTGAAGGAATGCTATACATTGTCAGGATTAAATAGACACTTCCTGAATTTGAGCACTACTAATGGCAAGAGGATTGGGCTAGTACAGTTGTGATTATAATCTTGCCTGGCACTCTACCTTGTGTCCTTATAACCCCACACAATCACTCGGCATTCAGGAAGTATAATATTCATTGTTCAGTTTCTGGGAACTGGATGCACAGAGGAATTCTCTATTTAGTGCATAATTCATGAGCAGTCACACTGGTAGGATCTTCTAAGATGGGATTCTACATACAGTGACAATGAGAGAGACCCGAGAATACGGCTTTCACTAGGAAGGACCCTGGACACTTATATTCTTATTAGCCAAGAATATAAAAAGAAACAAAAACAAAACTATAATCACCTTCAATGAGACACAAATTAATTGTAGAGAAAACTGAGCGAAGCATATTCAAAACGTATATAGAAATCGTATATATATTGTCACACGATTATGATACAGACACACAACGCAGCCATGAAAAGTCACAGCCGTCCAGCTGATACAGATAGCCTCAGCTAGTTTTATTAAAGAGGAAAAGCAAAATAAATCCTAGCCTCTCCTGCTCTATTACATTTAAACAATTCCTCCTGTGGAAGGACCTAATGTCTAGCAAACTTATAGCAGCTTTCTCATTCTATGGAGGTTTCAAGCCTCTGTCCCCAGATAAGTGAGAGAGAGTGTTAGAGCAAACTGACAGCCTTGTACACTACCACTTGCAGGTGCAACTATTAATTAGCCTGCTGTCTGACTGACAGGTCAGAGGACCAGAAATAAATGGAGGTACGCCCTCTCTCTCTATTCACTCCAGGGAACCTTTGATCCAGCTCTTACTTGAGCTCAAAGCTTTTGGAAAGTGGTCTATCCAAAGCCAACAATGTTTGCCAGTATTCCTGTTACACTACATATATATATATATATATATATATATATATATATATATACAGTATATGTATGTATTAGGAGGCTTGACCACTACACCAATAGGAGCTGTAATGACATTGCATTCAAATAAATACGTATATTTTAATATGGAGTTTGTCACCCGTTTGCAGCTATAACAGTGTGTGTGTGTGTGTGTGTGTGTGTGTGTGTGTGTGTATATATATATATATATATATATATATATATATATATATATATATATATATTTATATTTCAGGTACAATTTGCCTCAAAAATGTGTTTTTAGTATCTGCAAAGTATTGTAATGTTCAGTTATGACTTCAGTGTTCCCCTGATATCAGTTGTTGAGAAGTGTCAGTTGTGACTGATACAATGTTTCCATGCCTCAGAATAATGCAACCATTGTTGCTTATAAGGTTTATCTCTTCAGGCAGCAGTGTATCCATCTGTGAATCTCATCCACGTAATGCCACAAAGCTAAGAAGGTTTTGGAAGAGAGCCAGAAACAGAATGGTAAATTCAGTTTTAAAGCAGTGTCCTCCCACTCACCAGACCTCAGTCCAATCCAGCATCTGTCAGGTGAAATGGAACAAGGTATCAAAATACAAATCCATCACCAGCTAATCCTCATCAAACATGGAACACATTGGAGTCAACATGGGCCAGCACTCTTCATACCTTAACCCCATGACCCAGTGAATTTAACCTGTTTTGGGGTCAAATAGGGGAGACACTTGTTATTAGGTAGCTAATAAATGTGTCACTAAGTGTATATTATTGCAGATTCTCTTGCTATTCATAATGCTATTTTAAAATGCACCAAATCGACTAATTTGTGCGTTGCTCCAATATACAAAGTAACAGTTATAAATACAAAGGAACTAGTGAGTCACTGAGCAAGGCCTGTTTATCCAGCCTAGGGTGCAAGGTTTTTGAGGTGCACAAAATTTTTGTGGTGCAAAATTGTGACAGAGAGAGATATAAACTGAAATTAATTTTAAAATATAAGAGAAAAATTGTTCTCAAAAGTAAAAAGAAAACATGAAAGAAAAGTGTAGTAAGGATTTAATCTTGACGTATTCCCAGGGTAAAGGCTGAAGACAATGAGTCATTCTTGGGCGGGTGCTTGAGGATAAGCGAGTAGGAGAGACAAGGAAGGCGACAGGTGCAGGTGGGACAGACACCTCCCCCTTCACATCGTCACCCTCCGTAGCGCTCGTTCATGCCTCAATTCTGCTCTACAATTCTTATTTTAGTGAAAATTAAATGAGGGACAAAGATTGCCGTGACCCTTGTAAAATGTCAAGTGGAGTTGAGTTTCGAAAACACAGGGAAATAAACATTGGTGGGGGCAGTCGGAATTTAAATTAAGGATGAGTTAGTTTGTACCGCGTATTAGCCTGGTTTGCAGGCGAGAGGACGCTACAAGCGTATTAGCCTAGGGCAGCATGATCTCTTAATCAGGCCTGAAGCATTGTGCGTTACCAACTTGGCACACACAAGAAATCCTTTTGTTCCTAGATTATCAGACTAATGTAGACTTTTTACATGGGAAATACATATATAGTCTTTGAGCATCGGAGACCCTATAGAAAGCAGCTCTCTTTAAAACACATTTTCCTCTTCTAATGAAATATAGCTGGAGTGGTTTGCAGCAAAGTGCCTGTAAAGTGAATTTTTATAACATTTTTCATCGCTCGGCATAGCAGATATTTCAAAGAAGAGGCCTCTTCTGATAGAAGTTCCATCATAAAAGCTCACTGCTGTGTTACACATTCTTTTTGCTGTAGAAATCTCCGAGGACCCGCGTGTATAGCAGTTATTATACAGAATACTTGTGGAAATAAATAGCTCCGTGTCTCTTGTATCCTCCTGTTTTTTAAACAAACTGAATGTTGTTCACACAGATCCTAAACATGTTATAATTTATTCATTTATTTTTCCTTTTTGTGTGAGCGGTAGGATTTTATACTGTGTTTATGTACATCTCAGCATCTCCGTAGGAGTACAACCTCTGTCGACCTCGTCTTGCCGTCTTGATGTTTCCTCTTGTATTGACCAAGTTGGAAGTTGGGGGGGGGGGAAAACCAACAGGAGAATCTTGGGAACTCGGTTTATTTGTTTAAAGGACGTGATTTGTTCACATGTCCCAGAACATCGTTATTGTCTGTTTCCTTTAGACTTAAGGAACATTTAACCAAACATTGAGGTTTTGGTGGTTTATAGTAAATATATAACCATGAGGTTTCAACATTTCGACTGGGAAATATAAGATGTAAATTGATTTCAGATGTGGATCGGCCCACCTACTTTGTTGTACTTAACATGATAAATAGTACGTTGTCCAGGGCTTTGTGTACCGTTTATTACAATAAGTTTATTTTTTTTCCTTGTCTGCAGTGATGAAGTAACTGGGAAGGATCATAACAAAAGATATCAGAATAATCTGTAACCACCAAAGTATAAAATGTTTCCTTTTCAAGCCTACAGTATATTATAACCTCCCTTAATATACAAGTTTTATTTGTTTAATCAATCTATGTGCTCCATCGCTTGTCTAACGTAGGAATATGCGCCACATTAGCCCCGCCCTCTCGCGTCATCTCCATCCTTAGTTTGGCGCAGCTAGAAGCAGACACTGTGCTCCATAACTGGAACCTGATTACGCTGCTTGTCTGAAAGAGTACAATTGGATCTGTATGCCTGTCTGTATTATAGATATATATCGTTTTATAACTAACTCGTTTACTTTCTTCCTGGATTGAATGACCCTTGAAGACTCCTCACATTTCACCTTCTTTGAGACCAATTTTAACTTAATTTTAATGCTGATTTTTTTGCTGGCGCCCTTGAGGCCGCGATCAATAATCTGTGTTAAAATTACCGTATTAACGGTAATACTATTATCGCCGCTTTATTCCTAGAATAACCAGGCCGAATTGAATCAGCCTCCTTGTCTTCTAGAGATTGACATTTGATTGATATCATTTTCATGCCAGAATATTGACCACGTGTGGTCCACAAATAAAAAAACACATCGTTGATTCATTTTGGTTTTTCTTGTCTTCAACTGGATCCAGATTAACAGGAAGTTGGATGACTGCGATTTTACTAATTTTGGGGCTCACGTGGAATTTGATGCATGCACACCTTTGGCGCAGGTAGGAAAAGGCGCACACAAGCAAAAGCGTATTTATGTTATGTACATACGCCAGATGGCGAATACCCTATCTTTAGGTACACAATGCAATGACGTTACCCTTTACCTACACAGCCTGATAATGCGATACAAACACATTTTAATACATTATTATGTTTTGTACAAATAGGTTAATGCGGTCCGATACACAAGAGAAATAGCGTCTAATTAATATAAGTGAAAGTACCATTTACCACATATAAAAAAAAATTAAATACACCTCCCCAGCCATTGTTTATCCTCTTGCACTGGATTTCTGAATTAATGTTTAGTTCAGAATTCAATAAACTATCAATAAACTAATAAGTTAATAAACTTTATCACTGTATCCCTTTGAATTCACACATTGTGTACTCTCACCCTGTCCCACCTTACTAACTTCAACTCCCAACTTGGTATCTTACTAAATTACTTGGTACCTTAGTAACTCCAAGCTTAGTAAATACCACAGTTGAAGGGATGACCTGTCTTTATTAAGTCACACACCAATAAGCAAATCACACTCACTGAAGCTAAACACCAATAGCACCAGTCTGCTAACAGCTGGGGGTCTCTGCTGCTAATTGAAATATAGTAACGATGCCATTTATCAAAGGCAGAATTTTCACGTCACTCAAGCTTTCTACATTTTTGATGTTTAAAAGCGTTACACTGATTAATGAGACTTAAATGATGATTAACCTGTAGCTCCTCTTCTCTTTGATTTATGTCAACATAGAATAAATAATCCATGAATTGCACCTTGCTACTCACATGCTGTATGGCAGATGAAGCCTAATAATTAGCTAGTATGTTCACCGCTCTTATTAATCACCTAGTGTTTCTCTTCCAAGTTATACATCTGCATATTTCCCTTCCCATAATTCCTTTCTTCTTATCTCTTAGCTGCATGCGGTTTACATTTGTTTAGCTCTTGAGAGGCCTTACAAGCCAATTACAGATGGTGGGTTTATAAGCACTAATTATTCTGGAGAGTCTTAAATGGAGCAATAGAGACATAATTAGTTAGACTATGCTCCCTGCCCCTTACATCATTAACAAGCTCAACAGACATTCCATCAGGTGTTCATTGGAGACAAAGGGTTTAATTGGAAATAACATGGTCAGGTCTGGTCATTTGGCCTAAGGGGGCGAGAGCTGTGATATTGTCAGATTGAGCTTATTGGTCAATTACATTTTCTGTTGTTGTTGATCTGAGGTTGATTTGGGATTGACTGTTGTTTTGTCCCAAATTGATTTGGGACCAGTTTGGTGTAAAAGATCAGAAAGAAGGGCAAAAATTTTGGTCATTATGGGTAACCGTGAAGTAACTCAACTCTTCAACATCATCATACACTCAACCGAGAGAAAGGGCCATAGGTGTGATGATGTCACACATGTCTCCTGCCACTAGGCCATGCTCCTAAAATGTCAATCAGTAACATTGACAGAAAAGGGCTGGGTGAGGATGAAGAGATTACAGAGAAGAGCAGTCAAACAACGGTAACTGTGCTGGATGATAAAATCTGTAAAGAATAATAAAAACAAACAAATGTTTTACTGGTTGTTCTATGATTTTTGAAAGACATTTTTCTTGACAATATCATGGAAAGGGCATGGGATTGACTTGAGTATCCATGTTTATTTACTTATCACTAGCAAGTGATCCCAGTTTTTGTCCCACAGTGACTAGGAGTGACAGGATGGACCTCCTATGCCCCCTGTAGTTGCCTTGCCACCGTCCCCTTTCTTTATCCCAAATAGTGCCCATCCAAACGCAGTAGGAGGAGCTTCTGCTGCCACCACTAGGCTCCTTCGCTGGCACCTAGAACCACTTTCTTCTAGGTGACTTTGATTAACAGAGTGTCGGTCCTGGATGCTGGGTTCCACCCTCAGACCAGCCAAATAACGGATTAGATTGGTCTAATCTGCAGGTCACAGGAATTACAGCAGGTAAGAAGGCGTCAAAGCAGGATCTTGAAGCAGTGATGTTTTATTAGCTCAAGTGTCCTAAAAAGGACAGTTACACACGCCAACCTGTGGCACTAGCGATCTTTCCAGAAGTTACAGATGGCATGATGCTACATGGTAAGACAGAGCTTGTTTTATACACATCACATGTTGTCAGGGGGTGGCCCAGCCCTTGATCTGACCAGGCATTGAAACGTCTAATATCACATTAGATAATTTAACATCAGGATAAAATGTAATCTTGTATCTAGCACAGTTTAACTTTCACAGCAACCTGATTTTCTCAGATTTGCTGTGTACATTGTTAGGAGGTTTCCTGTCCCTCTAACAAGACCTACACACAGGTAACGACCATTGTCGGGCATTCAGGTCACAGTAGATGTTTATCATTTCAGGGATGAAAATAATTAATTAACTTAATTTAGGATTTCCTTTCCGACTTTCTTGCTCAAACTATTTCCTCCGTCATGGCTACTGCATCAGACATCAGTACATTTCCAATTCACAAATATGACACAGTATCAAAATCAGTACATTCGCGATTATACAAATTGTTGCACTGCGCTAATAATTTAAATATATTGATACAATAAGTTCTGTATAAGTGATTCAGCCACACTAGGTAATGTGTAGCTTTCACTTTTCTTCTTTCATTTATTGAGTTGTATATATGCAATATTTATTAATACAAATTTTATTCACAATTGTTTAATTTCCATTGCCCTGCACCCTTGGACCCAACAAGGATCCGCTCCGCAATGGATCCAAAACCGGCTTTGTGTCATAGACCAAAGTAATAGAAATATAAAACGTGTCTGCGTATGTAATGACATGATAGAAGCCAGGGATATAAAGCTATGTTCTTAGTAAAAGTTGCAGAAGGGCATTTACAAACCAATAAAATAATATTGTCTGAAGGTTACACCCCATTGATGTGCCGATGTAACAGATTCCTAAATGATAAATTGAAGACAAGGAGGTTGGTTATAAGGGGGGGTAGAGACAGTGTAATCACTCACCAGCTCTTAATTATTACACCATGAAATAGACTTAGACATTAGGACTCACAAGCAGTTTTCAGACCACCAACATTCCCGAGAATGAGATTCCGATAACAAATTCCTGTACACACAAGTTATAAAAATAGTTATTCTGATTGCACTAGTTTCTGGTTCACAAACTCCCGTTGCCCCTTTGATCTGGAAACAATGTCACATTGCATTTCCCCCTGACCAATTCAAAAGCAAAACTGAACGGAAAAAAAAATGCAAGATTTAATTTTAGAACATTTATTTTTGTAGCGAAAACAGATTTTCCACTGGAACTGTATTGTCTCAACAAAAATGTTTTTTTGGTTTGCTTTTCTAACATCCTTGAATTAATTAGATATTGAAGCACTCACATCTGTAAAACAGATTTACTTGGAGAGTTGTGGGGCCACACAAAGAGAACTTTTGGACAAACCATTGTAGCATAGTTGGTCCCTGATGGGGTCCTGCTAGACCCTGCTGTTACCTGAATTCAGCTGCCAGTCCAGTCCTATAATATGTAGAGTAGAGGACAGTCCCGTATTTGTGGATAGACCCCATAATTTAGGGAACAGGGGGCAACAATTGGACTGTGCCTACCAGAATAAACAATCATTGGTCATTAGTAGTAGAAACCATTTATTTATTTTAGATATCATAGTATGTGGTGATGGCTGGGGACATGAAGTTCTGCAGTCCTGGAAGAGAGGTGTCCCTATTTTTATGCTGGCTGAGGCAACAGGTAAGGGCTCTCATAATCTGCTGTGGGTTAAAGGGTGTGATCTACTGGATTGGGGTCATGGGGGTAAATGTATCAAACTGAGAATTGGAAAAAACAATCAGATTCTAGCTATCATTTATTTAGTACATTCTACAAAATGACAGCTACAATCTGATTGGTTGCTATAGGCAACATCTCTACTTTTTCAAACCTGCCGGAAAACTCTCAGCTTGATACATTTACCCCATGGTGAGGTGGATTGGGGAAATGGTCTGGGTGAAATGGCCCTCATTTCACCCAGACCATTTCCCCAATAACTTGTTGTCCCAGTTCTTATATTTTTGCTTCATAATATCTAATTTATATCACATTGGGGACAAGCAAAGTGCACAAAAAGACACTTTAGTAAATTCCATAATAACATTAATTCATAAAACATCAAGCACCAAACTTTTCCTAAAACATGGACCACTAAGATCCACCAGAAAAAATTTGGGACAAAATAATTTCCTTCATCTGCCCAGGCTCCAGATACATCCAATATTCGAACCACGCCCCCCATGTTTTGGTGAGACCACACCCTTTATGGGGTCCAAAGCGTTAAAGCATTCTAGCAAAACTAGGAGTGCTGAGAGGCACGTCTCTGGATTTCTCTTTATAATATCATATATCTGCTCCATATAGGTATATGAATGGTACAAACAGGTTACTACAGTCAAATCTGGACTGATTGATGCCTCTCACACAGTTATATATTTCAGTGTTGTGAACATATTGAAAAGTCTTTGTTTAATAAAATATATATATATACATATATATATATATATATATATATATATATATATATATATATATAGCAACATTGGCCCAGAGCAGTAAGAGTTAACGTACCGCGTCACCGGCCCAGTTTCGCCATTTGTGCGCATTTGTGAGCCAGTTTGTCATTTGACTAAATTACTCCAGAAAACTCTTGTTCACCCCTTTATGAAATGGAAAAACATCTGTTTTCTTTTTGTCCTTCTAAATACATCGGTCAAATGAAAAAAAAAAAAAAGAAATAACCTCCACTAAAAAAAACTGCAAATAGACAAACGAGAAAACACAGGAGATTTGCGTCCAGGGAAGGAGAAATCCTGCGCAATCCGTCTGTCGTCATTTTAAGGCTGTTGTGGGGTTCATTCGTTATGTCTGTTAGGACTTTCATGAATCTTGAAGAAATAAATACGATTTTAAATTTTTGTTTAGTAAAGTGTGAACAAGGGTTTTGGGGAGTTTTATATGCAATTTAACTTTATATAAAAAATGCTGTTTAGTCCCGTCCCCCGTCCCCCCAAAGGGGAACCAGCGCTGTGCTGCCAGTCTTGGGATGATTTTCACTAGAGCAGAATCCTGTGCACCCGTTCCCCCTGCTGGAATGCAAATCATCCCACACTGTCTGGTACATTTTTGGGTCCTCACTTTGCCTGTTATTTTAATCTGATTTCTTTATTTTATTATACAGTGTAAGGGAACTGCTTTCTTTTTGTTCTCTCAGCTAGAGCAAAATTTAAGTGCTTTTGTGCCATGTAAATGTCGTGGAAAGCACCTGAAAATGCCCACCTGCCCTTTTATCTCATTATAATTATAGTCGCTTCTGCACTGGTCTGCAAAACAAAGAGCACTGCTGCCCCAGCTGCTAGAAATATAGATTCTCACTCGCTGGACCCAACCCCGTCCAATCGCACAATTCTGTCTCCGCACAATCAGGTATTGTGTGTGTGTGTGTGTGTGTGTGTGTGTGTATGTTAGGGAATTTGGACTGTAAGCTCCAATGGGGCAGGGACTGATGTGAATAGTTCTGTACAGCGCTGCAGAATTAGTGGCGCTATATAAATAAATGATGATGATGATGAAGTATTAGGGATATGTGCACATTGAGGCCCACAGTATGTACATAGGCTGCTGAGACGGCTTTTTGCCCTTTGAGAATGACCTCCAGTGAGTTGATCTAACTTTCACTTGCTGGAAAAACTTTTCCTGGCAGGTACTTGACATCAATGTTTTTTTGCATGAATAAATCCTCTCCTGTGACAGCATCTGGGTGCCGCATCTGACAGGAGTCTAAGTGATGGCATTGTACCAGCCATAGCGGTGACAGACACCGGCACAGCCAGAGGGTACTCAGATATGATGGCACCTATTACAATCTAGCAGTCTGTCAGCGTATAACACGGTCAGTCCTCGCTCCTCCGCTGATCTGTTGTCACACTTGTTACAATGTCCATTATGTGAGCAAGTGATCACCCACAAGAATTAAAACAATGTTTTATTATGTATCCATTGCTCACTGAGTGCTGCAAATTGACATATTTACAGGCTGTACGTTTGTATCCTCTGTTTACCATACTCTATATATGATACATGTCACTATAGTATATACAGTATTTAACTATTATCAAGAATGATAACATTTTATTTACACTTTGTGGACCTCATTTAGAGTCAGACGCAAAGTCCGTCTAAGAAGTGTAGGAGTGGGAGTGTGCTGCAGCTCGGTAGTGTAATATGAGTGGCATACAACCCCAGTCGCGTCCCACTCGCCACCTAATTCCTGCCGCAGTTTTAGCCCTTTTTTGACATGTGTTGCGTCTGCGCCTCACTGCCACCTGGATTTACTTACATGGTCACGCCTTCACAATTCCGTATTCCGCCTATTCTCTCGCAGTGAGTCGCAAGCTGTCGCAAGGGGCAGCACAGTGGCCTAGTGGTTAGCACTTCTGCCTCACAGCACTGGGGTCATGAGTTCGATTCCCGACCATGGCCTTATCTGTGTGGAGTTTGTATGTTCTCCCCATTTTGCGTGGGTTTCCTCCGGGTGCTCTGGTTTCCTCCCACACTCCAAAAACATACTGGCAGGTTAATTGGCTGCTATTAAAATTGACCCTAGTCTCTTCCTCTCTGTCTGTGAGTGTGTTTCTATAGTAAAGAATTTAGACTGTAAGCTCCAATGGGGCAGGGACTGATGTGAGTGAGTTCTCTGTACAGCGCTGCGGAATTAGTGCCGCTATATAAATAAATGATGATGATGAAGTGTTAATTGCATTCAAGATGCAGGCGGATATGGTGCTTGCTGCACATGCGTGATAGTGTTTTTATGTTCGATGCATCTAAAACTTTCCGGCTCTAAACGAGGTCCTGTGTCTGCTTAAATATCCAACTGGATAGAGGAAAGGATGTGCAATTTCTTGCACATTCATAAATGACCCTGTCACACGTATGGGAAATGTTAGTATCTGTCACTTTTTCCTTTAACTTTTTCCTTTAGCTTCTTTACCAAAATCCGTGATATCTCCACATGGAGTCCGGCACGTTCAGCGATGTAATGTGTAGAGAAGGTGAGGACAGATGACTATCATTATCCTGCTCTGCAGCCCACACTGAGATCTCTGCGGGATAAATAGCTCTGTATTGTCCTGGACGTAGCTTCCCGTGATGTCAAAATGCCCTGAAATGTTCCTGTCTGAGCTCTGGACCTGATGTGGTTCTTATTACAGTATTAGGTTAGTGATGGAGAATGACATGACTTGGTTCTCATTGACTCACATCCTCTTCGATTCTTTGCCTCCTCTCCCGCGCTGCTTGACATTTCCCCTCGCCGTGTTAATTGATGATTATTAAATATAACAGAGCAGAATATGTGGCGTGGACAAAGGACTTTGACTTTTGATGATTACAGTGCAGGAAATACAAGTAGGGGGTCACTGACTACATGCTAAGCATTGATGCAAGTGGAGAGATAACATGTGGACACGGATATCACAGACGTATGTTTTCATCATTCAGTAAATCTAACTGCCATCATTCATATCAGAGCCCATTAACCCCTAGTAAGCTCAACAATGAATGGGATATATGCAATCCGTCATTTCTACCAGTGCCTAGATTATCAGGCTGAGGTGCTCAATGTTAATAGAGGAAGGAGGATGTTAAAAGACAATATTTTAATAGAATCCTGTACCCCTGACTATTGATGTGTTGTTCTAATTTTTTCCTTCTGCTCCTTGCAAAATAATTTATTTAGTAGTCTGTATCCCTGTACAACAGGTCTGATGCTCATTGGATGGCACAGTGGTTAACATTGCTGTCTCACAGTGCTGTAGTGAAGGGTGTTATTCTGTCCAGGGCCTTATCTGCATGGAGTTTGTATGTTCTTCCTGTGTCTGCTCCAGTTTCCTCCCACAGTCTGAAAATACGCTGTTAAGTTAATTGGCTGCTGTTAAAAAAGAAGACTCTAGTGTCCCTGTATGTGGTAGGGAACTTAGAGTGCAAGCCCCTGTATTGTTCTCTCTTCCTCTCCCTTTCCTTGCAGTTCTCTCCTTTTCTCTTCTTGCCCTGTAGTTATCTCTCTTCCTCTCCCTTTCCTTACAGTTTTCTCTTCATCACCCTTTCCCTGAAGTTGTCTATCTTTTCTTTCCCTTGCAGTTTTCTCTTTCTCATATTTCCCTGCAGTTCTCCCTCTTCCTCTCACTTTCCCTGCAGTTCTCCCTTTATCTTCTTTCCCCTGCAGTTCTCTCCCTTCCTCTTCTTTCCCCTGCAGTTCTCTCCCTTCCTCTTCATTCCCCTGCAGTTCTCCCTCTTCCTCTCACTTTCCCTGCAGTTCTCCCTTTATCTTCTTTCCCCTGCAGTTATCTCTCTTTCTCTTCTTTCCCCTGCAGTTCTCTCCCTTCCTCTTCTTTCCCCTGCAGTTCTCTCTCTTCCTCACCCTTTCTCTATCCTTTCATCTCAGAAATCTTCTCAGTGTCATTACATCAAACAATGTCATTGATGCTTAAAAAACATCTCTTCTGCATAGTAGAGTAATTCTGCAGTAATAACATAAATAGTGATATTCCGATCACTGCGTTCTTGCTATAATAACGGTAACCCAGGAAGGATGGGGTTCAAGCTGTGGGCTCCCAACAAGGGCATATTGGGTAGTTACCCAGGACCCAAAGCAATAAGGGATCCACGTCAAGGGGGTGCAATGAGGCTCACTTGAATCAGTTCCATGTGCACTACACACCCTGCACCCATGGTAAGTACATCAGTTCCCATCGTGCCACCGTCTGCAGTCTGTTCAGCCAGAGAATCCATGAAGGCATCAGTCAAGCTAAAGGGACACTGAGAACTGACAGTGGGTAGTTGTCCCAGCTCCAGGGCTGGGAGCTCTTAGTCGCTGTATACACACCAGAGAGCCCAAATAAACAGGAGTAACATTATCACCAGGAAGAATAAGAGGGTTTGACATGTGGTAATACGTGTCAGGGTTTAAATGTTAAATCATGTTCGGGTGGAGTTCTTTTTTTTTTTTTTTTTAAAACTTACCTGGTGATAAGTAAAATTGTGTCCAGCTTGCAGAGGGCACAGCAGCAAAGAGGAGCAAGAAGACAGCTCCTATTGTTATTAAGCAGCTGGGTAATCGTGGGCATCTGTTGATAGAAGAAGAGTTTGAGCTTTGATGTGTAACAAGCTGGATCAGGGAACTGGTAATATAACCTACAGAGCATAGATATACTAAAAATAAACTGTATATAATATTACTAAGTTGTAGTGTAGGGAATGTATTGTCTTTACTTTCCTTTAATAGCAGAAGAGCTCTGTTCGCTCAGGAAACCTTTCAGGAGTCCTTCATCGCACTGTGCCATATATCTGTGATACTACATCCCGCATTATAAGTCAGTGACTTGGATCAACAAATAAATGTTTTTGTGATCGGGAAAATATTCTTCTATAATGTACATTGTTGTATTTCATTTATTTATTTATCACATTTAAAAATTAAAACAAGTGTTGCCATTATAATTGTCTCACAATGTATACAGCGTATTCAGGCAATTACCCTTAGGATAAATAATTGAGGGTATGACAGGGGGAAGGGGGGACACTGTATTAGCAAGTAACAAAACAGACAATAAAAACCTAACTGTATGTTTTGGATGAGCTGAACTATGTGAAATGGGCTATAAATGTGCTGATTGTCCTCAATTTTGCCAACAATCTGCACCTCATTAATTGTTCCCATTCCCAGTTACAGAACTTTTTCCGGGGCGCTCCCCTATTACATCCTCTCTGTATAGCTCTAAACCTCACTGCAATCCCACCTGCGGGAAATAAATACATGGACATGAATCAGTCGTATTTGAACCAATGCTTAGACTCAAAACATAAATAACAAATGACAGATACAGAGTAACACAGATTAAAACAGATGCAGAAAATGAACAGAGCGCAGCCCCTGAAACTACCGCCCTAGGGGGGAGAAGAGTCAACTATATTAACAATTATTCCTGAAGTTTATTTGTTTTAGTAAACAACCAGGTACTGGTCTATCCAACTTTTAAAGCATTTATTTTCCTGTCTGTTTGTTATTCAAATTTTTTTTCTGAAATTTCCATGCAAGATACACAGCTACACTTTTTATTTTATATATCAAAATTAATACACACTTGATTGTGCTATATGTGGTGGTGGAAGTGGGGGGTATACGGGGTATATCATACCGACACTTCTCCTACTGCCTTCATTGTGACACTATAAAATTACTTTCTTTTACATTCCCATTACATTTTCATACTGCCAATTCTAAATTTCCACTTCAACCACTTGCTACAGACGTTCAGAAAATTCCACCCAACAGTTAGCCTTTAAATCATTCGCTCTTTACTTCTTAACATATCTGTTTCTGTGGGTATTACTTTCCTGAGACAAAAAACAATATTGTTCAAAACTTTAATAAAACAGCCCCACATCGTATCAAAACTAGAGATGCTCAGGCTCAGTTCCTCGAGAACCGAACACACCCGAATTTAGGGGATCCGAGTACTGAGCCGAGCCGGCTCGGTACTTTCGTGCGCCCTCGGAATAGAAAACGAGGCAAAACGTCATTGTTACGTCGTTGGATCTCGGGTCTCGCGATTTTTGGATTCCAGAAATCAACATAACGGTGGGTGGGAGGGAGGGCGGGCCAAAGGACAATTTCATTTTGCACCATTTTTGTTTTCTGCCACTGCTCTGTGCCAATGTGTCCTAGATGTGCTATGAACTGCTGTGTGTTTGAGTCATTGCTCTGTCGCTTACCATCCAGCCAGGTCGCTGCAGTATTTGTCTGAAAGTGTATAAAAATAATATTGTGATCTGTGAGGTGGTCAAAATTGACTGCAAATGACTTGAAATTAGTGTTATTGAGGTTAATAATAATGTAGGAACAAAAAAAAAAGCAAAAATATGTGATTTTTGCATATTTTAGGATTTTTTCTAAAAAATCCAAAACCAAAACCAAAACACATGAGTGCTATAAAAGTAATTTCATCGTTTTCCAATAAGCATTATCTAAGCGATTGCTTGTGTTTCCAAAGCACAAAATAATTTATTTAGCACATGCAAAATTTAGCAGTTCAATACATAATTATAATACATTACAGCCAATACCAAATATATACATACATACCGCCGCGCCCTTCGCTACACTAAGCTGCGCTCCGCTGGTACCAGCTTACAGTACTTCACTCCAGAATACTGTGGTCAGAGATGACTGACTTGGTACCAGCTAGAGCTGTATTATATACACTCAGTGTTACAGAGAAAACAATGCAGATGATGTCGCTTGCTTCTATTGGTCCAGGTTTCAGGAAGGTCTAGTGTACTGCAGGTCATAGGCCAGTTCAAACCAAAATATCTAAAGGTGGCGGTCATCTCTCCAGGGGATGTGCTCCGACTTTCCTGCCAAGAATCCAGTTTCAACTAATCTATTAGCATATTACAGTTGGTATCACTGTAAACATTTATTCCCTAACATCAATAACTAGAGTATGCAATGTGCGATCTCTTCGGTGAATAAACCGGACAGCTGCTGATGAATAGGGGATTAAAATGATACTAAACATGATACAGTTCCTGCAACCTGAACCTCAAATAACACTAAAGTGTACATATAATCATAATATATAAACTAATAATAAACTAAATACTATCTGCTCATAAATCACTGTGGAATGGAACCAATATGAATATGAAATATATAAATAACTAAATGTAAGAGTGCGAGTTTGTGAGTGCGTATTTTACGTATTACGTAACATACTGATCGCAAATCGCATGGTAAAACAATATTAACCAATAAACTTTCGTTCATACAATTATACGACTTTGACAGTGCGGTTTTGCCAAAACCAAAACACAAAGCTAATCCAGATCCAAAACCAGTTCCCGGGGGTCAGTGAGCATCTCTAATCAAAACCATCAAGAGAAAATACAAAATGTATGGCTTTACTGAGCTTTTACTTAGGAACAAAGCATAGCTTAGAAATGGAAATAACCATTGAGAATTCTGCAAACAATGCTCTATGTGTATTTTATATAAAAGTACTTTACATTATCCCTTAAAATTGTGGGGTATTTGTTAAACCTCAGAACGTGGAAGGTTCTAATTTCCCTGTCAACTTTTTCTCAAAACTTGAACAGATTGCAGCAGCTTCTGTTGAAAAGCCTTTATCCACCTCTGTCACAGGAACATTTGGATAAATGTAATAGAAACACTTTGAATTTAAAAACCAATAAATTTTCTGCTTACTGTTATTTTTTAAGCTAACCCCGCTGATGAATTCACCTGGGGCAGATCGAAAAATCTTCAGAGCATCGGAAAAGAAAAAAACCACGATCATTAAATATTTATTACGGAGCAGAAGAAAGATTTTGAGGCCAAATGCAAAAACGATGAGGTTGCAGGCTGTAAGAAAACAATAAAACCTTTAATTGAATCATTCATTGCCTGATATGATAGAACTTTGGGTGACAATATTTGCAGCAGGAATTTTCACACTTTCTTCTGTAACTTTTGGAAATTTAATATGAACTGCGCAGCGTGTAATGGCTTAATGAGACAAGACGAAGGAGGAGGGTGTATGCAAAGTGTCTCAGAATTTAAGATTAAACCAGAGTGAGGACGAGAAGTTGGGGAAAGTTTTCGGTAGATGCTTTTTTAAAAGGACCATTAGAACTTTTTTTTTAGTTTTTACCAAATAGTGTTTCAGCAAAAATAACTTTTTGAAATAAAAGACATTGCGGTCAGGGAAGTTTTACATTCATTGCAAGTATATTTCATTATGAATTTATGCATTGCTTTATGTATGTAAATTAATTCCAATCCCTCTACTTCAGCATAAAATAATAGCCAGCAGGTCTGATTTAATTAACTTGATTTAACAAACTAAAGAGTCTTTTACACTCGTCACACTCTGTGATACGGGTACTGTAATACAATAGGAAATACCAGTATAATCTAATGTATGCCTTGCAACAGTCCCTATTTTTGTAAGACAGTTCTGATGTTCTGTGGTTAAAGAACTGCTAAGTGCTAACCACTAAGCCACAGCACGGTGGCTCAGTGGTTAGCACTTCTGTTTACAGCACTGGGGTCATGAGTTTGATTACCGACCATGTCCTTATCTGTGAGGAGTTTGTATGTTCTCCCCGTATTTGCGTGGGTTTCCTCCGGGTGCTCCGGTTTCCTCCCACACTCCAAAAACATACTGGTAGGTTAATTGGCTGCTATTATATTGACCCTAGTCTCTGGGTACGTGTTAGGGAATTTAGATTGTAAGCTCTATTGGGGCAGAGACTGATGTGAGTGAGTTCTCTCTACAGCGCTGCGGAATTAGTGGTGCTATATAAATAAATAAATGATGATGATGAAAGGGGAGTGGCCAAACTGGTAAACAGAAAAATAGCATAGTATAAGTGGATGGTGATTGGGAAGATATGGGGTGTGGCTTAATTTGGTCCAATTAACCATCAAGCGATATGCTAACTAGCTTTTATTTTTAACGTTCTATTAGTTTGTTTCTTAAATGATGTTATCGTGTGTTGTGCTTGTTTGTTTGCTATTTCAGGCCGGGATACATTGGAAGGTCCCAGAAGGACGCGCGTGGTGATTGTGACATTCTCTGAACTATCAATGAGGCCTGATGACTGTTGTGAGTGCCCGAAGAGACATTGGAGAGAACGGCTTAGCCAACTGGAATGCTTGCAAAGTGATGGGTCACAGGGCCTTGGTTTGGAATATATAAACGATAAGTAATTGTGTCCTCATAGACTCATTTTCATGATCATGTCCACTGATCAGGTCATGTTAATTATCATCATCATCATCTATTTATATAGCGCCACTAATTCCGCAGCGCTGTACAGAGAACTCGCTGACATCAGCCCCGCCCCATTGGAGCTTACAATCTAAATTCCCTAACATACAGAGTGTGGGAGGAAACCAGAGCTATGATGACACTATGATGAGATCTACATGACACACACCGTTGGGCATAAACAGCTGTGAGTTCGTTTTTCAAGTCATTATGTGGAGGAGGGAGGCTGTTAAGCATTTTACAGACCCTAGGTGTAAACTCCAGGAGATTCATAGAGGAGTTCACACATTGTCATACACAGCGTGGGGTCTTCATAGGACTATCGCGAGGAGACAAGTTGTAAGGCAATCAAACCATGGCTGTCATGTCATATGGCCTTCTCTAAGGAGATTTTAAACCTAATCCCAAAAAACAAAATGCACTATATAGAAAGTCCTCACTAGACTGGAGCCACCTACAAAGGGTACTGCTGGCCCACCGTACATCATTATCTAGGTTTGTTTTTATTATTATTATTATTATTATTATGGTAGATTTGTAAGGCGCCACAGTGCTCCGCAGCGCCGTACAGTAGGGACGACAAGGACGTACATAAAACAAGGACATACAATGTAGGGAAAATAAGTGCAGAAATTAAAACAAAGGGTATGGAGGACCCTGCTCATTAGAGAGTTTACATTCTAATTGGAGGAGGGCACAGCTGAGAAGAGGAGCGAGTGTGGCTCAGAGTGGAGATTGGGACGGTAGTGAGGGTGCAGCACAGGAGAAGTCTTGTAGGTTTTGCTCTTATAAGAGAATGTGTTACGCACCAGACTCTCTGTGCGCCTGGTCGGGGCCAGATGTGCCTACCTGCAGGTCCCCTCTGATGTCCTCGTCTGTGCTGAACGCCGCAGCTCACTTCGGGCGGCTGCCATCTTTGATTTGGCTCTGCTCATGTGTAGATCTGACCTTTATTTATTAATTCCTATCCCATGTCATTGGCTAATGCTTTATTACTGGGAGGCTATTTAAAGCACCTGTTCCATCTCACTAGTGCCAGATCTTTGAGTCTCTCTGCCTGTGCAGACGTGGCTTCTAGCGACTCCTATTTCTTCAGTGCCTGCAGACTATTGCATCTCCTGTGATCCAGTCCCAAAGCTCCTCAGCTTGTCTGGACCTCATTGTACTTCTTAAACCACTATAGTTTCACTTTAATGTTTCACAGCAATGTGACATCTATTGAAAATTATTCATTTTTAGTATGGTGATTTTGCTTTTCTCTTTTAGTAAACAATTTTTTATTAGCCACATCAAATACATAGAAGAAAAAAGGAAAACTAATTAGAATTGTACACAGAGGATAAACGCAATCAAAGTGCAACTCGTTATAACGTTTATACTGAAATGCATGTGTATAATAAAAGTAAAATATGCTTTTTCCCCTTAAGAAACGTTGTTAGAAATTAATTGAAACTTTGGATCCTGAGGGAGGACACCGAACCAGGAAATACAGCTGTCAGTAAGATGTTACAGGAACATACCTCCCAAATTTGGGTAGGAGACATCAGGACGGGGGTGGGGCCATGTCTAGATCGGAGCATGGCCGCACCCAGGGGGAATGTCTAACGCTTTTGAAACATTATTCTGCTCTGTTCTCTCCTCCTCTCCCCTCCAAACAACTTCTTTCCTGTGCGCATGCACCCATTCACCAGTGAACAGAGAATACTCCCTAACTTTCCCACCCTCGGGATAAAGCCGACGCGATAGGGATGGTGCGGACAGGATAATAATTAGAGACGCTCAGGCTCGGTTTTCTGAAAACCGAGCCCACCAGAACTTAGGGGATCCGAGTAGTCTCGCGAGCTGGCTCGTTACTTTTGCTCGTCCTCGGATCTGAATCGAAGCAAAATGTCATTGTTGCGTTGTCGGATTTTGCGGTTTTTGGATGCCAAAAGCACCTCCCTCCCCAGGAGATTCAGCGCCATTGCTCACACAGAAACAGGGGTAGCAGTGTTCTTGTCACTCTCCAGTCTCCAGTGACATTGCTCATAGCCATTGCTCCTTCAGAAACAGGAGGGGTGGCAGTGTTCTTGTCACTTGACAAAAATTTACTGGAAATGATTGGAAATGAATGTTATTGAGGTTAATAATAATGTAGGGATAAAAAAGAACCCAATTATGTGATTTTATAAAAAAATAAATTAGGATTTTAGAAAAAAATCAGGATCCAAAACCAAAATACGCGAGGGCTGTTTTGCCAAAACCAAAACCAAAACACAAAGTTAATCCAGATCCAAAACCAAAACACAGGGGTCAGTGAACATCTCTAATAATAATCCCATAACTATGTATTGAGTACCCTGATGGAAGCAGTAACTGAAGCTCCACCTATCTGTCAGTGCCCGCCCACATCTGGTCAGCTGCTCTCCTGCCAGCCAAGCCAGCGCAACAATGTATCTACATGTCTCACATATTCATGTTAGCACTCACGAAACTCTTATCCAGCGTGTACCATCGATAACAATACACATGGATACGTTTTTCAATAGTTGGAGAGTAGGAAACAGATGCAGTGCTGTTTTCTTGTCTCTCTTCCTGCATAAAACACAACATAGAACTAAGCTCTGGGCATAAGGATCTGATTGGTCTACTTGTAGACGACAGCTAGAGCTCACATCTTTATCCAGCACAAAGCCACCCTATGAGTCACTTATCCTGACCCCTGTAGGGATAACTAGAAACCTTAGTAAATGGCATCAGAACATTCGGACCTGCGGATGTCCCTTACTCTTCATATGCATCACTTCTTCTTTTACGTTATAGGATGTAGCCCTGTCATTGTGCGACCTGAAAATATTGGTACAAAATCTCAAATTACCTGAAATTAATCGCTCAACTACAGACCCCAGAGGCCTCTCCGTAATTGTGGCCACATACTCTTAAGATAATGGAAACTTGTAAAGATATGGAGTCAGGAGTATGGTGAAATATAAACTATTTTATTATGACAACAACACAGTCCAGATAATGTAAAGTATAAAGAAACAAAAATCCGGGTGTGGCTGGATAGTGGGTAAACTGAGTAAACAAATATTGGAAAGCCGATTGTAGCATGCAAAGCAGGTAAAACGCACACACAGGTAAACTTATCTCATATTTGCCTGAATGTCAGGGAGACTCCCTGAAATAGGAGTGATCTCCCTCACTCCCTGAGGAGTCTGGCATTCTCCCTGATGCTGAGCCAGTACAAGACGTGGTTGGCTTCACCATCTGTGGCATGATGACACGGTTCAGAAATTGTGTCCTATGTCCATGTATTGATGCCTATGGAGGTGGCCATTTTCATGGAGACCAAGATTAAATCAAAGACTGACAGGTAAGATGACAGGTAACATGACTTCATGTTAATGGAGACAGAAATGTAAAAGACACTTCAGTCTCTAGAGATTCATTAGCTGCTTTTCTTTAACGCATAGTTGCCTACTCTCCCGGAATGTCTGGGAGACTCCCGCATTTCAGGGCAACCTCACGGTTCTCAACCCCCGCAATAGATAAGTGGCGGGGGCCGGGCTTAATGATGCAAAAATTGCATCATCTTAACCCCGCCAAAATGATGCGATTCATCAAGTCCTGCCCCCACACGCCCACCTCCCCCGAGATCTCACTGAAGCCAATGAGGAAAAGTTGGCCAAGATGACTTATCTCTGGGAAATGCAGACAAAGAGTGAGCTGAAAATAATGCTAATCAGGCAGGTCCAAGGACACATGGGAGCAGAACACTGGTTAGCAGGATATCCAAGGCACAGGAACATCAGATCAGGATGGCTGAAATATAGTGGAATACAATTCAAGGAAAACAGCCAGTGACCTGCAGGGTGCATGGTACAGGGGTGGGAATGGATAGTCAGTGAGGCAGGTGCAGGTGACTAAACAGGGGGGTGAGAGTAACTCCTGCGGGGGAGGCGAAAATGTCTGAGTATAACAGCAGCACCTTTGGTAGCACAGAGGTACTGCAGGCCTGATTCAAAATAAGGACAGCGTCCTAACACATACGCGGAATAGCAGCAAATGGGATCAATATCGCTACATGTGCTGCTTCCCCACCTTTTATAACTCTACATAAACATAGTCACAGGCTCATGATTTACCCTCAAGTTTCTAGACACAAGGATCACTGGGAATAAAATATAGTGAGAAGAAATAAAGCCCCGGCGGGATCGTTCAGCACCATGTACATCATTATTCATGACGGCTTCTTAGTCTTTTTAGCGCTGACAGAGTTGCCTGGCAACTGGAGAGAAGATAAGAGACACTTTGTTAATCTGTTTTGTGTTCTCTTTGTTCTATGATAAAAAAAAGTATCCACATAAAATGAGTCCCAGCAACTAAAGTGTAAAATCTCCAACAGTTATTACTACACAAGCGGAATGTCAGGTTTTCAATCATGTATTTCCTCAGATTATTAATGTGCTTTTTATAGTCCATTTTAGCAATAATCAAATGCAGCATAAAAGAAAAGTGAGATAAAGATAGTGGACCTGGTTTATTAGGGCATGTAAATGTCGATACATGCGGCATGTTGAGTAAAATCACACTGCGCATGAACAGACACTAACCAAGCGCCAGAGAGCGCAGCAACTGCCAATTCATCTTCGAGCGCAAAGGACACTTACTACAGCCTACAATGTCAGGGGCGGAACGCGGAGGGGACTGGGTGTATGCAGGTAGTCAATGTACAGTAAGGGCGTGCCAAGCTCGAACACACACAACAGCCTCCGCTTCAAGCTTTGGGCATCTCTTAGGTACGTGATTAGTCGAATCACTTGCACCAGCTATAGGTCAGGTGTAAGTGCTGATTACCAATGATGACGGCTGTGTATACAGCTAGAACATGTGTTTGTAGTCAGGAGCAAATGTAATAATGCATTTTATGTACAGTAGACATTAATAACATCCTAATAAATGTATTTTATAGGAAAAAAACAGAGAATTTTTTTAAATTAATGTTTTGCCATTAATGACTATATCATGACCAGTAGTTTTTTATTCTCTGTGTTCTTTTGTGACTTTATATTCCACATACGTATTGGATGTATCCTGCAGAACGCTCCTAGACCTGTATTCATCACCACACGTAGCTTCACGTATCTTCACATCCGCTCCTTGTTGAATATAGACATGTGTATACCGTATTATGTACATTCGTTTTGTGTTCCTTGATGAATTAGGCCCAGAATGTGTAAAGATATATAAGGGAAATTAGAGGAAATATGTAATTTTTAACACTAAAGACCTGGAGGTGAATGAATATATAGTCAACATCCCCAACCACTGAGCATGTAAAGATAGCCGGAAGTCTTTGTGACATGGACTCAACAAGGTGCTGGAAACATTGTTGTAGTTTCTGGTCCATGGTGACGTGAGATCATCACACAGTTACTGTGGATTTATGCTGTGAATCTCCCGTTCCACCTCATCCCAAAGGTGCCCTACTGTACTGACATCTGGTGACTGTGGAGACTATCGGAGTGCACTGCATTTATTTTCGTGTTTGTGGCACTAGCATGAGATGACGTGTGCTATGTGACATGGTGCGTTATCCTACTGGAAGACGCCATCAGAAGATCGGTAGACTGTGGCCATAAAGGGATGCACATGGTCAGTAACAATACTCAGGCAGGCTGTGTCATTTAATCAATGTTGAGTTGGTATTAAGGGGCCTAATGTGAGTCGAGAAAACAATCCCTAAACCATTACACCACCACCAGCCTGCAAGACCTTGAAATCTGCTGCTCTAGGCAGCACGGTGGCTCAGTGGTTAGCACTTCTGCCGCACAGCACTGGGGTCATGAGTTCGATTCCCGACCATGGCCTTATCTGTGAGGAGTTTGTATGTTCTGTCTGTGTTTGTGTGGGTTTCCTCCAGGTGCTTCGGTTTCCTCCCACACTCCAAAAATATACTGGTAGGTTAATTGGCTGCTAACAAATTGACCCTAGTCTGTCTGTGTCTGTATGTGTGTGTGTGTGTGTGTATGTTAGGGAATTTAGACTGTAAGCTCCAATGGGGCAGGGACTGATGTGAATGAGTTCTCTGTACAGCGCTGCGGAATTAGTGGCAATATATAAATGATGATGTTGATGATGATGGGCCACAAAACAGAACAAAGATACAACAAGCTGCTATGAAATTACTATTGCTCATCATGGATGGATGTCATATCACTCATGTGAAGAAGATCCAACAGTGAACACACATGAGCACTCAAACAGAATTCACTAATATGTGATTGTACATAGGTCCCAGACTAATACAATGCTTTGTTACTGGCTACATGTCTGGGTGGATGAAGATGGTAAAGGCTGCATCCATAAAAGAAAATCAACACAAAGCATAAAGAAGGTCCTGTGAATACAATTGTGTATTACTTCATTGTATAATTCTAGTGTCAGTGATTATGTTGTGTCCGCATCATGTTTCAAGCATGTTCAACATTGAAACAAAAAACCATGCTCTGCAAGAGTCCTACATGGCTTGGCCGAGTCCTCTCACAGCCTGCCATGTGAGCGGGCACATACATGTAAAGAACCAGCCACAAGATCACGTAGTTATCTGTGTATTTGCATTGCATGTATCCTGTGCAATAATGCGGCCGCATATAACACGAGCCAGTCGTCACCTTATATTTGAAGATAATGTCTTTTGAGTTAAACAGATATACAAATAAATAATTGGGGGGTGAGCCGAGCATTTGTCAATTATTTATTTACCCATTTTTTAATGCTGCAAAGATCCATGTTGAAGGCCATTATCATCAACATGTATCACTGCATCAGGCTTTGAATACAGACAAAAGCTGCACATGGAGACATAACCTACTCAGAATCGTACTTCTCACATGCGTGTGCACACGCTTACTGTATTTGAGTTACACGTGCAGTTCCCCGACTTGCATGAAACTCAAAATTCCACATTGGTTTTACTGTGCGTGAAGTAAAGCAAACAGGAATTTGGGGCTTGAGAATTAGACTTACACTCAACTCAGAATGAGGAGAAAATGCAGCAGATCTGGTGCGCCCTAATATTTATACTGTGAAATGGGTGGAACATGAAATCTGCTGTCTTGGCCAAGAAAATAATAATTTTGTAGCTGTTATATTTGCTGTGCAATTTGAGAAATGAAAGCTAACATTGGATTGGTTCACAGTTTTCCTTTGGGCTAGTTTTCATAAATGTCCCCATGTGTTTCTGAATTGCTTTACATTAGCTTATGAAAGATTAGGATAACGGGTGGAAATATTTTATTGGCAGTATGTTTTCCAACCAGAAGGAGAACGGACACAGGGAACAGCCATTGTGACTTGATCCAAGCTCTCGAACAAGTCTCAGTGTCTGTAAGAGTATCTCAGTATCTTTTTAGATTTTCTCAGTGTCCCTCAGTGTCTCTCAGGGTCTGTCAGTGTCTGTCACTTTCTCTGTGTATCTCATACTTGTCTACTTTGGAGATCTCCCGTCCTGGAGGGGAGATCTCCCTGCTGCCTCCTAGGGGGAGGGGGGGGGGAGGGGGGTGGCCATGCAAATTATGTCTTTAGGCCCCGCTCCTCTGCTGAACCATGCCAATTTCATCCTATTACAGCAGGGGGGCGGGGACAAAATTACACTAATACTCCCGCCCCACCCACTTCACCAACGAAGAGGCCAGGATCCGGGAGGTTGCCCTGCTCTCTCAGGAGTCCTGGAGAACTCCCAAAAATTCGAGAGTCTCCCGGACATTCCGGAAGAGTTGGCAACTATGGTGTATGTCAGTATCTGTCTGGGTCTCTCAGTGTCTGTCAGAGTCTCTCTGTGTCTCTCAGTGCCTCTCAGTGTCTGTCAGTGTCTCTCAGTGTCTGTCAAGGTCTCTCGGTGTCTGAAAAAGTCTCTCGGTGTCTGTCAGGGTCTCTCAGTATCTGACAAAGTCTCTCGGTGTCTGTCATGGTCTCTCTGTGTCTGACAAAGTCTCTCAGTGTCTCTCAGTGTCTGTCATTGTCCTTGACCGCTAAGCTATTCTTTCTCCCAGTAACTCCACAGTTCAGTGCTTTACAATTTCAGCACCAATTACATGTCATTCATTGTTAAGGTCTTTGAACTTAACAATTGTGATTTATATTCTCATTGTCAAGGTAATTATTTCACAAAGAAGGAATTAAGAGAACTTCCCAATGCAAATATTACTAAATGACCATAGAAATAGAGTTCACCTGCCTGTTATGTAGTGTAGTGCGGAAGTCGCATGACTCAATGATTGTATTTTATGGCAGCAATTTCCACTTTTGTATATCAGCTGGTCAACTAATTTAATGTGAACAATGTAAATCCACCTGTAGATGAATTTAATCTATCGGTTTGTACATCCCGTGCGATGCTTACTAAATACCGTGCTTTATCATTCCTCCCTCCTCCTGTGTCTCTGTCACCTAAACCTTTATATAATCTGACCAAACAGCTCTGTAGATACAATTTTTACAATATGTGGAGCAGAGTTGAGCTATGTCACATGTAAGAACAACAAAATAAACATCCGTCATATAAACACTTAGTTGAAAGATAAGGCAATATATTTAATAAATGTTGCAGGAGGGTGTGTGGAAATAAATAATTGATAGTTGTCTGAGGGTGTGTCGGGCGTCGTCCTGTTTCTGCCTCCAGATGGGCGCCAGCCCCATTGCGATGCCCGTGACCCGTTGCATAGCGAAGGGACATTCTCTGTTTCTATTCGCATGCATACGCAGAGCTTGGTATTCCGTTGCATAGCGACAAGAAGTTCTCCCTGTTACGATCTGCATGCATGCGTAGGACATTGCGTTCCATTGCATAGCGACAAGAGACTCTCTTCCTGTTCAGCAATTGGTTGAGTTCCCTCCGCCGATTCAGCAGCACCTATCAGGGAACACTTCTTTCGATTTAAGGATCACTCTGACTCCACATGGGTGCCAGAGTATTTGGTCTTCAGCCTTGCTCCAGCGTTGTTCCTGTGTATCTTGCTTATATGGGTTTATGACCCCTGCTTGTTCCTGACTTCTCTTTGGGTTCCTGATTTTGGCTTAGAGTGATTCCTGGTTCTGACTCGACTTCCTGACCATTCTTTTGCTCCTGATTTAGCTGTGTTTGTCTCTCTGGTTTTGGCCTGGCTTGCTGACTACCCTGTGCACTGCTTTATCCAGTATTCTGGTGCTCCATTACCGCTGCCTCATTTGATACCTCTTCAGCTGACTGATACTGAGGGCCGCGACCTGCACGCCTCTTGCAGCGAAGTCTATACCTCCTTACGTTTGTCTTTAAAACACTGAGGCTTTTTGAAAACCCAGTAAGTGGACGGCCCCGCCTGCCTGCTATCGCCCAGAATGCAAAGGTCGGATCACTACATTATAATTCACTTGACAATCTTTGCCACTTGTAGGAACGTATTCAAACCTTTCTAAACTCATTAGCATCATCACCAGGACATTTTATTTAAAATTGATTTCACATCCAAGAGTAATTGAAGTTAAGCTTGGTTGCCTCCTTGAAACAAGGGTTGCTAATACTGTTGAAATGCTAATTAAACTCTGATTAAAAGAGATTTCATGACACAAGTAGACAGACGGTAACATTTATTTCTTTCCTAGAGGCGACGATCAATTCTATTTCTCTTCAAAATGGTCAACAGAAAGGAGACGCAATAAAAAGTTCAATACTGAGCTGAAGTTTCCTACGGTTTACAAAAATAAACTACAAAATGATGGTTAGTTAAATTCATGACTTTCCTCTTTATTGGGGATATGTTATAAAAGAGAAAGGATGGAAACATTTCATTCATTTGTCCTTCTTTTTATTCAATATTCAAGACCGGTTGTGAAGGAGCGAATGTTTCTATTATAGATGCTCACTGAAATGATTTTAGCTTTGGATCTGGATTAGCTTCGTGTTTTGGTTTTGGTTTTGGATGTTTTAGAAAAAATCCTAAAATATGCTAAAATCACATAATTTTGCACTTTTTTTGTTATTACATTATTATTAACCTCAATAACACTAATTTCAAGTTATTTGCAGTCAATTTTGACCACCTCATAGATCACAATATTATTTTTATACACTTTCGGACAAATACTGCAGCGACCTGGCTGGATGGTAAGCGACAGAGCAATGACACAAACACACGGCAGTTCCTAGCACATCTAGGACACATTGGCACACAGCAGTGGCAGAAAAGAAAAAGGGGGGTCCACTCTACCTCCCACCCACCGTTATGTTGGATCTTAAAAAGGAATCCAAAACTCGCAATATCCGAGATCCAACGACGTAACAATGACGTTCTGGCTCGTTTTCAATTCCGAGGGCGCGCGACAGTACCGAGACGGCTCGGCTCGGTACTCGGATCTGCTAAGTTCGGGTGTGTTCGGTTCTCGGGGAACCGAGCCTGAGCATCTCTAATTTCTATACGTGACACTATCACAACAGGGGCATAATCTGACCACACGAGAATACCGGAGGCCCGGATCTGCACTGCCAATTGGGCGTGTGCACAGTGTTGCAACTATAGAACATGTCCATGTGTGCACAATGACCTCAACATGCACACATGGGTGCAAAGTGCGCTGAGAGTGCTGGTCTGTGCTTTATAAGTCCGGGCTAAGCACTCCACTCACTCTCTCGGACTCTACGCCTACACTACGGACCTTCTCAGCGAGTTTCACTGCTCGCAGAGATTTTGTACTGTGTATTTGTTCATGATAACTGAGGGAAAGGATGGCTGAATAGTTTGTCATTACTTATAATACATTGTGGTTAAGGTGATCGATAGATTTTTATTCAGAGTGATTTACAGGTAATGGTGGGTTAGTTGATGGATATGACAAATGATATGTTATATTTGGGTGGTTTTGGACCAGTCATAGAAATGTAATTTGTGTACATAGATATCACAGACTGCTTGTTGGGAAGTATTAGCTGAACAAGACGTGTCTAGCAAGACAAATGTTTAGAAAGGTTGCATAGAAGCGGCCTCTTAGATATCTGTATTGTGTAGTCACGGTGCTGTGTATTTGATGTTACTGAAAGAGCAGAAAATGCGAAACTTGCATTACACCTCAATAATTAGTGAGATTGAGTTATTTATAGTGTAATTATTACTTTTCCTACTTTGGCGTTATATAATCATATTCCCCTGCATTTCTTCCTATGTTAATGAGTACAGTAATCAGTGGGCATGGCTTAATTGGAGCCAAAAAAAAGGGGCAATTCAATCAGCCATTTTTCGTGGGTGCGCACGATTTACCCATTAAATGGTTTTTTTTTACCTTGTGCTACTTAAATATTGTTTTACACATTTAAGTTTCATACTCAAAAAGTTTCTGTCCTACACAAAAGTAGAGGGGGCATTAAATATCCAATTCAGTTGCTAAAACCTTGAAGTTAGAGTAATATGCCAGCCCCTGTGCATAGCATGTAACACCCTCCTGCTATCATCTATTTGGATTTGGCAGGATTTCTAGAGAGGGGTTTCCAATTGTTTGATTTTGGAACAAAGCAAAAACAAAACAAAAACTGAGAAGCGTTTCCACCACTGTTCCCCTATGCCGGTTTTGTTCCTGGTTTTCTAGAAATTTTACCCTGATCAGAAATTGTTTGTGAAACCCCCATAATTCTTATATAATTTAATATTCTAAACTTAACTTTAATTGTTTTTTTTTATTTAAAAAAACCATGGCCACATGGCTGAGACTTTTTGCAGTGCATGAGCAGGGGAGATGTTCCTAAATGTACAGCCCGCACATAACATATAGACTAAACCTAGCGCTCCCCTGTGACATTAGATGAGCGTACTCAAGTTAACCTTTTTTACCCTAGAGGACTAGCTACAGATTAGTGACATAACCTCAGCATTTAATTTGCTTCATGCTTACTTCAGCCCTCAGTTCTTATTCCAGAAATATACAAGTTGTGCGATGCCAAACAGAAGATACTCAATGTTGTGGCCGGCTTCCGTGGATCCTCTCGAGATTCCTAAATCCTGGATCAATCAGCACCTTTCCGTAATTTTAAATAAAGGAATTTTCCACATGGTGGTTTTTTGTACTAAGAAATGGAAATATCATAATAATTTTTGTTATTAGTTTTGTTCTGTAGGGGATGAAGGACATGGAAGCCGATCCTGGCTGCTAACACCACTTGCAAATCCTGTTACTGTCGCAGATCAAAGACATCAAGCAGATAGCATATCGCTATAGGGGTGCACTAGGAAGCACCCCCAGGGCCCTTAAAAGCTGTTTCCCGTGTATCTTCTCATGTGAGTGTGTTTATTATACTTTACTGACAATGTAAGTGATCTGCATTGAGCTGTGGAGATGTCTACTAGATGGACTAAATGTCTTTATTTTTTATTTTTTCTGTATGAGATCTCTCAAACACTCGTTCCAGGGCCTGGTTTATGTCGCAAGTTACTAGTTGTTGTGTAGCTGTTTTTGTTGCTGTTGTTTCCTTGTTTTGGTTACAATTTATTATTAAATCTAGACTTCCAGGGTCTGATTTATTAAGATGCGCAAAATAAACGTTTTGTGCCTTTTTTTTAAAGCGCACAGATATCAGAAATACACACATCCGTATTCTGCAGGATAAGTCCAATACATATGTGGAATATAAAATCACAAAGGAACACACAAAAAACTATTCAATTTATATCACCTGTTAATAATATAGGGCCTGATTCATTAAGGAAAGTTAAGTAAAAAATTGATTAAGTTTTCTCCACTAAATACTGTCCTTTTTTCATGTAGCACATAAATAGTTGATAGCTTATTTGTACACTGAAATTTAAAGTTGAGATTTGTGTGCTACATTAAAAAAAGTATTTAATTGATGTGCAAAATAGAAAACTAAATTGCACCACTTGCATTGTAACATGGTTTTGTCCAGGAGAAAACTTACTCAATTTTTTATTTAACGTTCCTTAATGAATCAAGCCCATAGGTATTAATGACAAAATAACAAAAAATGTAAAAAAAAATCCCATAAAATACATTTATTGGAATGTTAACATCTACATAATATGCATTTATACAGTTACTCCTGATTGCAAAAACATTTCTTAGCTGCATACTCAGCCATCATCCCTAGTAATCGGCACTTACATCTGACCTGTAGCTGGAGCACGAGATACGACAGAAAATCACACACTTTTAAGATCCCAAAAGCTTGAATCGGACGCTGCTGTGTGCGCTCCAGCTTAGCGAGCCCTCACTGTACATTGACTACGGGCAAACGCCCAGGTCCTTGCGTGTTCCACCCCTGATATTGTAGGCTGCAGTAAGTGTCCTTTGCATTCGAAGATGAATTGGACATTGCTGCGTTCTCTGTTATATGGTTTGTTTCTGTGCCCGTGCAGAGTGGCCTTTACGTAAAATACAGCTTTTATCGGCATAATAAATCAGTCCCCCAGTTTTTTGTTTAAATCCGGCATATTTATTTGGAAAATAACAATACTTTGGATCTTATTGTATAGCAGCAATTTAACTCAACACATAAAAGTATTTTTTCCAGGCAGCAAAGTTGATCAGAAAATACCCATATATTAGGTCATCCAGGGCTACGGTGGACGACATGGGAATCTTTAATGCAAAATCTGACGTGTTGAGGTAAATCATTGAAATACTAAAGCCCCAAATATTGTTATTTTCTGAATACGTTTGTTGTGTTTAAAATACAGGTCTCTATTTATCAAAGGGTGAAATGCGTTAATGCCGGCTTTTGCTGTCGTAGAAAAAAATTTCACCTTAATAATAATTATGATGATAATATGTTATATGTTCAATTAAATAGCTGTTCTACTCCAATGTTTAGTGAAAATTGTTGTTAATCCAAACCCCAAATATTGTTTCTCCGTAATAAACATTCTGGCTTTCAAAAATGTGCGGTTCGTGGGCATTCGCAAACTGCCGTTTAATTCCCTCCTACGTTTCATACAACAACAGACTTTACGCACGATATATGCAAAGTGAAGCATTGGATTGAACGGCACAAAAAGTTCAATGTGAAAAACTTGTGAGAATTCCGCTAAGAAGGCAGGACGTTCCCGCAAGGTGGAACTTGCAGCTAATTGCAGATAATTAAAGTCACCTCAAAGTCACTTTTATCCTAATTTGTTTACAATTGCTTTTCAGCTGAATCAGCATTACACATTAACAAAAAAAGTACCAAATAATCTATTTAGAATGACTCTAAGGGCTAGATTTACTAAACTGCGGGTTTGAAAAAGTGGATATGTTGCCTATAGCAACCAATCAGATTCTAGGTGTCATTTATTTAGTGTACTCTACAAAATGACAGCTAGAATCTGATTGGTTGCTATAGGCAACATCTCCACTTTTCAAACCCGCAGTTTAGTAAATATACCCCTAAAACTGCTTTCAACTACTAAAAAAAGGCCCCAAAATGACCACGTAAAGACGTGTGGACAGAATGGTATTATAATGTATGGTAGAGCGTTATAATGTATACTTACTCCGCCTTTATAGAATACCCATCATTTTATTTAAGCAAACCTCAATATTCATTTTTAGCACTGCTGTGATCAAGGGGGGCTTTTGCAATGCGATATATTTTTATATTCTATTTTCCACAAGTACAATTAACTAGAAATCTATGCACTGATTTAAATATACAAATCAGCATAATGTTCTCTGTCTACTTGAAGTGGAGCGCAGCAGACCATCTCCCTATCTGTCCTAATAAACATCAGTTAGCCTATTAAAACCATTGCGTAAGGCTGGGTACACACTGCAGGGTTTTCAGCCTGGTTTTCAGATTATTAAACGACCGTTCGGCCCGATATCATATCAGTATGTACGCTGCAGTTTCGCTGCTCCGTTTCGGCAGCACTGTACTATACAGCAGCCGCGGCGCTGTCAAAGAAGCGTCCGCTGCGGTGCTGTACAATACAGCGGACACTTTTTTGACAGCGCCGCGGCTGCTGTATAGTACAGTGCCGCTATGTGGGGCACTTCGTTAGCGGAGGGGAGGGGTTTCTGGAGACCCAGAAACCCCCCCTGCATGTGTGGTGGCCGAGTATGATGGGATTTCCCCCCCCTGCATGTGTGGTGGCCGAGTATGATGGGATTTCCTTCCCTTACCTTGTCCTCCAGACACAATTCAGGTTCTTTTTTATTCGGACATCCGGTGGTCAGGAGATAAATACTTCAATGAGAGGGACAAGGATTGGTCAAATAACTTGGGTTTATTAATAATGCGGTAAAGATAATTTTGGTGGCCACCGCGCCACTGACCCCTTCAACTCAATGGCAATGACAAAACACTCATTTGATCAACATAGAGCACAATAGCATTTAACATATAATAATAAATCAATTTTCAGGTAAATCACTTAACATTAACATTTAACTAAAACATTTGGTGCACCAATATTATCCCTGGTAACGTTACCATATTTTACACTCAGTCCTGGGTTGAACTGTGCACAGGAATTTAGTAGAAGTGCTGCATGTGGTTGGGGCCCATAAATTACTTTTTCACGCCAAATAAACTGATGATCTTTTGTATTACACAGTCTCTTTTGTGTGTATTCACAGACCTCTCTATTTTCTCTCCTCTCACACTGTTCTCAGTACATAGCTCAGTCTGTTTAGTATGATGTCACAGATCTCTATACTGCTTATTTGTTTTCAGTACTTTCCTTGTTACTCACACCTCTCTTTGGCTCACTTCTTATCTTCTTCTCTTCTTACACTTACTTTACTTTTAATCTGCTTATATATCACTTTGTCCGATTTTCATTCTGTCCCTATTTTTCTCTCTCAGTCTATGCAGACACAGGGATCTCTCTCAGTCTATGCAGACACAGGGATCTCTCTCCCTCAGAAGTCTAGAACTTTCCTCTTCCCACTGCCTTCTGGGAGTTCACAGTTATTACCAAAGTTAGTGGACTTGTTGCTATGCCACACACTCCTCCTTCCTGTTACTCCCGGCAACCACCAACCACTCCCAACTGTCACTTCTCCCTCAAGAAAATATATATTTTTTTTTAAATCTTTATAAACACTTTTAACAAATTAAATTAACAAATTAAAAACATATAGATACACCCCAGGGTACTCAGATTTTGGGGCACCACACATGTGCCCCTGTTGGCTGCTGTCTCAAATGATTTTATACACTTGTACACATTTCATTAATATAAAGTAGCGCCCTTTTTCTCTTTCACTGTTTTCTAGCTTGATTTTTGTGAGTTGACCACTCCCTGCAGGTGCTGCAGGCTTTATAAGATGGATGTTCAGGGGAAGGTTTTAAATGGAACACCCTGAATGTAAATTTGTATCACTAACTTAGGGACTCGCCTACAGGAGATGCCTTGACACCAGCAGGTGAGCTTAACCCCAATATAGCTATATTGTGCACAGAAATCTCCTTTATGTATATACTGACACAGTGATTTTAATTTTTTTGTTTGTTTCTGAGCGCCAGACAGCAATTTTCTTTTATTTGCAAAGCATATGTGTGTCATTTAATATGATTTTTAAACCAGACTAAAACGTTGTAAAATGATGGATCAATGTCGTTCCAATCCTGCAGTGTGTAAGCACTCAGCACCGGCAGTGTCCATAGATCTCTATGGTGTGTGTAAGCACTCAGGACCGGCAGTGTCCATAGATCTCTATGCAGTGTGTAAGCACTCAGGACCAGCAGTGTCCATAGATCTCTATGCAGTGTGTACGCACTCAGGACCGGCGGTGTCCATAGATCTCTATGCAGTGTGTACGCACTCAGGACCGGCAGTGTCCATAGATCTCTATGCAGTGTGTACGCACTCAGGACCAGCAGTGTCCATAGATCTCTATGCAGTGTGTAAGCACTCAGGACCGGCGGTGTCCATAGATCTCTATGCAGTGTGTACGCACTCAGGACCGGCAGTGTCCATAGATCTCTATGCAGTGTGTACGCACTCAGGACCGGCGGTGTCCATAGATCTCTATGCAGTGTGTACGCACTCAGGACCGGCAGTATCCATAGATCTCTATGCAGTGTGTACGCACTCAGGACCGGCAGTGTCCATAGATCTCTATGGAGGGTGCAGAGTCACCATCCTTTCAGCTGATGGTTATGACAGATGAAGAGCACAGATCTGACGGTAAATCATGTAAAATATGTATAGTGTGTACACAGGAATCGGCTGCTGATTCGGGACTGTCAGTCGTTGGTAAAATCGTTAAGGATTTGGCATTGGGAGAAATTTTGTATAGTGTGTACTCAGCTTTAGCCTATTAAAAGCATTGTGTAACCCTTGAGGTTGGGTTGTGAGTGTATATATTTTGTCCATAATGTGCTAAAAAATGTATGGATTTACACTGCCTTTTTATTTATATATATATATATATATATATATATATATATATATATATATATATATTTTTTTTTTTATTTCAGTCTCTGTTATCTGAGATACCAGGACAATCCAAGTGACTAGAATTCTTAACAGAATGTATAGAGTACATTCAATGCTGAATTATGGATCCCCGGATTAGCATATTGTACTTTTATCTTGTATAACTGCAATGCTGTTTCTCACGTGACCGCCTCTGGTAATGTCACATTGTATTAAGTTTATTGAACCATTAAGATAACATTAACTAAAGTTACTGTCATATTACGCCCCAAGAAAGTGCAGTACCAGCAGGAGAGCGGGGTCCCTGGTGCGCAGTAACCATTACCAACGGCCCAAAGCTGATTCATTGATCAGTCATCCACATTCTGACCCCATAACAGTTCAGTTCACCCCTAATCCATTCTGCCAAGAGCTGTAGAATGGAAATCCGCTTAAAATATAATTGAATCCGCTTTAAACCTGATAAAAATAAAATCACATTACTCTAATGCTAATAGCCAGTACATTCAGCATGTCAGGTCTCTTTTCTCCGATCCAGAGAAACGTTATTTAAGACCTTTCACACAATCCCAGTTTTCTCAGCGTCGTAAATGAAAATGGCTTCTCGGCGTTGCAGTGTTTATATGAATATTTTATTTTCTGTATATCAATGAGTTTCTTTATGGCCTATTCCTCCTAGGGACATTTTTCTGAGTAATTTAGTGGCGCAACATTAAATAGAAACTTGTGGCTGTTCTCACATCAGGGCAGGATTTCCTTATCATCATTTATTTATATAGCGCCACTAATTACGCAGCGCTGTACAGAGAACTCACATCAGTCCCTGCCCCATTGGAGCTAACAGTCTAAATTCTCTAACATACACACATAGACACAGACTAGGGTCAATTTACCTAACAGTATGTTGTTGGAGTGTGGGAGGAAACCGGAGCACCTGGAGGAAACCCACGCAAACACAGGGAGTACATACAAACTCCACACAGATAAGGCCATGGTCGGGAATTGAATTCATGACTCCAGTGCTGTGAGGCAGAAGTGCTAACCACTGAGCCACCATGCTACTTAAGGTTGAGTGTTTCCAATATGGTTAACAGGAATCAACACAATTTTGTGGGTAACACATCCAGGTAACAGTGTACGCTAAAAGCTTAACTTTTATAATATATATATATATATATATATATATATATATATATATATATATATATATATATATATATATATATATATATATATAATTAGAGCTCATGTTTCCAATGAAGATCCTCTTCCATTGAGTAATTTTCTATCACTCTGTCCCTGGGCTTTGTTACATTGGATTTTTTCCCATTCTATAAATGTGGCATTTCCTAACCAAGAGAGCTTGTAATATCTTTTATGCTTCTCCATAGATGTCTGTGGTGTTTGACTGCTGCACTTTTCAAAAGGCATCTCTCCAAAACTCTCCTTAAAAATTCTGAGTGAAACCAATTTTGACTCATTACTGTTCAACAGACAGTTACAATATCTTGTTGACTGGAAATCATTTGAAAATGGTCCTTGTTAATGGTTATCATCTAATCAAAAAATGTCATCTTAATTATCCTCTTTAACCTGACCAGGGTCATGTAGGGGCTAGCTGTAGGGAGAGGTAGTCACATACCGGATGCCATTAGACCAAGTTGGTTGTCTATTCTCTGTTTAATCTCACATCCACACAAATTCTTGGAGTTGTGTTCCTCTCTAGGCATGAGTGTCCATCCATTGGATCTTTATTTACTCCTGTTTTGTCTGCTACCTTGGTAAGAGGGGGAATTGTTTTTGCACCTCTCAGTACAGTATAATGACTGCAGGGGGTTACTGTACTTCCCAGAAGTTATGCATGAGGTTCCGCAGGAGTTAAGGCAGCACCGAGGATGGGGAGTGCTCAGAGGTCAGCCCAGCTGGCTCCTTTCCACCCTCTAATCAGAATTCAGATTCAAGAAGCTCTGTAAAAAATGAATGATGTGCCCTGCTTCCATGCTTTATAATTCTTGTTTTGTGAGTCTTTGGGAAAACTTAATTGATTTATGGAAGACAAAAAATAAAACTTGACTTTCTCCTCACAACTATTCTAGAAATAGCAGCGAAGTTTAGTGTAATGCTTTCTGCATAACTACTGCATGTAGCTGTTAGGTCATCTTTTTTATAACTAAAATGAACATTTATTTAGCCAGATACATTAAACTCTCGGCAGAAGACCGAACGATACCCACTTGGTGCCAACCAGCACATGGGCCTCTCGAAAATCTATGTGTAAGAGGGTTGATAAATTCATAGAAACATAGTTTGATGGCAGATAAGAACACATCTGGTCTGCTCATTTTTATTTGCACAAAAAAAACTCAGACCCTTAGGTATTTTCAGATTTTGGATAGCATTATGTCTACCCTAAGCATGTTTAAATCCGTTACCCCATTAACCTGTACCACCCTTGTTAGAAGGCTAGTCCACATATCTGTCTGTGAAGTGATTCTTTCCCAGGGTTTCCTTAAACCTGCCACTTCCAGCACACCGCCACTTTGCCTACTGCCTTCTTTGTATCACTATCACATTCCAGTCACTTACATTATATATATATATATATATGTATATACATACAGTGGTAGAAATGGGAGTATACGGGGGTATGTCATACCGCCACTTCGCCTACTGCCTTCATTGTAACACTATCACATTCCAGTAACTTACATTCCCATTACATTTTCCATACCACCACTTGTAAATATCCAATTTGACCACTGCCTCATCCTTGGTAAAATGCTTTTTTCTTGTGTCTTGTTAAAAAATCTTTGGTGTATAACTTTTTTCCTTTCCCTCTCTGCTCCAAGCATTTTTTGGCATTAAACTGTAGTTGCCGCTTTTAGGACCATTCCTCTAATCTATCTAGAATGATCATTAATAATTTGAATCACCCTTTTGATGAGTTTACATATTTTGGTGTCAACTCCAAAAAAGGCAGACTTGCCCATCAATACCAGTAGCAATGTCACCAATAAATACATTGTAGATGAATGATACAAGTACTGTACATATTTTTTGCAGTACTTCAATAGTAACCTTTTCCTTTTGAATGCATGCACGTCTACATTTCCATGTCCATTCATGAACCAATATGATATCCACTCAACCACCTTTGAATCCATCTTGTGCAAACTAATTTTTTAATGCTCATTGACGGGGGGCAAAAGCCGTAATAATATCTGTGGGGAAACATGGTATTAATATCACCTCAACCTGTCAACTGCAGACTATAAAACATACTTTTTCTAGCCCTCTGGTTCCCCATATTTCTCAGTCATATTTAGACTTGTCTATATTCTATTTTATAAGTAGTAAAAGGTCTGCCAGCATGCTTCATTATCTTGCAGACTAGTCCATTGTTTCAGTCTAGGCAACGGATCATTGTGCACCAGTCCTGTACATCACACCAGGTGGTCTCTTGTCTTTGTTTAGATGTGAGCTCGATGTTTGTTGGCAGCGGACTGCATTGTGTATTTAAATGTAAATGTGTCTGAATTGTGATTTCTCCTGTTTAAACAAACTCTGCTGTATAGCCACAGAACAATACCTGCCCCTAATTAAATCAGGAGTGACTCATCTGCTATCCCTTTGGCTGTATGTTTACCTGTGAAAAGGTAAACACAGAAAAGGACCAATCAGGCAGGTACTGAAATTGCTGATGAGGTTATTTTTGGGCTTAAAAGAGAGCTCTAGAGGACAGCAAATGGGCATTCACTAAAAAGTGATATCTGAAGTCAGGCTGGCATTGAGATATAGATCTCTGCCCCGGACAGGAAAGGGACAATTGGTCCCTGGAGCACTGCCATTGCCCTGAAATACCTCTCCAGGTCATGGGGAGCTGTGTGTCCGCTGAAAGCAGAGTGACAAAAACTCAGGGCCGCTACCTTTGCTGGTAGCCTTAAAGGAGAGAGGGGAGAAGCTTGGATTGATAGACAGCAGTCCCTAAAAGTGACAAGGATACTGGTGAGGTGTTTTCATTATACCCTGTATGTTGTCTGTGCCAAACTGTAGTGTTATTTGTTGCAAGTTATTGTTGTTATTTAAATATGTTTATCGCTGTTTTGTGCTACCATTTTGTTACATAAACGTATTTGTTTTATTTCGGATATTTTGAACCTTGGGTAGGTACCGGGTAGGCCAGCTGTGCGGCGCAGAAGGTTATGTTAAACCCGGTATCCTCACAATATCTAAATAAGCTACATCTACAACTACTCCTTCACCTTAGTCACCCAGTCAAACAAAATCAATCCAATTTGTCTGACATAATCTTTCTCCACTACATCCATGCTGCAAGTTGTTGAACTTTAGATATTCTACAGTTTTTTTCATCAGAGTTACCATTATTCTCCCACTACTGGTGTCAGGCTCACTGGTCTGTAGTTGCAGGCTATTATGACAACTGTTCATTAGCTAGTTGATTAACTCCATCATTGGTGTAACCAGCCGCCCTTTAAAATCTTTTAATATTTTTGGATGTATCCCATCTGGCCCCTTTATGTCCCCTACTGCAAATACTGAACAAAAACACATATTTAGATGATCTGTCTAACAGATAAGTCCCGTCATGTCCTCTCCGGCTCACAAGACCACTCCATTGACAACCCTCCTTTACTTTGCACGAAGAGCACAGGATTGCCATTCCTGTGGAGGGGTGATAAATCAGGCCAAACTCAGTGTGTTTGGCACCCAAATTACCCCAATACCAGATAATTATCCTTCCGAAATTGTTAGAGCCCTCAAATGTGGCAGAAAATGGGGTGGGAAAATTACTGCTTTTGACTTTTATGTGCCCATCATTCCGAACGCACTAACAAGCTGGAATTTATCTAGCTGGTCGACCAGAGGGTTGACTGGCGATATCTCAACCAGTATGGCAAGTCATGCATGTATCCAAAATGAAGGATGAGCCTGGTGAAACATCAGGAACCACCAGTGAGTGGCCACAATAAGGGATATAGTTCGACCAACCGGCGTCCCACGCAGTGAGCTAATAAAGAGACTCTGAGATAAGTATTTGGCAAAATTATTTTGGTCGCAGCTTTATTAAACCCTTCCAAACTTGGCAGACAAGCGGAGTGCAAGGCTAATACAATTTTCTACCTTTTCCAGTTCCATCTGGAAAACTAGGGTGTGTTCTGCCCACCATGTAGGCACCGCAGCAACGTATTCCGGAGACCAGCCCCGTTGGCATAAATCACCCTCCAATTGCTGCCACCTGGCACACCGCCTGTATTGGCCCAACCGTTGAAGCTGGAACCAGGCGTGCTTACTGAAAAACTATGTATAATAAGTTCCTTCTCCCTCTCCTTTAACTACCCTCAACTTGTCCTGCCTCCTGTCTCGCCCCCTGCCCCCTCCTTTCCCTGAGTGGCTACCTGCACTGCTCAGGTGTAACAAAATAGGACGGACTTTGTTGTCTGCACCCCTCTTTCTTCATGTCACTTGCATCAGGCCGCCTAGCGACCCTCCTCCCCTATTCCTCTTCGGCACTATTTCCGCACCTGCGATTCCTTTCAGCAATCTGGTGGCCAACAGGGGAGGTGAGATATTTATCTCTGCTGCCACCCCCAAAATTCTAACCGTTAACCCCTTCTCCTTCTTAATCACCTCAAACTCTGGTCTAAGTATTGGCAATCCTGGGATCAGCACATTGGATTTCTCACATTTAGTTTGGTCAGATAAATGCTAACCACTTCCATTGTCATAGAATTGTTGTGGCTCAAATCATCATGGCTGCTCCCAGTCTGTAACATAAGAGATGGTAAAAGTAATATACAGTAAGCTATAAATAAATAAAAAGTCTTTCACATGTATGACATTCTAGATCAGTGTTTCCCAAACCCGGTCCTCAGGGCCCCCTAACAGTGCAGGTTTTCCAGGTGACAAGGGAAATAATTACATCACCTGTGGATCTGTTACAATGTATCAGTCAGTAATGATTACACCTGTGCTCCAGCAAGGAACTATGCACTGTTAAGGGTCCTGAGAACTGGGTTTGGGAAACACCATTTTCGATCTAACGTAATACACAGGTGCAGGATTGAGCTAAATCCAGACAAGCAGATATTTCAATAATGTAATTGTTAGTTACCTATACCAGCTCCTGAGAGGCTCAGCCTCCTCTCACCAAGCATTCACGTGCTCCCAACCTGTGGATTCATCTATTTGTTGCATGTGACCCTGGTTCAGTTAGCAACAATAGTTATTGGTATACTGAGTTCACATCTGGACTTGCAACAGTAATTAAGTTGCACCATATTGCTAAGTATCCTGTGGCCATTGTGAATCCGTTGTAATCGTTTTCCCAACAAACACTGACGTGATGAATTCAATGACCATAAGCAACGACAGCCGATCTGAACGTTTATGCATATATAATTTACGGAAGTTTATAGCCTGTGTATCTTATGTAGTATATAAAGTAATCTAAAGATGTCGATAGAACAGTGCCACCCAGTGGCCAAATGTTTGGGGATGTTTCTGAATACTTGAGTGGAATGACCGAGCAATCAAACCTAATGAAGGTTTAAAATGTTTCTGCTTAAATCTTAAGTTTGTTATTTATATCATGTGAATACCAAATACAATTCCATCTTGAAATGCAGTTTCTAACTGAATGATTTCATGTAAGTGGGTGTGGCCTGATCATTGAGTGTCATTCAAGAGCTGAGCAGATCAGGTGGTGATGACAGGTATTCCTTACTTGTATCAATGGATGTATGTCTTATAATGTATATGCATTGCTGGTCATTATAACGTGAAAGTGTTATATATTTCAATACTGGTTACTTGCTCCATGTCCTTCAGCTCCTGATTTGCAGACACAAAGCTGTAAGCTCTGCAGCTTGATCTAATTCAATCTTGTGGCATCTTGAGGGTTCCATTGTGTTCCCAGACAGCACTTACTGGCAATGCGAAAACAGAAAGTCCGTCTAGTAGAGAGAGAACATTGCTTCCTTTACATAAAACAAAGTCATTAAAAGCTAATTGCAGTCTGCACAGTATATATTCCACTCACTGACGTTTTACAACGGTTTGTTACACAATGCATTAGTTTTACATTAGAACGACACATTCGGGTCAGTGTTTAAATGGTATCATGTCATAGGGTCCCCGGCCTCATCCAGGGAACACTTAGTAATGCATTAATCGTCAGGAAAGCAGCCAATATCTGTTATTGTAAAGGGAAGCTTGTAGCTGACATGAAGGAAAAGCAGCAGAATAATACTGCAGACACAGAGAGAGGAGTCACATTATTTCCTGTATTCACAAGGATGACTGTGTTCAGTTATTGCCCTTCA
Source organism: Mixophyes fleayi (assembly GCF_038048845.1). Classification (NCBI taxonomy): domain Eukaryota; kingdom Metazoa; phylum Chordata; class Amphibia; order Anura; family Limnodynastidae; genus Mixophyes; species Mixophyes fleayi. The sequence continues at coordinate 6,155,757 of NC_134407.1, read as the reverse complement.
GAAGCACAGCACACAGGCTCGATTGGCCCACAAGGCGTATTCAGCTGGGCCATACTACAGTGAGAGAGCCAACAGACCGCCTCTTCTGCAGCACCGGCTGACCAATCACTGCTGGCTGCTGATTTGGAGAAGAGCATACCGCGCAGAGTGATTGTGCGCATTCCAATACAGCTACAATGTGACAAATGGAAATTAAACTGCATATAATTAGTGCAGGAATTCCAGGTGCCATTGGGGCAAGAAAGGGTGTCAAGTTATACGTACTTATTCTCATGAAAAGTCTGGGGTCCTCCCAGACTCCCAGAAGTGTAGACCACACTTCCGGATCCAGCCTCTCATCTTGTTAAGGCTAGATATCACAATTCGCGCCAACATAGCCCCCACCCCAGCAAAGTGCAGACATATCAATCCCCCCCCCCCACTCTTGCTCTTTGGACGTCCCCCCTGGGATCTCCCGAAGGGGAGGTCTATAAAGGGGCCAGCCTGTGTGAGCGGGACCCTGGTGTCCTGTTGTATACGGAGTTACTGCGGACTGTGAGAGTGGTGGAGAAAGGAGTCCTGCACAGTCCAGAGTAATTCTATATTCAGTATATATAAACCAAATGCAGTGAAACTACATGTCCCAGCAAGCCATGACGGATTTAGATATGCTGGATATAGAATGAGTGTGATGGAAAAATGCATCTATAATACACAGAATTATATATCCAGTATATAGAAAACAGTAAAAAAAAATATTATTTTAACATGTATTAATTGTATCAGAGAGGTTGTAAGTTTTACTGATGATGCCTATTACACACAGTCAAGCCATGCCATGCTCTCTTAGAGCTGCACTGAGAGGCCGTGGAAGAACTTTAGGTTCTGAAAATCTATGAGATAGTAGGTCTGGGGTGTCTTAAGGGTTTGGGGGTCCAGCTGAGTGCAGGGGTATTTAACCATAACCCCAGTTTGCTGCATAAGATGATAAAGCCAAGTTCCAGCAGGAGCTCCACAGGCAGACAGACATCTCGCTCATCATCAAGCCAAGCAACATCATTCAACTGTTTATGAGAATCTGTGGCTTCTGGTCATAATAACATCGACCTTTACCTATCGTCTCCTGGTCACAAATGAACTTTCCACACTGGACCAAACTCTGACAGCTCAGATGTAATTTGTTTGTGGAAAACTATATGTTCTGGGACATTGGATGTACTTTGTACCAGTGGGTGGTCCAAGCTGTCTAGCTCAGGTTGAATGGGTTCATCTGGTGGGTAAAGATCAGCCACCTGTGATCCTCTTTCTTCAGACCAGTAGAGGAGAGGCTGGTATTCACCTCAATAAATCATGGTTAGGGCGTCTTATAATTAAACAAAATAGTTGTTTCCAAAATGGACGTCTCCTTCCTTTCCTCTTTGTTTCCACTTATTCCCCTTCTCCCATTCAATAATTATTAGGTTGTACCTTTCCAACTGGAGTTTTTACCAAATACTTTGCTTTCATTTACTCCCCTATAAATGTCACCATCTTGCCTCACAGATCTATACACCCCGGCGTAAAACTAGACACTGCGGAGTGACCGCTTTGAACTTCATTAATTACTTCCTGTGGTTTTCACCAGGGCTTGCAAGACACATTTTATGTTCATTGCCCTTTGATATGACACATACCTGCTCTGCCTCCACTGCACAGTGCATAGTGGTTCTGAGTTGTGGTTAAGGATAACGATAATGGCTATTTCCGATTTAGTGATATAAAACCTTTAACTAAAGACGGAAAGGAAGGAAAACTAAGAAACATAATTAGTAAAACTTTCAGGTTGGCATATGTAAAGATACATTTAAGTTGTCTAAAGGTGCAGATACCTTAATAAATAGAATAATGGTAATTATCTTTCTCTGGTGCTATAATCAAAGAATAAATATTTAATATGAATCCCTCTAGACATCAGTCATATCTCGCATCTTGTATGATACATCCAGGTTACTGCAGCAACAGCTAAGAAACAAACTGCGGAGATAAATTACAATCAAGTGTAACTGGTTATTAAAATACTTCTTCTTACTGATCATTTTGCTGTTGCCATTTTATTTCAAGAGGCTCCTAGACGCAGGAGTACGGACGCTCCGAGCGATGTCACAGCCGGGCAGCGCTCTCCCACCGGAGCTCCCAAAACTGATTTCTAAAACATCAACAATTAAAACATAATTGCAAATATAAATACAGCGCACGATTCCGTTTATCACTTTTGTGTTTTCAATTCTCCTTTGTCTCCAGTTCCCAAAGCTTCCTTCCCTCAGCAGGGTTAGATTGTATTGACTAAGACAAGGCTCTCAGCTCCTTTGTCATGTTATTAAATTAGCACCAGATTATACCGCTGTGCTCAATCAAATCATCCAACACTTATTTATTTTCTGAAGTTTTACAAGGGACTTTAAACAGCCAATAAACTTAATATGTAAGTTTCTGTACCTAAACAGTGAGATGAGTTACTGATGGCACAGACACATATGAAACCTATGCAGACTGAGATCTAGACCAGTTGGCGTAGGGTATCGTGTTCTGTGCCCGCCACTGACCCCAGCCCTGCAAATGGATAGGCGGTAGCGGGGTGTTGTAACGTAGGCTGTTTGCGCCATTACGAAAGTATGTAGATCGGGAAAAAGACGCATTACACCTGAGGAAGCCGTATTATTTGTGGGTGGTCAAGTGCAGTTGTAAATAGCGGGTGATGGTCTCCGACACTAGTATACCGCCCAACTGTCCCGATTTTGGCGAGACATCCCGATTCGCAGGCCGCAAAATTGACGCGGCTTAAAAGGAAAGTGGGTGGAGTTTTGTCTAACTATGTCCATCTGTGGGTGGAGTTTAGTTGTAGCAGGGGCGTGGCTTACTTTGTCCCACTTTCGGGATTCTAAATCTTGGGAGGCGTACATTAGTACACTGCTTGGGGCTTTATTCCTCGCTCACCTGTATGTTTTGCTTTCGTGTACATGTTTAACAATTTTGTGTTTTGTATATGAAACGGTGAGTTGCTTCTGCTGTATTAGAGACAGGCCCGGCGCTCCCATTAGGCAAGGTTAGGCACTTGCCTAGGGCGCCGGGCTCTGGAGGGCGCCACAGAATACTAAATGACTTTAAAACTGTGCGGCGACCGCTGACCATGCCTGTCACGGCCGCCGCACAACATTCAGATGCACGGGGAGGGGGGAAGAGGCTATTTTGTCACCACCGCCGCCTCTCTGCTCCGTCTCCTCCCCTCCACTTATTAGTGTCAGTGAGTGGAGGGGAGGAGACGGAGCAGAGAGGCGGCGGTGGTGAGACAAGGTAAGGAGAGACGGGGTGAGGGGGGAGGAGGGGTGAAGGGGGCAGGAGGTAGGAGGGCGGCGATTTTTGCAGGGGGGGGGCGGGCGCACTTTTTTAAAATGCCTAGGGCGCCGTGGACCCTAGCACCGGCCCTGATTAGAGAAGGGTTTTTTTGTTAGTTTTATTGATGCAAAATGCGTTTGTGGGACATAAAACAAATGTATAAAAATGTGGGAGCAAGTGGTACATAAGTGACGTGTGCCTGGTGTATATGCTACAGGTTCGCACCTGCACAGATCTTAAGCAGCGAACGGCTCAGCATATAGACGTAGATGCACTATTTTTATGCACAACTTTTTTTTTTTTTCAGAGTAAACTACCTTCATTTTGCAGCCAACTTTGTGTAAGGCCCATATAGGAGTAAAAGTTCTAATACCTTGACAGAAGTTTATATTCAACTTTGTATTTACACTTATTGTGTGCCAGCTATTGTTCTCTGATATCAGTCATTTACTATTGACTAAGGTTTTTTTTTATTAAGATGCGTTTTCCCCAAAACACAGGGTTTACATGTTATTTGATATGCAGTTTGTAAATCGCACCTTGAAAATCCCATAACAAAACCGCGCCGCAAGCCTCTACTTGGGCAACTGCACCTAGGCTTCTGCCATTACTCCCAACATTAGTCTCTCTGGCAGCGGCATGAGGGGGTGGCCACTGAAGGATGGGGGTGTGACCACTGCACAATGGGGGCGTGTCCATGGTACAATAGGGCATAGTTACACCCTCGGGGCATGCCTAGTACTTTTGAAGTGCTAGACTAACCTGTACTCCCCTCCAAACACCATTTACGGCATTCATTCCCCTCTGCTCTCCCATGCAGAGCAACTGTGAACAAAGCGCCTTCCAACTTTCCCCCCCAAGCGGGACAAATCTGTCCCAATCGGGATGGCGGGACCGAGCCCTCAAATCGGGACTGTCCTGCCTAAATCTGGACAGTTGGGAGTTCTGTCTGCATTTATGGAGTAAGATGGCATTGGTAGCATTTTTGCACCGGGAGTGCCAGGAAGAACCTCAGTGTTATTAAAAACTAGGCTGGTTTCCATTATCACAGGAGGATCTAACCTTATTATTTGGGTCTATTTACTATTTGGGCTCAGTACGCTGCGATAGGTAACATAAGATTTCACAGCATAATGTTGCGATACATAATATTGGATCACAGCTATTTACCATGAAGGGGCAGCTCTGAGAACCCCAGCAAAGACATTTTATTCTTCTCAGGCAGCCTAACGCTGCCAGCGCACATACGGACCTGACCCGGCGGGGGCTCATGCAAATCTTTTCTGTCTTTCCTGGACCTCATAGGAACAGGAGAGGTAGCGCCACCCTGAGATGGCGAAAGGACGCAGCGAAAAGCAATGATTTCTGCTGCTTTGTAAATCACTAACATCACGTACAATTTTATGTGGACTGCGGAAACAAACAACAAGTAGGATAATGTCTGATTTCTCCAGGTTTAACCCCTTCATAATGGATGCGATGGCCATTTAATGTAGAAAACTGCTGCTTTCTCTGGGTTTATGGCTCATTGCACCCTTGTATATTCACCCCAAAGTGTGACTAGCCCAGTGTGGTGCTGGTTACTTTTTCTACAGGCGGAGACCACTCTCGTTGTCCCATTTATTTAGCGGTAAATAGCCAGGCATGAAGATCATGATAGTATTAATTAGCGTAATCTCTACTCTATGCGCCGGAGCCCATCTTTGATGTAGTCACATCTATGAGCTGTATATTAAGCAGGTATCTTAAACACATGCAGATTACCTCCGCGGTTTGACTGCGTCCTACTCTAGATAAATGGACAGTATACTTTTTTTTTACGCCTATGTCAATAAAACTCCTGTACTAGTGTCTGTTAGGTCTCCTTTGTTCCGTTTCGGCCTGGTCGGTATAACGCAGACGTTGCACCATAGACAGCGAGAATATCCTACTGCCTTCCATCCATTTGCTTCAATTAAAATTTGATGTTGTCATCCATCTCTCTTTCTGCACCTGTCAAAGCCTGGATTGGAAGAAGGGCAAATATAATGATGTCCCCGCCAACGTGACCTTACAATATTTAGTGCTGAAACGCGCTGCGCTGTATGGAAAAAAAATTAGAGTATAAACAATGAATATTTACAAGCGATACAGTACACGCACAATACAAAGCTGCTATTCAATGCCACATTGTATACTACTGTATCTTAATAATTGATGTAATATGGATACGTAGCGTTCCGGTTTCCCCAGGGTGGTACAGATGTACTGACAGTTACTATAGATACACTATCTGAACTGGCTGCATGAAGATTTAATGGCTATTTCAAGGCTAATGTACCTGTCAGTCTTCATGCCATGGAACATGCTTAGTGTTAGCTGGGATTGGACATAGCTGACAAGGCTCACAGCTGTTTCTGTTTGTGAACATGTGCGATCCTCATACATGTATTAATGTCATCTCCTGACCAAGGACGCTATCCTGTGATTAATTACTTAAGGTGGATTTACACATTTTCTCAAAGCAGTGCAGGAGTCTGATTTGTCCGATGAAGGTTTTGCATTTGCTGGAGACCACCAGAATCACAGCTCAGGGTTCCAGAATTATTTGTCATTATCTGCTGTTTTCTTACATTAATAGACTGCTCCACGGGACTTCTTCACATATTCTTTATAAAGGATGCAACATTTGTTACCTTTCTGGAAAATTGCATAAGACCACTTACATTCTGGGGACTCATTTAAAGCTTGATGCCTGTCTGGGATTTCTCCATACTGTGCATGCGCACCAAAAATGCGTCCACATACATCTGTGTGTAGAACTTTGCCTATTGTTCACCTTTGTCTACTTACACCAGGAGAGGCGGAGGGTGAAGAGGGGCAACGAGTTAGGCCAAGTACAGTAAGAGCGCGTTCACGTAAGTGCGATACATTTAGACATGGACGTATCCAGAGATACCCCTTTTACCAGCCCCCGTCACTTGCAGGTGACGGGGGGCTGATGTGACAAAAGGCCATGAGGAGGATGAATATCAGCAGCGCCATCGCTCCGCATCCGATTGGCTGATTGCGTGGACCTCCTCCAGTTAATAACGCTTCATTCATTAGCGTCGCAGCTGTATTATGTGAAGTCGCCCCTGTCTGGTCGCGTAATTTAATTGATATTTCCATTTGGACTGCTGCAGGAAAGAAGTTCCCATTTGATTCTTAAACTGAGCACATACCTGTCCACTTCTAAATGGCCCCCCTGGAATGTAGTTATCAGGTTCTGTTCTGTTCTGCATTTATGGCTTCATAGTACAACTCCATGTGTGCAAATTACATCCTCAGTATCTGTCTGGATAACTGCACAGTACCACTTCTTGGTTTCTGTAAGTTGTATGCAATTTTCTGTATTTGATATTGATTTCTATGTGAGGGCAACTGCATAGTAACACTTCTCTTGGTCACTGTGCTGTATATAATTATCTTGTACAAAGCAGAGTCAGATCATCCATTAGACACGTTGGACTGATTACCCTAACCCATTTTTTGTGTGCGGAACAGGTAAAAGGGGGCCCAAACCAATATCGTGTTAGGGCCCATGGGCTCTTTATCAGGCTCTGGTACAAAGGAATGGCTATACAGTTATATTTGTTTGCCTTTAGCAAATTGTGCATTTTAGAAACTGCACATCAAATAGCATGAATGCTTGAGGTTTCGTGAAACTAGAGTTTAGTAAATCTAAAGAGCTTTTGTCAATCCCAGCACTTCTGTTAATTGTTACCTTACTGGAGTCTTGGTGTAGAATTGTGTATAATTTGTGGCTCTTGCTCTAGTCTAGCAGAATTACTTTCTTTGCATGAGTAACCATTTGGTGTGCTTTTCTTTTGAAACATGTACATAGGCCTTGCTTCCAAGTATTCGAATATGTTGCAGCTCAAACTTCTTTCTGTTCCATTATAAATGATTTTGAAAATAACAGGTTGTAATGATTGCTTTACTTCAATATGTTGGCATGCATTAAAGAGCATACGTCTATTTTCTTTCACAGAGAGTATGTTTCCTTTTCTGTTTTTTGGGGTTGTATGTAGAGATGCTCACTGACCCCCGTGAAGTGATCATGGTTTTGGTTCTGGATCTGCATTAGCTTTGTGTTTTGGTTTTGGCAAAACCGCCCTTGTGTATTTTGGTTTTGGATTTTTTAGAAAAAAATCCAAAAATATGCTAAAATCACATAATTTTGCTCTTTTTTTTTTGTTCCTACATCATTATTAACCTCAATAACACTAATTTCAAGTCATTTGCAGTAAATTTAGACCACTTCACAGGTCAGAATATTATTTTCATACACTTTCAAACAAAGACTGCAGCGACCTGGCTGGATGGTAAGCGACAGAGCAATGACACAAACACACGGCAGTTCCTAGCACATCTAGGAAACATTGGCACACAGCAGTGGCAGAAAAGAAAAATGGGGGTCCGCCCTCCCTCCCATCCCTCGCTATGTTGGATTTTAAAAAGGAATTCAAAACACGCGAGATCCGAGATCCGACGATGTCACGATGACGTTTTGCCTCGTTTTCAATTACGAGGGCGCGCTACAGGCTCGGCTCGGTACTCGGATCCGCTAAGTTCGGGTGTGTTCAGTTCTCGAGGAACCGAGCCTGAGCATCTCTAGTTGTATGATACTGCGGTTTGGAACACAATTCTGCTTTTTTTCAACATGGTTTATGTTTTACCACTTTGTGTGTTTAGTGCCAAACTTGTTGATTATTTGAGCAAGACATTCTTCAAGCTTCTAAGGTACGTCATCCTAGCTGTGAAATATGTAAACTATTGTGCATTGTGACTCATTCTCTATGATCATGAGAGAATACTTCTTCCTTCCTTCCTTCCTGAGGTCTCAATGATCATTGATTCAAATACATCCAGATGGCGTTCAGCACTGCTACTGCTGCTTTTGGAAAATATTTCCTTGTTGCTCTCCCTTTCATCTGGCTGCACTGACAAGAGGTTGCTTTGAAGGCACAGTGAGAGGGTTTGCTTCAAAGATAGCGGCCATTTGGTCTGTGGCACGCTGTTTCAGAGCACAATATCAGTCTCCACCATATAATTCAGATTTTTGAACACATTAGTTTTAAACAGCTTTAGCAACACAGGACAAAAATGTCAATATTTGAAATAAAAAAACAAACACCTAGCACATACTCAGGCCCTCTCTATCAAATGTGTAGCTAAGCCACTCACCTTTTTCTTTGTAGTATCAAAATATACAAGTCCGCACTGCTGAATACCCCGCTCAGCCAGCTACTGTGACCTCTAAGCATGCTTCCAGTTATCCAAAGACAGGACTCCACCGTCCACTGTAGCAGTCTTGCTCTTCTGTAGTACAGGACTCTCCAGGGCTGCTGTCTGGCGTAATCCAACTCTTGGGGAACAGACTACCTATTTTTTACTTATACTTGGGCCTGTTTCTTCTCTCTAGAGTTCCTGTCTGGCAGAATACAGAAGAGACCACTTGTCCATCTCCAACTAGTCCTCCATCTCAGTTCTGCTGTGACCTGCAGGACACACCCCACTGCTCCCCACCTTGGCATACGCACCATCTGGCGGTTAAGCCTAAGGAAAGGAGAGACACTATTACTTGCAAGAAGAGCTACCATAGAGACTTGCCACGAAAGAGCCTAGCGCTCGCTAAGTAGGAGCCTGATGTTTCACTTCATGCGCACACAAGGGCCCTGTTGCCTCAACACATGAACACAAGGGGCCTGGTGCCCTCCCTCTGGTGCCCAGGGCCTTGTACCCTACTATGTCAGAGGCCTTATAGCCGACCTAATATGCCGGGCCTAGTGCCCTGTCTCCCAAAGGGGCCTATTAATATCTGCTCATCCTACCTGCTGCTTGGACCTTGTGCCCGCTGCTGTGGGAAGAAACATGGGACAGAGATAGGATGGTGCAGGCAGGGGCCCGGTAGAGGGTGTGCCCATAAGTTCCTTACCTGGTTCCGGGCATCTGTTGGGTCTTCCTCGCTGCTCTCCACACTGCCACCGTCCTCAATGCCAGGCACAGACTTCTTCTTCTGTTCCGGCTCTTTTCCGCTTGATCCCAGCATCTTCTTAGTAGAGTAGCTCTCAGCCCTTACAAGGGCTCCCTGCCGCTGCTACCTTCTGCTCTCTGACGCCTTCCACTTCTTCTTTTCTTCCTGGCTGCTCTGCGCAGTCTTCTCTCTTTGCTGTCTGCTGATGGACTGCCAATATGGTGGTGCGCAGATGCTTATATAACCTCTGTCACACGGAGTGATGCTGCTAGCCTGGATAGGCTCGCCCAGCACCAAAAATTCAGAATGTCGGGCGGGGGGTTCTGATTGGCTCCCCCTTTCACCCAACAAGGAACCGGCAGCGAATCGCACTAGATTCACTAGATTCACTGTTGAGGACCCGTATGGAGGGACTCACTGGGCCTCGGATACCCAGGTGAGTCCCCAGCACTGTTACCCCAAAGTTTTGTCTTTTAAGATTATTCTACTCTGGGCAAATTGTCACTGTTTGTGCTCTCTGTTTTCTGCTTGTACCTATCGACAAACTTGCCTTTCACATAATCTAATGTGAGCTGTTGCTGGTCAAGCATCAATTAATTATTAGCGGTCTGGGAGACCACTGAGTAGTAATCTCGATACATGGAAGTCAGTTATTTCTTCTCCAATATCTCATAGATGCTACAATTTCCAAGGTGATTCTCATGCAGTGCTGCATATGCTGTCCCTTAATCAGCTTAGTATCATATAGTTCTCTTACTAAATACAATTTATTGATGATATTCACTCTTTCATTCACTTTCTGTTTTTCCTCCACATATAATTTGCAGTTTCATATTTACATATGTGCACAATTTCATCATCATCCGTGCTGTGCGATGACACTTTGGGCTTTTTGATCTTCCTCGAAACAAAAATTCTGGGAGTGCAATAGGCCTGGCCTCTAGTTTGTATACCTTTATGTACTGCGTCTTCAGTTTAAACTTCCAGGATTGGTAGTTCTGTCAGATCGGCCTCTGTAAACATCATTAAATTGCTAGCTGTAGATAAATTATAATATTGTCCATGTTTGTTGACACTAGAGTATTTTATTATTGATTTAATCTTACATGGTGCTCCTTACGCTGCAGCAACAAACGTCTTTGTTCTGTCGTTTTCTAGTTTCCTGTCTTCTCTTCCCCCTTTTTTTTTAAAAAAAAAACCCAAAATGTTATTAACAACTTTATTAGCAACAAAAGTAAAATGACATAGAGTACAGTAGTTGTAGCAATAGGTATACATATAAACATTATTGTAACATACACCATTTGTATAAAACCACTCTCTGTTTCAAGCATGCAGGATAAAGATGCAACATTGTATTATAATCATGTTTGAATGAAAATAGTATGTATGAATGTTCTGGAAGTTATGTGGACCATGCACAAGATTCATTCCCTAATATAAAACAGTAGATTATGTTACAGTATCTTGCTTGTAAATGTCAGCGTGCCCTTTAAGCTATGCAGTACAGCTTGTTTGCGGATTCTGCCTTTTTATATGGATAGTCTTGCTTCAAAATCCCACTCTGCTGAAAACGTGAACACCTGCTCTCCAAACAAAATAATGGATAATTACCAGCTAAACAATATTGACTAAATGCACTGAGAATTAAGCTGTTTCTAAGGTGTTTGCGGATTTCTGATGTGAGATCGTTATTTGAATCAATGGCTGCTAATTCTGTTCAGTTCTCTATATGGCTCTTCAAGATAGACAAGCTTACCATAACAGTCCAGTGTTAAAGGAGAATCAACAGCCAACTTCAGCTGAGAAAATAGAATTTATAGTTCTTACGAATACAAAAACAGAGATCTGCAATTAACAATACAGGCTGCTTACGGGCACCTAACCAACCTTCGTATCCCCCTCTCTCCCTCCCTACCTGCTCTCCCCTGTGCCTTATATCCTGCTTCTCTTGCTCATGCCATACTTCTTGATATTATCTATCCCTGTTCCTGCTCCAAATATTCCCTTTCACTAGTTAATCCACACTTTTACTCTACTTCATCACACTGTGCTCCATCCTTCATCACACTGTGCTCCATCCTTCATCGCACTGTGCCCCCTCCTTCATCGTACTGTGAACTATCCTTCATCACACTGTGCCCCATCCTTCATCACACTGTGCCCCATCCTTCATCGTACTGTACCACATTTTTCATCACACTGTGCCCCATTCTTCATAGCACTGTGCTCCATCCTTCATCACACTGTGAACTATCCTTTATCACACTGTGCCCCATTCAACATAACATTGTGCCCCCGCCTTCATCGCACTGTGCCCCATTTTTCATCACACTGTGTCCCCTCCTTCATCACACTGTGTCCCCTCCTTCATCACACTGTGTCCCCTCCTTCATCACACTGTGTCCCCTCCTTCATCACACTGTGTCCCCTCCTTCATCACACTGTGTCCCCTCCTTCATCACACTGTGTCCCCTCCTTCATCACACTGTGTCCCCTCCTTCATCACACTGTGTCCCCTCCTTCATCACACTGTGTCCCCTCCTTCATCACACTGTGTCCCCTCCTTTATCACACTATGCCCCATTCTTCATAACACTATGCCCCCTCCTTAATCGCACAGTGCCCCCTCCTTGATCGCACTGTTCCCCCTCCATTCTCTACTTACCTTTCTATGATCTTCTTTCTTCTGTCTTCTTCTCTTCCTCTTCTTCCTTTCATCTATGTTCTGGATCCTCTCTGCTCCCTGCTCCATTCTCGCTGACTGTCAGGTGCAACTTCAGCCAGTTCTGACAGTCAGTTAGAATGTATCAGGGAGCCGCCACCGCCGCCAGATGCAGAACTAGCAGGGAAGGCAGGCAGAATGGAGCACCTCTCAGGCATGGCGCTCCCCCACCTTGGCAACCCCGCTTTCCGCAGGCCCTGGATGCTTGTGAATAAGTGGGGCAGAGAAGTGCTGGTACTTCATACCGACACGTACTGCCCCACTTTGAGTACTGCTTATTACTGAGATTAATTACTCTGCAGGGTCTGCATGGGCTGCCCTTTAACCTTGAAAAAGTATCAGGTTGCCTATCACTAATCTACATTGTACCCCCTTATTCCAGTAAATGTCTACTAAGTACCTTCTTATATCTATAAATATTTACCTAGTACTGTCTTCCCCTTATGCCTCTACTTGTCTAAATTGTACTCCATTATTAATTTAAATACCTACACAAAACACCCTCATGCCTCTAAATGTCTACCAAGTACATCCTTATTGTTATTTGCTAAATTTGTACAATGGTGAAAAGATTTGGTAACCTGTACCGACTAATTAGCTTTTTGTTTTAAACAGGATAGCGAACAATGAAGCAGAAATCTGATTGTTTACTATCATTTAGTCAGATCCTGGTTCTCTTATACACAGGGCTATCAGGGAATGGGGTTTCGTGTAAAGTGGGCCACCTGCAAATGGGCTCTAGTGTACACTGGGCTACCAGTGAATGAGCTCTAGTGTACACTGGGCCACCAGTGAATGGGCTTTTGTAAACACTGGGCTACCAGTGAATGGGCTTTTGTGAACACTGAGCTACCAGTGAATGGGCTCTAGTGTACCCTGGGCTACCAGTGAATGGGCTTTTGTGAACACTGGGCTACTAGTGAATGGGCTTTTGTGAACACTGGGCTCCCAGTGAATGGGCTTTTGTGAACACTGGGCTCCCAGTGAATGGGCTTTTGTGAACACTGGGCTCCCAGTGAATGGGCTTTTGTGAACACTGGGCTCCCAGTGAATGGGCTTTTGTGAACACTGGGCTCCCAGTGAATGGGCTTTTGTGAACACTGGGCTACCAGTGAATGGGCTTTTGTGAACACTGGGCTACCAGTGAATGGGCTTTTGTGAACACTGGGCTCCCAGTGAATGGGCTTTTGTGAACACTGGGCTACCAGTGAATGGGCTCTAGTGTACCCTGGGCTCCCAGTGAATGGGCTTTTGTGAACACTGGGCTACCAGTGAATGGGCTCTAGTGTACCCTGGGCTCCCAGTGAATGGGCTTTTGTGAACACTGGGCTACCAGTGAATGGGCTCTAGTGTACCCTGGGCTACCAGTGAATGGGCTTTTGTGAAACTCAAGTGTTTATTCTTGACTCAAGTTAGGAAGGAGGAGCTTTTCTAACAGAGCACACAGAGAGTGACTGACAGCTTGGCAGGCTTTCTTTGTAGAAATAGAATAATGGGAATTTGTGGATTCATATACTGTACAGTGTCAGAGCTACTAATATCACAGCAACTCAGTCTCAGCTTTTGGAACTGTATCAGATACAATCAGGACACTTTCCCAAATGGAGGAGCCGCAGCTATCCCTAACAGGATGGGGAGGTAATACTTAACTTTTTTAGTTACAGCTGCATTACATGTCAGAGTAACACTGAACAGTGTATTTTAACATTTATTGTTGAAATCTGAACATCTAAATTTTAGTTTTGCGCTTATTAAGTCTATAAATGTTAACAAAAAAACTTTTCGTACACACGTTATTATATTGTTAACTAATAAAGTGACATAATTTGTAGAAAATATGAGTGAATAGAATAGAGAGTGAACGGTTGGTCGAGCCTTTCACATAATCAATTTAGTTACAGAGATCCTGGGCTAAAAAATAATGCCCTTCTGTACATCGATTTCAACCCAATCAAAATTAAATACTAAAACGTAACAGACCACAGTTCATTGTGTCATGTTTATATGCAAACAATGAATACAGAATTACTTCTTGCAATTATTAATGCTGAAATACCTTTGCTGCATTCGCAGTCGGCACAGCGCAGCACCGGTCTCTGTCCCTGCAGCTGAGAGAACATCATTAGCATCCTATTCCAGCTCACACAATCCCCTTCCCAGATATCAACTCTAAATAAATAATAAAAAGATCAAACGTTTTATCAAATTAGGATTCAAAATACCCCCTGATACGTTCACCCAGATTTATCCCAGTGCTGCTTGATGCCTTCATCCCATCAGTCTCACTTCCAATATTATTGCAGTGTTCGTTGAATATTATTTCCATATTTTATTCTATACTATACTACTTGTGAAACCACATTTGCACTTATGTGTTCTGAGTGTTCTCTGCAGACGACGATTGAGCTAATTCCAGCTGGCTGTTTTAATAAACCTTGTAAGCAGATAATGTAAAAGCTCCCAATTATTGATCGAGTATGTTCCACCCGCAAGCAGGTCATTACCAGCGGCAGAAGAAGGAGAGGCGGCCTGGTATTGCAGCCAGAAAATTGGGGTTATTAATATGGCGTGATTAGGTACTCAAAGACCAAAAATTGCAGTTAACTTCGAGATGATGATTAAAAATGTAATTAATGATTACAGGCCGAAGGAAAATGTCACAAGGAAAAGCAGTTTCAAAAGAGCTGTTTATAGAAAATATGTAAGGAGAAAGTCTGGAATGCAGTAATTAGTTTGTATCCTGCATTAAAACTCTTGAGGAGAGTTAAGTAGCATTTATCCGGCATCAGTAAGTAATGATATATATATATATATATATATGACCTCTCTCTGTATTTAGAATTGATCAGTATTATATTTATAATGATGGCATGCTTGGTTCTGGGATGAGCTCAACGTGAGCGCTCCTTCATCATCAGTTATTTATATATCTTCACTAAATCACATCAGTCCCTTCCCCATTCTAGCTTACAGTCTAAGTTCCCAAACACACACTGACAGAGAGAGAGAGAGAGATTAGGATCAATTTTGATAGCAGCCAATTAACCTACCAGTATGTTTTTGGAGTGTGGGAGAAAACCCCATGCAAACACAGGAAGAACATACAAACTCCACACAGATAAGGCTATGATCGGGAATCGAACTTATGACCCCAGTACTGTGAGGCAGAAGTGCTAACCACTAGGCCACTGTGCTCCTTCAAATTTGATATGCCACAGCTGCCCAAACATGACGTCATTCGCGACGCTCTATTCTCACTCCCTTTGCCACCCCACCTATGCCAGGCTTCCACAGCCCCCCATATCTCCCCTGCTCCCCCTGTAGGGGGAGCAGGGGATAACCAACCAGAACCAACCAGACTTCTTCTGGCCACAGAGGGTCCTTCACCCATGACAGGCTCCCCACTGCGGTCATAGCCCACCAGCTGACTCCTATCGTGTGCTCTATGCCGTGAGAATATTTATGAACGAAGGTTAGATGTCTCTGCTATAATAGTTCAAGGGCTAAATTCTGATTATGTTTTTATAAAAAATGCTAACTTTTTTTTAACTGCATATTTCAAGTTCCATGTGCTATGTGTATTTCTATTCTTTCTTCTTAATTTGCCTCTGGACGGCAGCTAGAGCAGGAATGGGGGCACTCAGACATGGTAATAACTATGCAGACTCTGGCGCCACTGCCTTCCCTTCGCCAATATCCTCTGTCCCACCTGAGGGGTGCACAGGTCAGCTCTGCTTTGTTTTTGGAGCAGAGCTGCATCAAATGTAATAACTCAACATTACATAGGATGCTAATCTGCTCCAGAGTCCTGGGTCCTATGGATGTTAGTACACAGAGCCCTTAATGTGATATGAGAAAGTGATGTAAAAGTCTATTGTTACCTGCTCTTTTATGGTGTCTCACAGGTGTAGTTCATTGATTTAATGTCAGGATGCAGTTTAAAACTTTGTCAACTAAAGAAAGCAAAAGAATTTGATAGGAGTAGTAGTGATACAGAACATAGACTGTCAGTCTGTACAACACTGCTCCTGCTTGATAGATTTCATGAGCCATTTGCCGTGAAATGAAGAAGCAAGAGCAGCTGAATATTTTTCCAGGTACAACGTGTTCTAGAGGATGTACATTATGTCAGTGATAAAGAACTTATTCATTAATCATTCAAGTCTGTAATGATTGCAGTGTGCATTGTGGGTGCATCTTACGTCATGGAGCTGGTAATGAGAAGAATGGGATTCTGGAACTTTCAGAGAAGTTATTCTAAAATGAACTGTAACTTGTAGTGTGAGTAAAAAGCAGATCATGTGTCCAATATTTATGCAGAGGTTTTAAAACTATTTTTTTAAACACATTCCAAATGCATCAATGTTGAAGTCTTAGGGGCCAAGTGCCTGTTTTTTTTTGGCAGTTTTGTAACCACAACACATCACTGGCGATTTTCAGCTCCAATCTGTGAGATTTACTAACTCGCGGTTTTGAGGTTAAACCTCAAACCTCTTACGATGTGTGGTGGCAGCTTGAGAACAGTTAAACCGTATATGGTTTTGAATAAGTCGTGGGCAGTTTAAGCTACATCGCTGGTGGAAAAAAACCCAATTTTTTGCAGCAAAGGCCACCAGGGGCACCCTTCCCAGATGCATATTAGCAGAGCCGTAACTTAGAATTCTAGTGCCCTGGGCGAGAAAGACAAATGCCGCCCCCCTTCAGCGTTGCGCCCTGGGCGGTCACCCCTCTCGCACAGCCCTAGTTACGGCCCTGCATATTAGCAACGAGGGCTACCATTAATTCTTGCCATTTTGTGCACTGCTGCTCTGCGATGCATTAGTGAATGGGACATACCTCTCAGATTTTCAATTCACGTGACAAAGCTGTCCACGATTGGGACAGAGATTTCAATTTGGGACTGTCCCGACTCACTTGAGACAGATTGGAGGTATGAATTGACTACAAGTGAGTTCATTTTTATTTACTTTTATTCAAGGGGATGTCCGCTACGGATGACTTTTATTAGGAGCAGCATGGTGGCTCAGTGGTTAGCACTTCTGCCTCACAGCACTGGGGTGATGAGTTTGATTACCAACCTTATCTGTGTGAAGTTTGTATGTTCTCCCCGTGTTTACGGGGGTTTCCTCTGGGTGCTCTGGTTTCCTCCCACACTCCAAAGACATACTAGTAGGTTAATTGGCTGCTATTAAATTGCCCCTAGTCTCTCTCGGTCTGTGTATGTTAGGGGATTTAGATTGCAAGCTCCAATGGGGCAGGGACTGATGTGAGTGAGTTCTCTGTACAGTGCTGCGGAATTAGTGGCGCTATATAAATTGATGATGATATTCTCCTGTCTCTCTACAACCATGATAAGTCTATATTGGTGGTATCTCTTCTAGGACTAGAACTTTTTACTGTATATCATTGTTAAAGTCATCAAGTCTCCAGGAAAATGGTGCTGTAGACCGGCAGGAGGTGAGAGACTATGTTGAAAACCAGAACAATGTCTGAGCCAGAACCATCAAATTTAGGTATTGCAATTTTCCTTTGGTCCTACACCCTAATGCATACTTGCCGACTTTCTTCAGCTCCCTTATGGGAGCCAGCCAGTGGAGGGGGGCGTGAGGGGGGCGGGACGGCCAAAATCACGTCATTTTGGCCCCGAATCACCGGGAATCGCGGCGTTTGGGATCTTCCTAGTGAAGTGGGCAGAATTCGGGAGATTGCCACACTCGCCCGGGAGTCCAGGAGACTCTCGCAAAATGTGGGAGTCTCCCAGACATTCCGGGAGAGTTGGCCAGTATGCCCTAATGTGGCACAAATCTGAAAAGTGACACCCTAGGGGAACAGGCTGCACATTTAGCTATTACTGTGTATATCGCCCATGAGTAATATCAGATATTACTGTTTTGTGTTGTGCTATGTAGTTGGAGGGAAGGAGTTGCAATAAACTATTCAATAAACCCTAGAAATGCAGTGTCTGCAACACTTACAGTAACTCGTGTCTGCTAAAACACAGCTCCCACATTAAGCCCATTCAATCCTGCTTCTGTTATATTGTTTTTTAGATGTGCAATAAAGAACTGGTGCCGAAATCCTGTTGTAATACGGGATATTATGAAACTAAAATACCTTTATGCAAGAGATCAGCGCTAATGCCTTTCCTGCTTTGAAATGCCGCATAAGAACCGTCAATAAATAAACGCAGTGTTCTCTCAACCACTTCCAGGGAAAATATCTAATAAAATAATGTTCTCAAAAATAATAAGAAAAAAATAGATTTGTTAACCCGTAAAAGGCAAAACGTGAAGGAGAAAGAAAATGTTTTTATCAAATTCTAATTTTTAACTCAGCATTTTGAGAAATGGTCTTAAATAATTTATTCCAGGGGTAAAATAAAAGGTGACAGTTTTCTGCCTTACTCATTAGCTCTAAAAGGATGTTTAAATTGGTACTAAATTACAGCAATGTTTTTCAGTAGTGTCTTGTAACGATAAAAGGACATTGCACACGTTTCCTACAGGACGATTTCCAACAGAAAAGAAGGGTATGGCGTTATTATTACTATTAATATTATTATTTAAATATAAGGAACCACATAGTGCAGCAGCACCGTACAATGGGGAGTAGAGCGTACATAACAATGTTTATATATGAAAAGGCAAAAAAAAAGAATACTGACACACTGGCAGGGTAAAATCATAAGAGAACCACATATTTACCTACTTTTTGGACCTCTCCTGTGGGAGATCCTAGAGGGGAGGTCCAAATGATAATGCAAGTCAGGTTGTCACGCCCCCACACTTATCATCCTGTCCCCCGAGGGGCAACTATGCGATTTGCCACAATGCCCAGCGGGGGCAGAGCTTTGATGACACAATTCAATGTGAAATGCACCATCACTGCGGGATTTGGGAGTCTCCCAAACATTCCAGCAGATTAGGCAAGTATACCCACTTCATTTTGGCTTGCCACCCAGGGGTGCCTTACTATACCAGGGAAGTATGCCCAGTACCTTCTAGGGGCTCACCAATCTCTCAGGCAAAGCAGTTATGAAGTACAAGAGGACTTTTATTATTTTGCCATACACCAAAATAAAAATACACTTGAAACAAATGCCAGTAAGGTTTAACACACACCTTGCCCCTTACCCCTCCAGCCCGGGGGGCAGCAGTCAGCTTTCCTCTTGGTTCATGGAATCCCGATGTATGTCCCCTCTGGCAATGTGGTAGGAATCTGATACAATTGCCAAGGTTCTCTTGTATATTACACAGAAACAATGGTTATGGTGAAGTAAAGTAATGTATATTTTTGCTATAAGCAGGGTAGGATCTCAATGGCTGAAGGATCAGGAAAGACAAGCAACAAAAGCCCAGGATTAATATACATAAAGAAAGTCCTTTACACTTGTCAGAGTCAAGTTTTCAGAAATAGTGTGGTCAGACGAGCCGAGGTCAGGGTATCAGTAAGTCTGCAGCGTGGTCAGGAATAGTCGAGGTCAAAATCCAGACACAAGAGAGGGTGACATAGTGAGGATATGGGTGTGGGAGGGTGGGCCAATGGGGGAGGAGTTAGGAAGTGGACTGGCAGACTTAAGGAATTGGTGCACAACCATGACTCAGCTGGAGGTAGTTTGAACTCAGGGGTGTGAATCAGTAGTTTGAGGAGTACACGTACAGTTACCATTGATTTTACATATGTACTCACAGTACATAAATACAACCATGATGTTGCAACAATATTAATGAGACATAGAGTGTTACCTGCACAAGATGAGAGTGCTGTAAAGTTCTCAATAGAATGGAGGGCCCAGCTCCACGATCTAGCTCGCAGTGTCTGTACTTTTATCACACACATGAACACAGTATAAAGCTGCAGCAGATATTACAGTAATTTTCAGTAATATTAAATGCATTGGGCCAAGAGAAAAAGTCCTGTAAAATTGTCCATTCTCTAAGAATAAGGTCAGATACTGAGAATTAAATTAACTTTGTCTGTTCCATTGGGGAGAATATGTTTGTTTGTTTTTGTGTGTGAAATTGTTTTCTGAGCATTTATGCAGCGATATTGTGTGATCTTGGTGTAGTTGTGATTACAGATGAATGAAACTCCAAACATTCATTTCAGACAGATTCCTAAATTTCACGGATCTTGGTTTCTACTGGTGAATCACGATTCATCTTGCCCAGTTTACTAAATGCAGGTGCTTTTGTGCAAATCTTATTTAAATAATCTCCCTCCACAAAACAATGCGCAGGTTTGCAAACTAGGACCAGACAACACTAAATGTCCTCATCCAAGTGCTCACCTCAGCTGTTACAAACTTGTTCAAATCATTTTAAGCAATTGCAACAAAACAAAATATATTTACGGTTTTATACTTTATGAAATCTGGCTTCTACTTGTCACCGAATATTTATTTTACAAATCAATGTACAGTACATGTTTTACTTATTTTGCTTATGTGGGGCACTAATATTTAGGGGTTGTCTCTTCATTTCCACATTATTGGGGAACAACTAACTGCAATTTGTAAACACATGTTCACGCATGTCATGTTTCGTTAATTCTGCCCTTTGGTCAAACATTTTCCGCCAATATTCCAGCGGATCAAAATCAATATTTTTGATTGTTAATAGATTTTCCCTTTTTATGGGATGGAGGCATTTTTTCTCTGACATATTTCCGTTCCTTGACGTATGGATGTCTTCTTTTGAAATAAAGTGATTTTCTTTGCATTCAAGGTCCTGAGTGCATCCATTTGTCTTGATTCATAACTTTATCTACCAGTCAATATACAAGGTTTCCGATAAGCAGAAACCAACATAGCTGAAGGGTTTATAAAAAAAACAGAACATGCTTTTTAAAGTAAAAATAATCATAGGCATCACCCCCACTGCCAGTATTATATATCATCCCCACTCCAAACCACTTCCCCCAACCATCAATGCCCCTCCCCCCAACCCTTATCTGAACCTTCTCTATCTGCTATCACATTCATGCAGGGGTCACTTCAGAATCTAAATGATGTGGAAGCTTCGCAAGTTAGGTCTCAGTAATGAATGTCCCTTGGATTACCACGAGGATGCTCTATCAGTACCTATACATACTGTGACAGAAGCACTAGGCAAGTGGCCAATGACAGAGGTATATGACCCAGGCTGTCTGTCCAGTATGCTTTTAAACCCCAGGGAGATTGCTGGTGTTTGGGGAAAAGCTTCCAAAAGAGGGGTGTAAATAGAGAGAGAAGGGAGGGCTCCATTTACAATGCCCAGTCCGGGTTTTCTGATCTCACAGTCCCCAAGCAGAGTGATTAATGGTGCACCTGCAAAGTGCTGACAAAAATCTGCTAGGCAGTTTCCTCTGTCTCTCAGACCTGGGGAGGAGGTTGGATGCCTCCTGAGAGACTATGCAAATGGTGACCAGTAAGTTGTATATTATGTATGTGTGGTGGACACAAGGTCCTTCACAGGAAAGAGGGTGTTCCTGTGTGTTTAGTTAGTGCTGGACAGGAAAGTTATTTTTTTAAAGTTTCTTTATTTCTCTGCTTAATAAAACTGGCTGAGGTTAGTTGTACCAAACCTTGGACTTAAGTGACTTCTCGGCAGCTGTACACTACCATCTACCCCAGGAGATGGAATATGTTCCCCTAACCCGGTTACAATACATCACCTGTATATATAGGCACAGCTGATGGGTGCACTGCACTTCATAGAGTAAACACGAGACGACTGACAGCGGGGAGTATTTGCTTTTTCATACTGAAACCTTTCACAATAAACCAGCTTATCCATAACTTGAAATACACAGCCAGCCATGTAGCTAAAAGAACCCCAGCAGGGGATTACATTTAATGAGTGTGGCGTGACATTCCTGCATTCTAGCAGAAGAGCAGGATCTTACCCTGGAAAGTGTGATTGTCACTAATTACATGAAACTTTCCAAGGCTGAAAACCACAGGACAGCCGGCAACTTTGTACAAAGAAGCAGGGTCTTATTTATCAACAGACTCCTTTCTCCCAAGAAGTAACTTACTGCATCACCAAAGCGAGTATCTGCCAATATACTCATGCGTGTGCCGACTGGCCGGCTCGCGCATGCACAGTGGAGCTGGAAGTCTAGATTTGGGTTATCATTTGCTCTAACAGCATTATATATATATATATATATATATATATTTAAAAAAAATCAAAGCTAAAAAAAGATTATACATTAAAATAAAATGCTTTATTCAAAGAATAAAACATTTTTAATGATTTTATCTGTTATCACTAGCGAACAAAGTGGAATTTTAGAAGTGGCGGTATTATAAGTGAATTGAATTTATTGTCTTACAATGGCTCACCGGAAGAGGCGTGGCTTATCAGAATCGATTGTGGCTTTGTCAGAATGGGGGCCTAGTTTTAATGGATTGGGGGGGATTTGGGCTGATTGTAGTATGGTTTATTGTGTTCCTATTATGCTAGAGGGAAAATGTTAATTTTACAAATGATCAGTCATCCTGTACTTTATTGTGAATAAACAAATGTTTCTTTAAGAATTTGGATAAAATAGAAGCAAAGTGCTCCAATTATTGCTCCTCAGTATTTCCACCTGTTCAGTATTGCTGGTGTTTGTATAGCAGTTGTATGTTAACCATCTCCTCCTGGGCTTTGTAAACACTGAAAATCTGATTTATTAATAAGAAAGGTAAACACTGCTATTTTATTGATTGAAAGTAGGTTCCTCTTCCTTATACTGGCTTCTTCTAATCCTTAAATCAACAAACAAGTCCTCTCATCTCTTCCTTGTTTTGCTCCGTTATTTATGGGAGAGGACAAATACTAGGTCGAGATCTGCATAAGAGATAATTATATAATGTCACTGCTTTGCTTACATAGAAGTCCCTGGATTAATTTACTACCTTTTAATCTGTTTTTATTCTGTATACTGAAACAATAGGTCAAATCAGATAAATGCTGTACAAAATTAGATAATAGCTGGATATTATCTAGGTCTATGTAGGAAAGACCTTCCATTTTCTGGAACAATTAAAGTTGCGCTGCACATATTTATGGCATTGTCCTTAACCTGTGCCCAAGAAGGTGGGCACGGCTGACATGTTAAGAGCCACTGAGAGGTGCAGAGAAAAGTGAGAGGAGTCATCATCATCATCAACATTTATTTATAGAGCACCAGCAAATTCCCTAGCGCTTTATGAGTCGGAGGGCAGAAGGTCCAAGAAGGGGGCGGGCTGAGTAGCTGGAGAGCAAAGTTAGAAGTGGTGGAAACAGGAGGAGAGAGGGCCCTGCTCAAAGGAGCTTACAATCTAAAGGGAGGGGCAAACGAACTGAGAACGTAAGGGTGATACGGAAATAGCGTCACACGGAACGAGAGAGGAAGGGGAAGAAAGGATGAGAGGGAGAGGTGGCCGACAATGTGGGTAGTTAAGCGGATGACTGAAGGGATTTTAAGAAAATGTGAGTGATGCCCCAGCTCCTTCCTGCTGTATAGTCAGATTTGGTGGCGCTATACAAATAAATGATGATCATCATTAATGATAATGTGCCGTCCTTGTTAAGGTTAGCGCGGTATCAGGTTTCCAATCACTGTCTTATCGTCACTTCTTCTCTTTTCTAAGTAACAATGTTTCATTGATAAAAGCGTCACTTTTGCTAGACACCTATACTTATATTTAGCTGTTCGGTTTGACCATCAGAAGTATAGATCTGTCACCACTTTGCCCCCTCCCCTGTAAAAATCATAACAAAATTCAGCATACCAAACAAACAAAACCCAAATCCGAACACAGTATTTTATAATTGTATTCTTACCTGCCAAGAAACGCAAAACGATTTTATGATATTTTACTATGCATTAGGGGAAATTCAATTTCTGTGCGCGCAATTACTGTACTAACGGTAATTGTGTACACCCCGTGTTGTTCTTTAAAACAGCGTGTGGTGAGCACAATTGCCATTAGTACGGTAATTGCTGCGCGTTGTTACCGTTACAATGGTAATTTCAACACTGATTGTTGCTCGCAGCTCCCTGAGCCTCGAGCAGAGAGCCACAATGAAATTATCGTACTAACGGTAATAACGAGCAGCAATTACCGTACAAACGGTAATTGTGCGCAACCTGCTTTCTTTCCTTTATAAAGAAGAACATCACACAATACTGACGTCTGAATAAAATATATATTCATCACCTTTATACACCAATCAGCCACAGCATTAAAACCACTGACAAGTGAAGTGAATAACATTGATTATCTCCTTACAATGGCTCCTGCCAAGGGGTGGGATATATTAGGCAGCAAGTGAACAGTCAGTTCTTGAAGTTAAGTTGTTAGAAGCAGGAAAAATGGGCACGTGTAAGGATCTGAGCGACTTTGACAAGGGCCAAATTGTGATAGTTAGACGGCTGGGTCAGAGCATCTCTAAAACGGCATGTCTTGTGGGGTGTTCCCAGTATGCGGTGGTTAGTACCTACCAAAAGTGGTCCAAGGAAGGACAACCGGTGAACCAGCGACAGCTTCATGGGCACCCAAGGCTCACTGATGCGCGTGGGGAGCGAAGGTTAGCCCGTCTGGTCTAATCCCACAGAAAAGCTACTGAAGAACAAATTGCTGAAGAAGTTAATGCTGGCTATGATAGAAAGGTGTCAGATCACACTGAGCATCGCAGCTTGCTGCGTATGGGGCTGCGTAGCCACAGTACGGTCAGGGTGCCGATGCTGACCCCTGTCTACTGGGAAAACTTGGGTCCTGACATTCATGTT
Source organism: Mixophyes fleayi (assembly GCF_038048845.1). Lineage (NCBI taxonomy): Eukaryota > Metazoa > Chordata > Amphibia > Anura > Limnodynastidae > Mixophyes > Mixophyes fleayi. The sequence continues at coordinate 6,130,939 of NC_134407.1, read as the reverse complement.
ACTTTGACACGTACCACCTACCTAAACATTGCAGACCAAGAACACCTCTTCATGGCATCGGTATTTCCTGGTGGCAGTGGCCTCTATCAGCAGGATAATGCACCCTGCCACACTGCAAAGAAATTTCAGGAATGGTTTGAGGGACATGACAAAGAGATCAAGGTGTTGACTTTCCCAAATTCGCCAGATCTCAGTTCGATCAAGTATCTGTGGGATGTTGTGAATGGAAGAAATACAGTTTCTCCGTCAGCATTGGGAGAGTTTCATTACTGTAAGGGTTGATTCGTTGTGGAGTTCTTTGCCATATGAGGTGGTGATAGCAAATGCACTATCAGGTCCTAGTGTAAAATACATGTCTTATTTGTGCTGCAAGGCCTTTGTGTAAAATACATGTCTTATTTGTGCTGCAAGGCTTTTGTGTAAAATACATGTCTTCTTTGCCCTAAAATTGCCACCTTGACTGGATAAGCAATAATTAATAATGTTTTAAAATTCCTTTTGTTGTCTTATTCTTTGTAGAGTGTTGTATACTTGTTCGATTTAAAATCAATTGTACATTTTATTTAAATGTTTGCTAACAATGGAAAGTGTAAGGAAGTTTAGTACTTTTTCTCTTATAGATATTTTTTTGTATTTAAGAAAGTTAAAGAATTTGCTAAAATAACTGTACAGGAAGTTCGACCAATACGACTTTTTTTTGGCTTGGAATAAAACTTTTGTTAGCTGCCCTCATTTCTCCCTCATGTCACCAATATCGAGAACTTCTTTTAACAGATATTTTTAAGTCACGAACGATAAGTTGCAGGTTTTCAATGTATGTGATATTTGATTGTGAATCTCTAAACATTTAATCATTCTTTCATTGTCCATTCATTTATCATTCTTTCAACACACTAGTAAAGCTTTTGAGAACAATTACTAGAAGGTAATAGAACTAATCTACTTGTTACAACCATTGTCTATTAATGCAGGGATTTCCCGAATGATTATTGCTACATGCAGTCATTTTAGGGGAATGGCTTTATCATTTAGGGATCTAATTGTCTCAGACGGATAGTGATTTTATTTTTAGTTCTTACTTGCAATATTTTACTTTTGATGCGCATTCAAGCTGTGCTGCTTGCAGAATAACTTAAAATTCGCTATCAATTCTAGATAGCCTAAATATAATTTTATTTATCTGTCAATAAAGATATCTTAAATTGGAAATAATACCACTAAATGGCACAAAAGTGTTTTAGTGTGTTTTTTTATTCATTAAAAAATAAAAAGTAGTCAAATACATTAATTTTCATCAGAGATTGCGAGTGCCTTGTGACAGGCTAATTGAAGCTCTTTACTCATGCTCCTTATACTCACCCATAAAGTCCAGAATCTCTACTCTCCCCCCTACTTCTCCAGCCTCATCAACCTCCACACCCCTGCCCCTTTGATCCGTCATCGACCTCCGCTTCCTCGCCTCCCCACTGATTTCCATTTCACATTTCTACTTCCAGGACTTCTCCTATGCTGACCCTCTCCTATTAAAACTCACTCTCATGCCAAGTCAGACTATCCAACAGCCCAATGCTTCAAATGCTCCATAATATCTCACCTGTTCCCCAGGGCCATGATGGGCAGGTGCATAGGGGCCCCAAAGGCAAGGGTACCCCAAAGGCAGGGCTCTTAATTAGAATAAATATTCCTGCAAAAAAAGCTTCAAGGGTCACTGAGTGAGTACATTTTAAAAAAAGTGATTATATATATATATATATATATATATATATATATATATATATATATATATATATATATATATATATATATATATATATATATATGTGTGTGTACGTACATACATGTAGTGGCCCCTGTACAGTGTTTTGCCCGGGGGCCCATAATGTTGTTAAGATGGCCTTGCTGTTCCTCAAAGCCTGCCAGTCCACCTCCTAACTACTCCCCCACTTGCCCACTCTCCCCACTCCTATAGCCTCACTCATGTCACCCTCCCCTTTAGATTTCAAGAGGAGGGCCCTCATTCCTCTTATATTCCTGTCTTCACTCTGTTACATATTATTGCATCTTATGCATTGTTTTTCTGCTCCAGCTTTCAGGTTATCCTATGCCGGTTCACAATATATTCTTCCCTTTCTGCATAATCATTGCTATACATACTCTACTCCCCTTTGTATAATGTTGCAGACTTATGTAGCACCTTATAATTAAACAATATTAATAATACCTGGATGCTCGGGCCAAGGCTGGTGGATTTGTCCATGCAACTTATAACTTCCATCATATTTCCAGTTCAAACTAACAGTCAACTCATATAAGATCCACACTAGCCTCATACTTAAGAACTGACACCAGGGGGTAAATGTATCAAGCTGAGAGTTTTCCGGCGGGTTTGAAAAGTGGAGATGTTGCCTATAGCAACCAATCAGATACTAGCTGTCATTTTGTAGAATGTACTAAAGAAATGATAGCTAGAATCTAATTGGCTGTTCAAACCCGCCGGAAAACTCTCAGCTTGATACATTTACCCCCAGTAGTCAGTTTAAACAAACTTTTACTTATTGCTGGGGAAAGTGCAGTGAGGTGACACAATACCGAAATATGTTACATCGCTACATGTATTACTACTGCATGGGCCGCATAACACTGCCAGCTTGTATTAATATCAATGACAGACTGGTAAGAAGATTTGGCAGATCATGTCATTCACAGAAGACAGGTAAAAACTGTAAAAAATAATGAATATAAAAAACAAATTAATAAGAGAACAGATTAGATTTAAGAACGTAGCGTAACTTATGTAAACAAAACACAGGCAAATATCTAGAGGAGCAAAGTTTGTAAAATTAACACAAAACACATTCAGTAAAGTCTCCACTTATAAAACTGGGGGTAGTGCCTCCTAAAAACTTCATGAATAAATTCTTTAAAGGGGATCGTGTTGGCTTGGGTGCCTGCAATATTCACACCTCACCTTGGAGAAGATGAGGTCCATCAGGTGTTCATAGAAATCCAGCATTACCAAAGTTCCATCCAATATAGGATATTATCCAGCCCTAAACATTATGCAGTTAAATCCAGCTAACTTAAGTTTATGTCCTTAACGTAATGCTTAGTGGGAACCCTAATCTCCAGTCACAGTGCGGATTGACTCTCACGCCACTGGTTAAGATTTATGGACGAATATAATATGCACTAAATGCACTATTGAGCAACTTCTCAACTCTACATATTATTGGGGCAACATGGCACAGTGGCTAGCATAGCCGTCTCTTGGTACTGGGGTCATGCGCTCGATTCCCGACCGGGGCCCTATGTGTGTGGAGTTTGTACGGTCTCCCCCAGGGGCAAACGCAGGATTTGTAGAGGGGAATTTCCACACCACGCTCCCAGTGGGCGTGACCAGCATGCATGGGGGCGTGGCTATAATTTAGACACTACTGTTAGGTGCACGCAGCTCTCCCTTTCAAACAGAGCTGTGTGAAGCTGGAGCAGGGTCCAGCCACCTTAATTATACAGTGTCCAATGCTTGGAGGGGAGTTTCCAGGCACTAGGACCCCCCCCCCTCGGTTTGCCTATGCTCCCCATATTTGCGTGGGTTTCCTCCCACGCTCCAAAGACATACCTGGTAGGTTATTTGACTGCTGTCTAAAATGAACCTTAATGTGTGTTCGGGAATATAAACTGTAAACTCAAATGGGGCAGAGACTGATGTGAAAAAGAAATATCCTGTGTACTGCGCTACATAATATGGTGGCGATATATAAAAAAACAATAATAAATAAATGTTATTGGCTGGAAAAATGCAAGGTTCAATAGCATCAAAGGAACAGCAGTCCCAGCAGATGTTTATTATTCCCAAAGCAAAACTATAAAGTGCTGTAAATGTTTTAATTAACTTCGCCTAAATGAAGAAAATCCTTTTTTTTTCAGATTCCAGATGTAATAGCACTAATTTAATTGAATTTATACAAAGTTGCTTATTTTATAATTACATTACGGCAGAACCCGTCACTGTAGACCCATAGCATTAAAATTACTAATAGCTCATGGATACAAAACAGAAATTACTTTGCCCTGAATGAATGAATGAATAAATAAATATTTGTGAAAATTAAAATCTGCTGATCTCTGACATAGATTAATGAGTCGCTGTACTCTTGTTCTTATTTAGGTATACCAAAGCGTGAGATTTAATCTGCAATGTACTGGAAACTGTAATCTTTATTGGATTGTTAACAGCTGCCAAGTTAGAAAACAATCTGCCATGTTATGCAGCATAAAAATCTATGGACAATAAGGAGGGCGACTCGTAGGTCAGCATTAATTTACATGCCCAGAGACTGCTGGGAGTAGAAATATTACAGATTAATGAGCTAAACAAACATAAAGAATTCTAACAAGAACAATGCACAATAGGTTAAAGACGCTAATGAACTTTTTAAATGTTACCACACTCTCTCTGCTGCGTTAGAGTTTCCTCCTCAATAACTCCGAGCTTAATGATGTTTAATTAACAGGTCCAATAAGCTTCAGATGAAGTTATTCAACTAACTAATTTAATTTCTTCTTCTTCAGATCATTATCACTCGAGCTCTTTAGAGGTTTCGGCGCTGAGTCAGGGTGTGTGGGTTCTGGGTTTAAAACTTGAGGCTATTTATGAGTTTGATTACGGATTCGAACAATGTCTTCTCTGTAATTAAATAAGGTATAGAAATTGTAGCAATAGATGAAGATGATAATTAGTTACCTTAACCCTTTTCCTGTCCGGGGTTTTCTTATTTCATACTGTAATTAAATCTTCCATAATAAGGATGGACACAATGGGCTTCATTTGGAGTTGAGCGCAATTTGCGGCCCGGATGTACATGTAAAATGCAGGATGCAAAATTGGGCACTTGGTTGTTTTGAGTTGCAATCTGGGCGTGGACATGTCTCAATGGGGCGGGGTCATGTCATGATGGGTACGTGACTACACCCCCAGAGGACCAGCCTAGAGCTTCAAAGCAGGCTGCCAGCCTATTAAAACCAGCACTGTGGTCAGGGCCTGATTAAGCTTCCCAGAAGCCCTAGGTTAATACACCGGTTGCCCCTAGCCAATTCATCTCCCCCCTGCAACCAATCCATCTTCCCCCGGCAGACAATTCATAGACGCTCCCTAGCCAATTCATCTTACCCCTGCAGCCAACCCATGTTCCCCCTGCAGTCAATTCATTAACCCTCCTAGCCAATTAATCATCTTCATCCCCCTGCAGCCAATCCATTCCCCCCCAGTCATGATCACTCCCCCATCCACTGTGCCAATGTATCACCTCCTCCTCTTGCTTAAAAAAGCACTTACCTTGATGTCTTCTGCTCCTCTTCTCTCCAGGCTCCGGCTTTTCTTTCTTCAGTGCAGACGCGGTCCGTGTGCATAGTGTGGTCTCGTGAGATGTGATAGTATCACGTGACCACACTAAGCAGCGCACTGCGCTGGCACAGACAGGTCACATGGAAACAGCATTGGATTTGCTTCCTGAATGGATACTGTGACAGTGGGGGCGGCCCTTAGTGAAGGCGATTGCTGCATTTTGAGAAAAAAAATATATATACAGTATATAACACATAAAAATTTTATTTTTATTTTTTTTGGTTACAGTATGCAGACACTGTGCCGCCCCCCCAGGACCCAGCGCCCTAGGCTGCAGTCTGATCACCCTATTGGTTGAACAGGCCCCGACCATGGTCACAGTACAGGGACCCTCTCAACACTCCTGGGTATACCCCTGGATGGTGAGCGTTGGGATAATAATGTAAAAATAGAATTTTAATATGTGGCACTACCGGTCCCAGCAAGTTCTGGGTATGCTGGCATTTGTAGAACTACAAGTAACAGCATGCCTGTAGCTGGATCACTTGCAAATAACTTATTGTATAAATTTACCTCAATTAGTGGCACAGTGCACTGATGTATATCATTGTAAATTTACAGATTTTTGTATTGGAAATGTATTGATTTCTGATGCAGTAGGAGGAACTGATGTTGGAGGAAATTTGTTTTTGTAAGAAAGGATGTCCCACGCTAATTCAGTCTTTTCATGTGAGTGACCAACACATCTTTTTGGCTTGACTGCACAGAAGGGGGTCGTTGGCCTTTCATCCTGTGTTTTAGACAGATAGAAAATCTATTTGAATAATGAAATAGCAAGTGATTTAGGAAATCACAAACTGATGTGAAGTTTGTTAAGTTTAGATAACGTTAAATCCAAATTCAGATTATATATTACATCCTGTTGCTAATTGGCTCTCAGACTTTGTGGTGCCAACTAGAAACGGGGCTGGGTTACCCTCTTCCAAAATGTGTCAAACAGTATATAAGAGCTGTTTTTTGCATTTCAATTGCAGTCGTATAACATCTGAACTTCTGGATGATCAATAGTACCTTTAACTGGTGTGTAAATCTAAGGACCTTTGAGCAATAAACCATCACTGCTTGAAGATTCTGCCTGACGCCTATTGTCTGCTGTATCCTGTGACCAACAGATAAGAGCTTACACTCTAATCCGTTCTCCGGCTGCCCTGTGTTGAACCCAGCGTCTCTGTGTCAACGCTCTGCCCGCTACCCAGCAGTCCTGATCCATAGTAAGCGGTCAGGAGGTACCAGCCAGCCCACAGCAAAGAGGCGCTGTAGCAGCTATACAAGCAACCCAGAAGTAAGCGGTTCTGGGTGCCGTGAAGGAGCCAAGTGGTGGCAGTGAGATTCTCCTACAACTATTGCGCAGTGGGCATTCGCAGTCGGCAGGTGTCTAGTGACACGGTGACACCTGTAGGGTTGTGGTTAGTAACAGTCGGTTACTGACAATGAGAAAACCCCAGGTAAACTGTTTAAAGCCCATCCGGTCACTATGGCTGACAAATATTACTAGTAGAACTACAAAACATATACACATTTTCTCCAACAGAAGTTTTACACGTACTTTCAAAATACAAAATGTATCAATCCCTAAATGAGGGTCAATCTGTTTTGCTCAAGCAATTCTGTTCTGGAGATGCTTGTTACTAGGTTACATTGTCTACAAATTCTAGTTAATATTTACCTTTTGTCAAATTTGTTTTGCGCAACAATGTGGGAGGAAAAAAAAATCAATTCTTCTTTTAAAGAAATGTAAAAAAAAAAATAATATCTGATGGAATATAATACCACGAACTTTAGTCAATGTTTGATATAAAAAGATTATTTTAGTGTCTTCATTGCAATTTCACGATATCCATCTGGTGTAACTGGGAGTTGAGATAATTAGGAGTTCTGGGAAACTCCAATCACATGATCAGCAATTTCCATGTTAACGCTGTTCTGTGAAAGCTAACGGCGTAAGGATCAAGGTAACATTGTATTCTTATCTAGGTCTCTGCGTTGTTATCAAGATTCAAGAAGTGAGAATTACGCATTAACAGAACACTCATGTTTTATTGAATTGATTTATAGGGAGAGCGAATTAGATCTTTGTCCTGTAAATCTGTACTTAAGGTTCTAAGAAATATAACTTTTTTCTTATTACTCCCATGATCAGAGGCGACACAGTTGGCATTTTCTGGGCAAATTCTGACTGTAATTGCTAGTGGTCTGCATTGACGAGGGGGCATAACTACTTAATCCATCATGGGAATAATAGAATCAAAACTTCATATCACAGTTAAATCACTGTAGGACCGCAGGAAACACACATCCATAATGCACTAGTTCATTTAGGACTGATTCACTGGTAGATACTTAAATATTTGATAAGCTGAAGTTCTCTGTGACCACAACACAGGAATAATGCAGAGCCCTAACTAGATACAATTAGACAAATAAGTTGGCTAGGGAAAGGTGAAATTGATGGTTGTAACAGATTTCTCAGCCTTAATTACAACTGACAACATTAGACCACGCTACCAGCTTCAGATTAGTTACCAGGTTGCTTTTTCCTTTTAATTACTGTGATATAATAGAATCAGGCAAGATACGGAAACTGTTACATTGTGTTTGTAATGAATGCGTATTAATGTAAGGAATGTTTGAGCACGGGTATATTTCATACAATAAAGTATGTTTCTGTCCATAGGTGTGCGCACGTGGTGCCCTTGGCAGTTGCGGCCAACCTAGGCTCTCGAGCCGTATGCAGCTCCTCGCAGTTTAAAATGTGGCTCACCGGAAGATTGAAGCCTGGTTCTCTGGGCTCCAGCAGGGTTCTGAGTGGAAGTTACACACTTGCCTCCCCCTCTCTTCCATTGGTTGGATGAGCTGTTACACTGTGTCCTCATTTGCACAACACAAATGAGGTAACAGCTCATCCAACCAATGGAGGAGGGGTGGCGTGTAGTCTGCTCTTCTTACTTTCTCTGCACAGGCTCCAATGGTAAAGATAGGTAAGGAGTTGTAAGGGGCTTAATCTGGTACGTGAACAGGCTGACGGGAATGTGGAGAGGCCTGCTGGGCATGCGAAGAGGCCTGATGGGCATGTGGGGAGGTCTGATGAGCATGTGAAGAGGTCTGATGGGCATGTGAAGAGGCCTGATGGGCATGTGGGGAGGTCTGATGGGCATGTGAAGAGGTCTGAAGGGCACGTGAAAAGGCCTGATGGGCATGTGGGGAGGTCTGATGGGCATGTGGGGAGGTCTGATGGGCATGTGAAGAGGCCTGATGGGCATGTTGGGAGGTCTGATGGGTATGTGAAGAGGCCTGACGGGCATGTGAAGAGGCCTGACGGGCATGTGAAGAGGCCTGACGGGCATGTGAAGAGGCCTGACGGGCATGTGAAGAGGCCTGACGGGCATGTGAAGAGGCCTGACGGGCATGTGGAGAGGTCTGATGGGTATGTGAAGAGGTCTGATACATGTGGAGAGGTCTGATACATGTGGAGAGGTCTGATGGGCATGTGAAGAGGTCTGATACATGTGGGGAGGTCTGATGGGCATGTGAAGAGGTCTGATGGGCATGTTGGGAGGTGTGATGGGCATGTGAAGAGGCCTGATGGGCATGTTGGGAGGTGTGATGGGCATGTGAAGAGGCCTGATGGGCATGTTGGGAGGTCTGATGGGCATGTGAAGAGGCCTGCTGGGCATGTGAAGAGGCCTGACGGGCATGTGAAGAGGCCTGACGGGCATGTGAAGAGGCCTGACGGGCATGTGAAGAGGCCTGACGGGCATGTGAAGAGGCCTGACGGGCATGTGAAGAGGCCTGACGGGCATGTGGAGAGGTCTGATACATGTGGAGAGGTCTGATGGGCATGTGAAGAGGTCTGATACATGTGAAGAGGTCTGATACATGTGGGGAGGTCTGATGGGCATGTGAAGAGGTCTGATGGGCATGTTGGGAGGTGTGATGGGCATGTGAAGAGGCCTGATGGGCATGTTGGGAGGTGTGATGGGCATGTGAAGAGGCCTGATGGGCATGTTGGGAGGTCTGATGGGCATGTGAAGAGGCCTGATGGGCATGTGAAGAGGTCTGATACATGTGAAGGAGCCTGATGGGCATGTGAAGAGGTCTGATACATGTGGGGAGGTCTGATGGGCATGTGGGGAGGTCTGATGGGCATGTGGGGAGGTCTGATGGGCATGTGAAGAGGTCTGATGGGCATATGAAGAGGCCTGATGGGAATGTGGGGAGGTCTGATGGGCATATGAAGGAGCCTGATGGGCATGTGATGAGGTCTGATACATGTGGGGAGGCCCCTTCAATGGTGGCACTGCCACACAGAGTATCCCTCTCTAGATTTCCCTGGGTGCACGCCCTAAAGAAATGTACTGTGCACGCCAATGTTTCTGTTACACATGTTAGGGTATTTCCTTTTTAAAGTGGATGGAAACCTTGGGCATATCACAATATTAGAATATATATCACAATAATCACAATTAGCTTTGGGACACTGGAGCTTTCCATAATTGTATGCGATCATTGAACCCTGGGACACACTCTACAGTCTGGTATGCCCTTCTACTGCCAAGTTCATGACCAATTGTGATAAGTCTGGCAATGCGGGCAGGGATTTCCATCCCAAAATGGCTCTTTTTTTAACCTTCACTTCCCCTAATAAGAGGGATTGAATTCTCATCCTTGTGGTTAATTTCCATATTTGTCATGGCCAATAGGGATCCCGTGTTTTGAGTACTTGTCACCGTGTCCCATTTCTGCAACTCTCTTGCACTCTTATTGCAGTATTCTGCCCTGTCTGAATGTGCGGACTATGACTGGGCCATCCAGGTATCCCAGCACTCTTATCACCGGGTAGCACTAGTAAAATGCTGATTTTTCAATGACCAGCACTGTCCACCAACTGGAGTGCTGGGAACCCATAGATCCTAGCACAGTCAGACTTTCTCCCCACCATTCAAAAAGACAGCTCATAACAGCAGGGAGAATAAGTAATCTATGTCTCCACAGACACTTCATTATAAACGCCACCACCGATTTGGGGATTCTGCATTGTAAAGCATTTCAGAAATCTAGGCTGTAAAGCTACCAGATATATGTATGGTCTGCATTGTAAAGCCTCCAGAGCTTCACGTGGTTGGCATTATAAAGGGTACGCTGTCGGCGACTAGTCATTCATTTGGTCGACATTAAGAAAGTCAACAACATTCGGTTGACAATCGAAATGTAGACAGTATTATAGGGTTAGGATTAGGAATATTATTGTCATCTTAATAATACTGTCTACATTAGAATTGACAACTTAATAATTCTGTCAATGTTATTATTGACGACTTTTCAACCTTGTCTATATTATAGTGGCAACCATCATGAAACTGTCGAATATATGTATCACTCCCTTTAAAACTACCCAGAGATTTTGAAGTCTGTCTGAGTTTTTTGGGGTTGTGTTGTACAGTGGCCTCCAGAGCAGATTTGCATTGTATGTACCAGTGACTAGTATACACTGTTTAGCATAGGGACCAGTAAACTTTTCTCTATATTGTATATACATTTTTGGATTGTCTCTATTGTTTATCTGTCACTTCATTAATGCTGAATTATATCAGTCACTAAAATGCTCTTTTTATAGTATAAAGTTCAGTAGAATCATCTTTAAAATGTACGATAGAATGTTCTCTGTATTTTAAAATGGACACTAGAAATCTCTTGTAATGAATGTCCGTCACTAGAATGCTCTCTGTATTGTGTATTACAAACTAGAATGTAAAGAATCAAATGCTGCCTTAATCAGCAGGGCCAACCAAAAGCAATCACTTTCACTCCACTTGTCCTGCCCTCCTGATTTAAAGTGACAGTACCAAAGTGAGTGTCAGCTCTTGAGACAAAGGGAACTTGTTATCATATGTAGAACTTGATACCGGATTGGATGTTAAGGAAATTGTCACAGGATTGGCTTACTCTGCCACCGTATTTGTTTTACCATTTTGTCTTGGGGTTCCCTTTACCGTCAGTACCCTGCCTATACTGACCACTCCTGCAGGTGTTATTCGGCCACTAGACACTCACCGACTGCCAGTGCCAACTGCTTATTAGTTCAATGAGAGTAGTAGCTGCCACCACCAGGCTCCTTCACCGACCCCTGGAACTAATCACCTCTGGGTGCTTGGAATAGCTGCTACAGTGTCTCTATCCTCATGACTTGTGCCTGATTCCTCAACAAAGGTCAGTTTGTTACCTCTTATCTGTAGGTCACAGGATTACAGCAGGTAATATGCGGCATACAGGATCCTGTAAACAGAATGGTGATTATTGTTCAAAGTTAGCCCTGACAATGGCTGTTACACATCATTATGTAGCACTGATGATTCATCTAAATTACCAAGTTTGTACACTTCAAGTTTGTTCTTTTCAAATAGAACCAAAACCAGTATCCACCCAAATGAGCACTTGAAATTCTGCACCAACCCTAGTGGATGTTTGAGCAGGGTGTTCAATCTGGGAGAGGGAGCAGACTGCACGGACCAAACCAATCGGGAAGAGATTTAACTGGGCCAATGGACATGTCTTTATGAGCATGCCCAGTTCATTTATTCCCTGGGTTTGTACGAGGTCAGACCTCACATCGTGAATACAGGAGAACTTATAACACAGCTATATCACATTTAATGTTTAACATTACGGGATAGCTCTAGGCACAGGTCGGATGGCTAAAATTTAGATTCAAACACCATTTACAGTAACCTGAGATTTCCAAAGTTTCTCTCTTATCTCTAACACACACACACATGGACCCCCTGGTGTTCATTCAAACACTGGAATGCGGTGGTCAAGCTAACTCCATCCCCCTACCTGTCCTCATACCAGATGCTTATTAACATGTGATTTCTCACCTCAGTTTTACACAACCATGCTGCTGGCATACTACCTTAGAAATCAACACACATATTGCATTTACAATAATATAACTAGGCACGCTGTGCCAATAAAAGAAATTCATTTAAACTAGGGATGTGCACGGGCGACTTTTGGTGTCTCGTGTTTTGGATTCGGATTTGCTTGAGGTTTTGGGTTCGGATTTGTTTCGCAAAACACCCGACGAAAGGTTTTGGTTCGGATTTAAGGTTTTGGATTCGGATTTTTTTTGAAAAAAGCATAAAAAGTCCAAAAATCACGTTTTTGGGCTTATTTTCACTCCTACGCTATTATTAACCTCAATAACATTCAATAACAATCATTTCCACTAATTTACAGTGTATTCTGAACACCTCACAATATTATTAGTCCAAAACGTTGCAACGAGGTATCTTTCTGGACTGCGTAGAGGAGTGATCCCCACAATAAGAAAACCATCAACTGGTCTTAATTACACCAAATATTGTACCTAGACTGCGTAGAGGAGTGGTCCCCACAATATAATAAGAAAACCGGCATCAACTGGTCTTAATTATACCAAAAATTGTACCTGGACTGCGTAGTGGAGTGGCCCCGGTACCCAATTTGATACCGGGGCCACAATATAATAAAAAAACCCTCAACTGGTCTCAATTCCAGGGAACAGATGGCGGACACCGGATGGACGTCTAAAACCAACATAGCAGTTAAGGGCGCAGTTCCTCTTTTTTGTGACTGCACAAACAATTAACGTAGTAATAGAAATGACAGTTGTTTTTTTTGTTTTAAATAGAGAAAGAAAGAAGGTAGTACTATAAATGTCAGTTCCTCTTTTTTGGAACTGCACAAACAGTGATGAAAATGAAGGTGGAGCTGGTGACATGTCACGGTCCTCTTCAGAGGACAATCTCCTGACCAGCAGGTCTTTGCACCGCTGTAGACTTGTGTCCGCCGGAAACAGAGACACAACATACGCTTTAAACCGAGGATCGAGAACGGTGGGCAGAATGTATTCCTCTGACTTTAAAAGACTGACCACCCTCGGATCCTGGCAAAGCGTACAAAGGGCTTTATCCACAAGAGCTACATGCTTGGTGGAATTGCAATGGTGTACCAGCTCCTCCCTCACTTTCTCCAGCTGCTTCTGCAAAAGCCTGATCAGGGGAATCACCTGACTCAAGCTGGCAGTGTCGGAACTGACTTCTCGTGTGGCAAGTTCAAATGGCTGCAGAACCTTGCACAACACGGAAATCATTCTCCAGTGCGCTTGACTCAGGCGCATCCCCACAGGTGGCTGTGTAGGCTTGAATGGCCTTTTGATGCTCCTCCATCCTCTGCAGCATATAGAGGGTGGAGTTCTAGCACGTCACTACCTCTAGTTAATTTAGATTGCAAGGCTTGTAAATACTTTGAAGATAAAAAAAAGCAGGCTGCACAGACTGTAAAGCTAGAAAGTGAAATTAAATGGACCACGTTACTTTAGTGGCTATATATGCCCCCCCCCCCCTACCCCGCCCTACACTTGTAGCTGAATATAAAAAAAGCAGCCTGCATAGACTGTAGAACTAGAAATTCAAATATACAAAGAAATGGACAAAGGCTGTTTGGTATCTGTCTGCATCAGATCCCCTCTCCACTAGGAGTAAAATAGAAAACTATTCAGCCGTTATATAATCTAGAATATAAATAGAAATTGAGAAAGGCAATTTGGTATCTGTCTGCATCATAATCATCAACATCCTCCTCAGCGTCAGCTACATCAATATCCTCCTCCCGGTGTACAACATTCACACCTTCATTAGCCAAATCTGTAACTGGACTGTGGGTGATCCTTCCAGCATAGGCAGAGGGCGTGCTGCAAATGCTGGATGGAGTCACCTCTTCCCGTACAGTGATGGGAAGGTCAGGCTTCACAACCACCAACACCCTTGGACTCGCCTTGGGGATTTGTGATGTCATCTGTTTCGAAGGCAGAGTTCTTTGCTGTTTTGCTGTTGTTGCTGACAGCATAACTCTCTTAAATTTTTTGTACGGGGGGGGGGGGGGAGGAGGAGGGCTTAGATCCTTGGGTGAAGCTGGACCACTAGTCATGAACACGGGCCAGGGCCTAAGCCGTTCCTTGCCACTACATGTCGTAAATGGCATATTGCCAACTTTACGTTTCTCCTCAGATGATTTTAAGTTTCTCTTTTTGCTATTTTTTGAGAACTTCGGCTTTTTGGATTTTACATGCCCCGTACTAGGAGATTGGGCATCGGGCTTGCCAGACGACGTTGATGGCATTTCATCGTCTATATCATGACTAGTGGCAGCAGCTTCAGCATTAGGAGGAAGTGGGTCTTGATCTTTCCCTACTTTATCCTCCAAATTTTGGTTTTCCATTATATGTAGCACAAGAGAGCGTACCCCTAAGCCACACACACTCGGCAAAGCCTTTAAAAATTATATGCGGCACAGGAGAGTACCACTGGACTTATACTGCTGAATCAGTGAACTTTGTATATCAGTACCACTGGACTTATACTGCTGAATTAGTGAACTTTGTAATAGCAGTACCACTGGACTTATACTGCTGAATCAGTGAACTTTGTAATATATCTGTACCACTGGACTTATACTGCTGAATCAGTGAACTTTGTAATATATCAGTACCACTGGACTTATACTGCTGAATCAGTGAACTTTGTAATATATCAGTACCACTGGACTTATACTGCAGAATCAGTGAACTTTGTAATATATCAGTACCACTGGACTTATACTGCAGAATCAGTGAACTTTGTAATATATCAGTACCACTGGACTTATACTGCTGAATCAGTGAACTTTGTAATATATCAGTACCACTGGACTTATATTACAAAGTTCACTGATTCAGCAGTATAAGTCCAGTGGTACTGATATATTACAAAGTTCACTGATTCAGCAGTATAAGTCCAGTGGTACTGATATACTGCTGAATCAGTGAACTTTGTAATATATCAGTACCACTGGACTTATACTGCTGAATCAGTGAACTTTGTAATATATCAGTACCACTGGACTTATACTGCTGAATCAGTGAACTTTGTAATATATCAGTACCACTGGACTTATACTGCAGGATTGTTTTGGGATATTTTTTTTTTTTTTTTTTTATAATTTTCTTTTTTAAATTTTTTTATAATTTGGGAATAATGGGGAAATAACAATGCCCTTAAAAGGACAGAGCACAGGACACAGCACCACTGGACTGAACAGGACACAGCACAGGACCCAGCAGCACCACTGAACTCAGAAGGACAGAGCACAAGACACAGGACCACTGGACTGACAAGGACACAGCACAGGACCCAGCAGCACCACTGAACTCAGAAGGACACCGCACAGGACACAGCACCACTGGACTGAGCAGAACACAGCACAGCACAGCACAGCACGAGATATAGCAGGACAGAGGACCACCTAACACAACCTCCCTCTACCCTGATCAATGCCCGAGTGAAGATGGTGGCGACTAGCGGGGAATTTATAGGATCCTAGTATCGCGAGATCCGACAGCGGGGTTATGACTCAGAGCCTCGGTTTCAGTTTTGCAATTGGCGGGAATACCCGGATCTGTCTCGGATCCGGCTCGGATCGGCAACGTTCAGGTGGGCTCGGATTTTAGATATCCGAGCCCGTTCATCTCTAATTTAAACAATAAGTTATTTTCCATGACTGAGGACAGAAGTGATTTATGATGCAGTGTATAGAAGTGATTTATGTTCCAGTGCTTTGTGAACCGTGAAGTATAGAGACTATGCATTAATAAATCTTTATCATTTACTTACCCAGAGAAGATAACCCATTCTTTTCATCAGTCGTGTCCGTGTATTGCTCGCTGCTTCTGCATTACACCTGTTCCTGGGAGTATAAGGACAACTTTTGACCGTCTCTAGAACCAGAACAGGAAGGAGGTTCTGTGAAGGACAGTTGTGGTTGCCAGCAGCTGATTGGTTGATATATCATATCTCCACCTTCCGCTGTCTGTTATTATTACAGTAGCCACACCCACTTTCCCCAACATCAGCTACAACTGTTATTCCACTATCTTATGTATCAAGTGTTCCCCACAGCTCTTAGATTGTAAGCTCATAGGGTGAGGGCCATTTTTACCTTCTGTTTCACATCAATGTATATTATTTATTTAAATAATGATCCCCTCTATGCACAGTGCTACATAATAAGCCAGGGCTTTATAAATAAAAGAGGATAATAATAAATAAAATTATTTACCAGGTAGCGATGCATGCAGAATGGAAACTGGGAACAGCAACTCAATAATACAAAACCTCAGATTGGGAAAGCATACATCATATAAAAGCAATCCTATATTTAATATTAAAACAGGTTTTATATCCCCATTCGGCACAAATATAGAATTGCTTTTATATGATCTACGGAATTGGAATTTTCTATTATTGATTGTTGCTGTTTGCTAGTTACACGGTGTTTACTTGTGGCGCATCCTCCCAGGACTGTGAGCTCAATAATATTCAGTTACTACGTCAAGGGATATTCACGCTGGAGCTGGCTTCAGTTCTATTTAATAGTACAATCAGGTGTGTGCAGCACTCGCTCATCATGGTGATGTAGTTGCTCATCATGGTGAGCAGGGACATAACTCGCAGCTTCTCGCCAGTCCAAACATTGGTTCTGACAAAATATTGGCTAAACATTGCACGTGGCCACTGAAAGCCCTGGTCATTCAATGAGGGGGAGGAAATTAGATTCAGAAAACATGCATCATATAAAAATAATTCTATATGTAATATGAAAACTGGTTTATATCCGCAGTCGGCACAAATATAAAATTTGGATTTTTTTATTATTGAGTGTCGCTGTTTGCTAATTACAAAGTGTTTAAAGGGTAGTGAATAAGTGGAACCACCTCTCATTAGAGGTGGTAGAGACTGATATGGTAGAGCAACTTAAACATGCTTGGGATAAACATAAGGATATCCTTAAGCTGGGTACACACTACAAAATTTTCCACCAACTTTTTATGCCGATCGATTTTACATGCGATCGATGTTCCGATCGTTCGGTCCATGGACTGCATACACACTAGCCTTGTTTAGGACGATAAAGGGAAGAGCGGACGTCCCTTTTGCGAGTTTTTACGGCCATGTTGTTGTGAGCAATGACTGTAATTTCGTACTGTTGTGGATCGGTCGGAAACTTATACACACTACACAACGGAAACGAGATTGGAACGAAAATATTTAACGGTACGACCAACCAAATGAGGCGACAATCGTCCATTTGGGCAGACTTTTGATCACCGTGTCACAACACACACTGACCCGACTTTTGAACGAGCGGTCGTATGTCGGCTGATTGAACTGATTATTGGATGAAAACCGTGTAGTGTGTACCTAGCTTTCCAAAGAACTAAGGATCAAATGGGGTTTGAGGTTACTATAGGTTGTAAAATGGGCAGACTAGATGGGCCAAGTGGTTCTTATCTGCCATCAAATTCTATGTTTCTATGTTCATTTGTCTTACAACCACTGGACAAAGTATGCTCTGCCTATATAGAACTGGAAATGGCAAAATTCTTCCCACTAAAATTATAAGATGAGCCCCAATCTCTGTCAGCTACAAGCTGTTCCAAAATATCAGTGTTTTTCCAGAGTGAGGATGACTGTGCGCCTCTCCAGCCCTCATTTCAATAATCTCGTCCTGTAAAAATATTATTATTTTTGGCAGTTTGAGGGCTGGGGAGAGAAAAGAAAATGATTTTCAACCTCTGCATTCTTGTTATCCTCTCTAATCAGATGAATGCATCCTTTGTGCATTTCCATATGTATTTTCTATAACGGACCTCACCTAATATATCATTTGAAGCCGCTCCTGCTGTTTTTTCAGAAATGCTACAGTTTCATTAAATGGGATCAGAAACTTTCATGCAGCAAATTCCTCGAATAGACTCTGTTTCCTATTGAGCTATCCTGGGCGCCTTCAGCCGACCGTCTATCTCTTCCCTCTTTACAATGTTTGAATTGAAGACAGATATAAATCGAGCTTGTCGGAGCTGCTGAACCTAGAGGTGTTCAATTCACAGAGAGAGAGAGGGAATTGGAGGCTGAGAAAATAAAATCTGTTGATAAAGTGGATTAATATACTGGCTGAAATGCATCCGGTTAATGGAATAGAAGTCAGGACTTTGGCGAATTCACATTTATCAGCAAAAGGGAGGAAGTGAAAAAAAATACAAGTTTTACTTCTCTTAAACAACACGACCAGATTATGGCCAAGACGACTGCAGATATAAGCGGCCTAGAATCAACTGGTCAAACGCATTATATAGAAGTGCAGTGCTATTGGACAGCGCATTTATTAAATACATATAATACACACAGCTTAAATAATCAAATGCACAAATAATCTTGACAAGAAAATTCAGTTAAACAATCGAACAGGTCATTGACTATGTTATCCATTAACAAGCAGCCACAAGATGGTAACTTTTCTGTTAGACTAAACAAGATCTTGAAATACAAAAATCACAAATCTCTTCTTATCTACAGTTTTAAATAAGTTCTAACCAAATCGGTTCTAGCCAGAGTGATTTGCCATTATAACCTGATACAAATGTATCTCAGACTGGTAAACATGCTTGGATTGGCTATGACGTCTATCTCCCCGTCATACTCCCGTGTAAGTCATTGTTAAACTCATGCAAACAAATCTGCCCATATTGTAAAAAATTGCTAACAGAGCTAAAATCATCATCACCACGTGTCCTAAATCTGTATTTTGATTGATATCGAAATGTAGGTGCACGCTGTCTGCATCTTCTTGTTCTGCACTTCCATCAACAATATCATGATAATTGTCCTCAGTCAAAACCTTTCATGGATAACTGTACACTTCCAGCTGCCAATGACACTTATTTTATCATTGTTAAGCATACCTGCCAACTTTTCCTCGTTGGCTTCAGAGGGATCCCAGGGGAGGTGGTCGTGTGGGAGAGGGGCTTAACGAATTGCATCATTTTGACCCACCCCTAAATAATTGTCACAATTTTGGCTTATTATAGCAGGGGGTGGGGCTAAGATGATGCGATATTTGCGTCATTAACCCCCCCCCCCCCCCCCCCGCCCCCCGCCACTTATCTATTGCGGGGTCGAGAACCGGGAGGTTGCCGTGTTCTCCCGGGAGATCTCCCAGAAATGCAGGGCTCTCCCTGACATTCCGGGAGAGTAGGCAACTATGTGTTAAAGAAAAGCAGCTAATGAATTTCTAGAGACTGAAGTGTCTTTTACATTTCTGTCTCCATTACTGAAGTCATGTTGTCTTACCTGTCAGTCTTTGATTAAATCTTGGTCTCCATGAAAATGGCCACCTCCATAGGCATCAATACATGGACATAGGACACAATTTCTGAACTGTGTCATCATGACACAGATGGCGAAGCCAACCACGACTTGTACTGGCTCAGCATCAGGGAGAATGCCAGACTCTTCAGGGAGTGAGGGAGATCACCCTTATTTCAGGGAGTCTCCCTGACATCCAGGGAGAGCTGACAAGTATGTTAAGTCCAGTTTGGCTTGCCTTCCCTCCTGAATCGGGCACCACATCAGGAAGGAAACCTGTTAGGGTGTGTTTGGGGCGGTGAGATATGTGAGTGTGGTTGAGGTAGTGGGCAGGAGGTTGGCATACATGACCAGGGGAGAATGGTGCATGAACATATATGACTAGGCGAGGGGCCCATGACTTATGTGAAGCACATGATGCCAGATTTTCTTAATCCACCACTGATGCTTCATTAAACGTTTGTGAAAGAGAATTGCTTAATCCAACAGGACAGGAAGAGGAACTGGACAGGAACCTATTGCAGGACATCACTTAAATGGCATTAAAAGGAGAGGTAATAATAATGGAATACTTTACCTGATGTGAACTGGGACACAAATAATATCTAGTAATAGTAATATTCATTCTGATGCATCAAATCAGTATCTGTTTAACTGTACGAATTGCAGCTGCTCCATTTACTACTCTTGCAAAGCTGCTGCGATTCTAGGGTGTAGCCCGATTAGTCATGTGATCCATTTCTGATATTATTTACTGTAAACGGAACTGCAGCTTTTATCCAGTTTGGATTTTCCTGAGTCTTCCAGGACAGCTGATTATTTCACCTGCCGGGTCTCTGTTGTAGCTTCCGTCCAGATTACCTGCATCCACCTGCTCATCCCCGGGTAGTGTTCTACATTGTCTGTCACCGCTCAGCTTGTCTCTAAAGTATCTCCAGCTTCCTATTCATGTGGCTTTAAATGACGGACCAGGGGGTGACCCAAGCAACTATTGTAATAACAGAGTTTCCAACATGACCAATTTCACTGGTATAAAATGCTGTGATCCCAATCTTCCTCGCTATGCCCTACTGCTGTAGGAAGATATCACACTGAGTCAAGAAACCTCAGCAAATTGTGTAGCTAACGAAATGTAGCCTTTAATATCTGCATTTTGTTCCCATTATGATCTACGTCAATTCCTATCACGTCAGCATTTTGCAGCACTACCTGAGGTTACTGCAGCTCTACATGGGCAATAATGGAGAGAAAACTGCAAGAATTATATTAAACACAGAAGGACTGATTCCTCAAGGAACGTGAATGGCGATATGTGCTGTATTTTGCCTAAACTCGCTCCCAGAATCAGACTGTACGTCAGTGAATGCAGCATCGTCCAGTTTATCTTCGAGCACATGAAGTATTGTACTGAATATTAAAACAGGACAAGAAAAAAAATACTGTACAACAATATAACAGTACAAAATATTGTATATAGGAAAGTATAGTGTAAATAAAGGAATAAGAGTGCAGTAGAAAAAAAAAAGGTGAAATATCGAGGAATACAGAATGGGGGGAATAAGAAAGAGAGAATGATCTGATTCATTATGGAATGAAAATACCAATACGTCCCGTACTTTGCTTAAAATTGCTCTGCGCATGCTTGGAACCGGACCATATGCCAGTGAATGCAACAACATGCGAGTGCAAAGGGCCTTTATGACTGCCTACGATTTCAGGGGGAGAACGGGGAAGGGACTAGGCGTATGCACGTAGTCACTGTACAGTAAGGGCGTGCCAAGCTCGAGCGCACACAGCAGTGTCCAGTTCAAGCTCTGGACTAAGGTATGTGTCCTGTTGTATCACTTGCACCAGCTACAGGTCAGGTGTAAGTGCTGATTACTAGTGATGACGGCTGTGTATACAGCTAGAACATGTGTTTGTAATTAGGAGCAACTTTAAAAATGCATTTTATGTACAGTAGACATTAATAACATCCTGATAAATGTATTTCATGGGGGGGGGGGATAAAAATAAGACTTTTTTTTAAACTTTTTTTTTCATTAACGACTATATTATTAAAAAAAGACAATCATTGAATATTTTTAGGTTTTTTTTCTGTTCTGTTTTGGGACTTTATGTTCCACATATGTATTGTACATATCCTGCAGTGTATTATCTGACAGAGCAGAGATCTGCTTTCAGTAAGAGACGTCTCTTCAGATCCACTTGTATTTAAATACGGACGTGAGTTTATCCAATTTATGTGTGTTTAAAAAAAAATCCCAATTTACGTTCGTTTTGCATAGACCACCTCGTTCATCTATACCCTTGGTCTTACTGTGCCTAGTGCAAAGTCCAGCTAAGTTTATTAGTTCATAATTTACATTCATTTCAATGTCTGTTTTTCTTTTTCACATCTATTATATTGGATTAGGTTGGGCCAATAGCGTGGTACCCCATTATCGGTTCTATACAATCTGGGATGTTTACCACTAAAACAATGTGGGGCCCCCCTTCTAAAGTGGAAACAGTGCCAGGCAGGGCAGGTTACATTTTAACAGGGAAACCCATGGGCCCTGCCAAAGTCGACGGGGGCTGGGAGGGGGAATGCAAAAAAAAAAAGAAATTCCTTCTGCAAAGGTTATGATAAAAAGTACCGGTTACTCTTCCCAGCACCCAAAAATTATTTTTGCCACCACTTGGTTCCTGTATAATGTTAGGGGTTTTCAGAGACCCCTGCCTATTATACAGATAATTTATAAAAAATGTTTTTTTATACTATAAGTTTAATTAAATAAAACAATCCTTGATGCCCTTGTTCACAGCTTTATTACTCTGCCATAACCCAATGGGAATTCTCTTAATCAAAGGTGCTCATACATTTTTAAAACCAAAAGTAAATGTCCTAACTTTGTAAATCAAAAGGGAAAGTCAAACTAGATCGTCTTTTCATTCAAAGACAATAAAAAAAAATTAAAGACAACACAAGTGATTCCTCTCCGAGCCTGGGTGCAGAATACAGGAATTCAATCAACCAGGACTCTCCATAGCCTCTCCTGGGGTCCTTGGAACTCCCTGCTTTCAAAACACATCAATAGATATTAATTTCTGATGTGGGAACAAAAAAAACATATAAAAATATTGTGTGGCTCTATTGATGCCTATGGTCCCCATTCATTTCAATGACATTGCTACATGTAGTCTAGCACACAGCTCTATTTAAATGGATGGGCCATAAAAATTGAAGAGAAGAATACAGCACAAAACACTACAATAGAGATCAATGTTGTGAATGCACGGAAACAGAGCGAGCAACGTCTAATAAGTCTTTCCGCAAAGCAAATCCACAAAGAAACAAGTATGATACATAGAACAGAATAGGGTTATTTTTTTTCGCTGACATAACTTAATGGGGAAATTGTGGTAAAAGCCCCCAGACAGGCAAATTAATCCTATCCCTGATCCTCGGTTCAAGTTCAAATTCACATAATTTCCATTTAAATTAGCTGTCTGTAATAGACTGACAATGACAGACTTTCCCACTATTTTCCCAAATTACAAATTTAGTCATTATTTCCAGCTTTTAATAAACTAAAAATAAGATGGAAAATTGACAATGACGGAATGATAGAACATTACAAACTCACCAAACCACAGCTGAACTCTGCAAACAGAAAAAAAACCCAAACATTCTCTTATGTCCACTGGCAGCTGTCCAGTCACAATAACTAGTTTATCCTCAGATTAGAGGTGAAAGGGAAAAAGATTACTCAGAATCCAATGCTACTTTACGGGATTAAGTATCGAATACAGATATATACCCAACAGCGTCATTTATTAAGAGCAAATCTATACCCGGATGTCATGATCCATCTGTGCATCCGATATATTTTGGACACATTGCAATTGTGTTATTTGTTTTTGGTTTAGTGAAATATGACAGCTGACCACAACCTATTATCGTGCTGAATCTGCCTCCAATCATTTTAAACATTTATTCCTTGCCCGACCTTCATATTGTATGTAACGTCTGTCTGTAAGTGGACATTGAAGGCGTCTTTATTTCTGGTGAGGAATATTTAATTTAAGGTAGTTTCATTTCTATGCTATACATAAACCAGACAAAACCTAGTTATGCAGAGGGATTCTATGGAGTCCAGGACGTGTTAGGACTGAGTGTACAGTAACAGCAGGATGCGGCTAACCTGTACTGCATGTGATTGAGTTGAGTGTGCACTCAGAAGGTCCAAGACTGCATTTCATAACTCCCCAAATGTAGCCAAGGATGGAGGGAGGTGAAGCCGGTACCCTAGTGGAACTGTGTAGAGGCAGCAAAGCGCAGAGTAGCAATCCCACAATGTGAGAGTGTCAGCTCTGGTGCCAAGTGGCACCGTTTCCTTATGTAAGTGAACTATGGTGGATTTGTCTAGGTTAATACAGGACAGTTTGATCACCCTGTCATAAGACCTCATCATGGCTGCTCCCGGCCAAGATTGGAAAATTTACGTCACTCCTTTCAATTGTCAGAACAGTCATCATTTAAGGAGCCTGAAGGGTGTGTGTGACCTAATGACTTAACTGTGCGCGTTATCATTGGATCATGGGCAGCGTGCTTGGGATGAGCTATATATAATCCCAGTGTAAGCAGTTTTTCTTTTTTGTTTGTTTTTTAACTACATTTTGTATGTTTAAAGTCAGCAAATAAAATGTCATTTACCAATATGACGGATTAGTATCCTTTTGCCTAGTTACAAATCGCTTTCATTTTTTAAGTTTAGTTCAACTTAAAGTAATAGATACTAATGTCACGGGCATTCATATGCCCCTTAATGTGATTTTGTATGGGCTCACATGTACCCCAGTGAACTGAACCCCATTCTGTTATGGTACTTTTGCATTTTACTACTGCTGAGAATTACATTGTAATGTGATAAGTGTCAGAATGTTCTTCTCCAGGTCTCTGGCACTGAAGGAGTTACAGCGGACGGGATATCTTGTCCAAATGTCAGATATGGTCTCTGCACTGAGCTGAGCATCTTCCACTGCCTCACATTGCAAACAGAGACGTCTAAACCCCAAGGTCACGCTTCTTATACTTTCACATGACCCTGCAACCTTCTGCAATTAGTTTCTTGGGATGAGAATATTTTAACGTTTCATAACCAGTGTAAGCTGTGTTTCTGTTGGAGGCACAGCCTGTGTATGTCTATCAGGATGCTTGCTGTATTTTGTAACACGCTTAGGACATTGTGATGGCACACACACGGCTGTACACGGAAACAGCTCACTCCACTGGTGAAAGACTGATATTGAGATGTATTAACATGAACCTGTCATCTCAATTAAAGCTCAAAACAAGGATTTGTGTAGATACATATATATTGATAACCGAAATGCACAAGGGGTATATGTGAAGATACGTCTGTTGTTTAATACAGGTCTAGGTCCGCTCTGCTCTAACAGACAATACACTGCAGAATACGTCTAATACATATGTGCAATATCAAGTCACAAAAGAACACACAAACATTTATTTAAAAACCTGTTAATATTATAGAACCTTGTCACGAATGCCCAGCCAGTCCCAGATACAGCAATCTGAACAGCTGGACGTGACTGATGTCACCTTAGTTAATTAACAATGAATACACCTTTTCTGCCACCACGAAGGATTTATTATGGTGTCTTTACGTTCACCAAAACCACTTATTAAAGTTTCACACTTGAATCACATGCATATGTACCATGAGCCTCCCTGGGCTTTGTAAGTTCACAAAGAATCACGGAGAATATGCTAGATTAAATATGTTTAATCTGAAAAATATTTCCAAGGCTTATTTACAAAAAGATAATAAACACAGAATAGGTTGCATATAAGTTTCAAAAAATAAGTTTTACTTACGAGGTAGTCTTGCTGTGTGTGAGGGAACACAATAGACAAAGCATGGGACATTTTAGTCTTGATAGACCCCTCACGAAATGGACACCTTAATGTCTAAGGCAGAAGATTTTAAACCCTTCTTACAGGCTCTTCACCTCCACCTTAGGAATTTACACTTTCAATTAAGTCAGATTGATTCCCAAAATGACACAGAGTCCCCCCCCCCCCCCCCCAAAGTAAATTATCTATCAGTAAGATATATGTTTGGGTACCTCAGAGAATCTCTCACCTCTGATCTTTCTGCCTGGCTAAGACTAACTCCTCTGTATACACAAACTACTCAGATATCTGTCTCTGGGCCTGGCTACTTTCAAAAGACCATTGACACTTGCCTAGGTCAGACTCAGGTCAGTTAACCAAATACACTTTGAAAAGTTACATAAAATATTCACAGTGTTATACATAGATTCAACAGAAGATAATAATCAGTCATTAGATAAACTACATTTCATCACAGGACTAATTCATTAAGAAAAGTTAAACAAAAGTAAGTAAGTTGCACGTTGCAATGGAGGGGAGGTAAATATAAAATGTGATGGCAGATTTATAGCTGGGGAGGGCATGTCCTAGATTAACTTTCAATTTCAGTGTACAAATAAGTTACCAAGTATTTGTGCGCTACATGAAAAAAAAGTATTTTTCTTATGTGCAAAATAATAAACTAATTTGCACCACTTACATTGTAACATGGTTTTGTCCAGAAATCTTGAGTAAAAAAACTTACGCAATTTTTTGCTTAACTTTCCTTAATGAATCAGGCCCATTGTCAATAATGACAAAACATTATAAAAAAAAAGTTTCCTGCCCTAAAATACATTTATTGGGATGTTACTAATGTCTACTGTACATAAATTGTATTGTTACAGCTGCTCCTGATTGACATGTTCTAGCTGTATACACAGCCGTCATCACTAGTAATCAGCACTTACACCTCACCTGTAGCTGGTGCAAGTGATACTACTGAAAAATACATACCTGAGAGACGCACAAAGCTTGTATCAGACGCTGCTGTGTGCGCTCCAGCTTGGCACGTCCTTACAGTACATTGTCTATGTGCATACACTCAGTCCCCTCCCCGTTCTGTTGATGAAATCATAGGCTGTAGTAAGTGTCATTTGCGCACAAAGATGAATTGCATACACTTGCTTTCTGTGGCGTATAGTTCGTTTCTGGACAGAGCAATTAAACGCAAAACACGGCACGTATTGGCATTTGCGTTCCTTGATGAACCAGGTCCTATATGTCTTATGCATGTTTTATATTATTTCTTTTTTTATGTTTCCCATCCTCCTTTTGAACCTCTATATCTGGATCTTGTGATGATGATACTATGTCAAGACCAATTTCTCCTACTCTAGACATGGGTGCTAGACCAAAACAGAGACTATCCAGGATATTCAGCCGTTACCAATCTCTTCATCAGGTACCCCTAACAGAAGCAGGGACACTTATACAGAGATGTGTTATGGATATTTTGCTGGGTCAAACTCAGGTTCAGCTATAGTTACACACAATTCCTAGTACTGTAGAATATTCTGCTATTTGGCTCATGTATCTTTTATTTAAACTCACATTCTGTTCCTATCGAGGGCTGCTCTTCCCATCTATTTCATTTGGGTCCTTTGCCATCTCCTAGTTTTTCAGAAACACATAACACTGCCCTGCAGTGCTGCTAATTGTGACGGTAAATTAATGTACATGAAATTAATACTAACATGGAAACATGATAATAAGTAAAAAAAAATGTACATGAGTTTTTTTTTACCATTTTTACATTTTTGTGTGAAATCCAAAACACCATCCCAGTGTTCCCATCTGCCATAACCCTGGTGATTTCCCTGTAATTAATACAGAGCTGTTGTAACATTCTGTCTTAGATTTAATCCTGTGCATCTTTAGCCTGTACGTGGGCACATTTGGCCATAGCTGCTTCTGAGACTATTTTAATTGTGTGTATTTGCTGCACTATCTTGTTGTGTACGTGGAGCAGTAATTACACTGGCAGCTTTGTGTATAAAGAGAGACGAAATTATTTATCAGTTCTGAAAATTCTGGCTCGTTAGTTTTGAACACAAAGAAACTGGCCGCGGAGGAAATGCTGACCAACACTCCCATGTGCTCTGGGCTCCCAAAAAGAAGTAGAAAATATGGACGCAAGTTGCTGTAGACAAAATAAAGAAGGCTAAATCTTATTACCATCCCTGCAACTTGTAAGGCTCACCCCGAATGGGGCGACAACAGCTGAACCCTATATCCCTTTATAAATCATATATAAGGGGTAACTTGCCGCTGTCTCAGAAATTGAGGAAGTTTAATAAAGTTTTCTCAAAGGAATATCTGAAGGTCGGATCTATTAAGGTTCAGTGTAGGGTTAAAGTTTGGGTTTGGTTTAGACTTACGTGAGGCTTATGTAAGGGTTAAAGTTTACACACTTAAGGTTTGTATTGCTCTTTTCTCTCTCCCGGGATCAGAGGCGTGTGAGTGCAGTACACGACTGCACACGCAAGTTACGTGTGCCCCATGGAGATGCCTCTTAGTTAGAATTAAAAGTCTTTACTTGGGCATTTTAGCAGGTTCATGTTTTCCATGTGTCTATAAGCTTGACGTAAGTTTGCCTCAATGATAATAACAGTTGTATCCGGTATTGTTAAAAATTAAATGGGGGGAAAAAATAATACATACATTTAAACTGTCCCCCCCCTCCAAAAAAAAAATAAAGAACCCACAAGTACCCCTGGTCAGGTTCACACTAAAGTATGGGTCGCGCATAAAAGAAATCGAGGTTCCAGGACGGTATAATCGATCAGGGTCATTATTATTATTATCCTTTATTTATAGGGCGCCACATGAGGTCCGCAGCGCTGTACAGAGGGCAAACAACAAGACAGTACAGGGTATAACAGTACAATACAGTAACCAAATAACACTACAACTCTCAACACAATTAATGGAGGAGTAGAGTCAATGGCTAGAGAACCCGAGGATGGCCCATTCCTTATTGTACTAATATATAATAAATAAATAAAACGCACAGAGGGAAAAAAATGTAATTTTAGTATGAAATCTTAACCCCTATTACTACCTTATTAAAATATAAAATGTCTTACATGATACAGTTGAGTAAATGTTTTTAAAAAAAATCCCTAATTTGTGACAACTGCTCCTTTCAGACCCACTATGGTGAATGTCTCTGTTCTATACCGGGGACCAGCCCGGCCCGTATGTTACTTGTCCTGGATATTGATTTTAAGGAAGTAGACATTTACTTTTTAATTTATTTATTAAATTGCACTATATACAGCAGACATCATTATCAATTTCCCTGCTATCCAAACAGCTTGGCCCAGGGAGGAAGATGATGATGATGATGATGATGATCTCGGAATCTGTGCTCAAGACCTCTTCTCGTTGTACTTTATGTGCGACTAAAAATAAACCTTCAAATGCAGGTGTGTAAGCACTTCTACATATCCACATAAGGCACTTATTTAATACCAATGTTTTTAAGACCCATAGATAAAATCGAGTGCCCAATATGCACAAGAGGTTGTAAATGCCAAGGGTGTGCCCTCCAGACTGGAGACAATGCGAGTGGGCAGAGGGTGTTTGAGAGTTGTAAGAACAAAAGGGCAATACCACCTACACTCACTACCTGCTAAACCCTTTATAGAGCACTCATTGATTTAATTAACAACCCACCTTCCCATTGGACAGTTGTCCTAAGACATGTATTTTATTGTGCTAACGGGAAAGCAAAAAAGTACTGCAGGCCAGCCACCATGGGTAGGGTTATGGGTGCCAAAGGAACATTCCTCCTTGTAATACAGCTGAAACACCCAGTCATCTTAAAATCCTGGTAGGAGGAGTGGGATCTCCAAGGTCTAGGTGCAGGGGGCGGAAATTACATTTGGATTCCCCCCCCCTACAAGGTCCCCACAGGAGTACCCAACATACCGCTCATTAACCCCCAGCTAGAGTGCAACAGAATCTTGATACAGTGAAATCCAAACCAAACCGTACTATGGGGTCTTCTCGTGAAGTGGACAAAATATGGCTGTATCTAGAGGACATCATGGTTTGCTTTGTTATGAATTGCCTGGTCTATCTAAGAACCTTTCTCCTTCTGCTCTATCGTCTCAAGGCTTGTTTTCCTTTTTTTCCAACTTTTCTTTTTTGCTAGTCAAGCTTTTACCTCTATACCTAAGAGATGAGAGACCCTTATTTTTTGCTATTCAAATTTTTCAATCCACTTTTTTTCAGAATTTCATTATTCTTCATAAATTGTCGTTATGTTCCCGATAGGTTGGGTGCCGCCCTTGTCCGTACGGACCGGTGAGCCAAGGGATATGACATTTTCAATGACTTCTGCTATATTATAGGTTCTCATTTGATTTGTTTGTGAAATGTAATCATTTTTCCAGACAGTATGATTTGCCTCGTGAATTTGACCTACTGTTTTATTACTTAATACCATTTTATATAACCTGAACTGATGCAGATCTGAAGCGTTTTGAAGCTGTTGGCTTAAGCTGGCTTTCATATGTATTGTCTGTAATTGTAAATCAGAGAGGTCATTTGTTCAATGACAGATGTTTCATGGAAAAAGAATTCAGAAAATGTGAATTATAGGTTGCATGTAACCATTTGAAGCTAGGAGAGGAGATTGGGGCACTGAATACGTCCAGCTGTTCCAGCTGTAAGGATGAACGTTGTACGGAACGTCTGAGATGATTGTGACTCCTGTCCAATCAGGAGACTTACTCCTTGCACAGCTTCAGCGAGTGCACCTGGAGACATCCATCCAGTCACTCTGACAGCACTCTCTCTATGCAGTGTCGAAGTCCGCTAATTGGATAAAGTCATTTCAATTAATATCTAACAACTTGATCGTCTTTGTCTGAAAATTATGCGTAGAGCACGCTGCGGCGTGAAGAAGCGTATCCAGCCGCAACACGTGGCAATAACAAATTTTACACGTTTACACGCATTCGCACGAACATACACATATGTAATTAGTACACATTAATTGTAGTTACAACACATAGGTATTTATGTCGAAATGTAGCAATATTCATGGTTAATATTATAAGTTATATACATACAAGTGAAATCAAAGGTTCAGGTTACAGGAAACATGTCATATTTAGTATTATTTTAATCCCCTATTTATCCGCAGTTGACCGGTTCATTTGCCGAAGGGATCGCACATTGCATACTCTAGTTAGCGATGATAGGGAATAAATGTTTAAAATGATACTGTATGTGTGATGTAAACAGACTAGTTTAAACTGGATTCTTGGCGGGAAAATCGGAGTGCATCCCCTGGAGAGCTGACCCCCACCTTTGGATATTTTCGTTTGAACTGGCCTATGACCTGCCTTACACTGGACCCTCCTGAAGCCTGGACCAATAGAAGCAAGCCACATCATCTGCATTGTTTTACTGTTTTCACTGACTGTATGTAAGCAGGGGCTCTGGACCTAGTGGACAGTCTACTTGACCACAGCTTTCAGACCTGAATGACTGTACACTGGATCCAGGACGCCTGCGATAAGTAATGGCTGTACTTATTTTATTCTGATTTGTTATTCTGCTACTTTTGGCTATTAAATCACATTGTGCTTTGGAACCACATTACGGCAATCTACAATTTTTATTAGATAGCAACTAGACGTGCATAACAGCAGAGTACTAAGGAGGAGGGGGTGCTACTGAAGGAATACATGGGGGTAGCCAGGGACAGGCTGAGCTGGTTGGCCACGGGGGCATCTGCCCACCAGGATGGTTCCATAGTGGGCTACCTTAGGCTGGGTCACTGGGCCACCTGCATTTTTTTTTCTTTAAAATGTTTCTTAAAGGCTGCTGAGTCGAGTCTTGCCCCCTGGGCTAAAATTCCCCAGCCCTCCCCTGGTGTTATTGTATTAAAGTGGAAAATTGGACAACGTTTTCCTTTAAGGCAATTTTTGCATACAAAATTCCAAACTTATTTCTAAGTGTTCTGCCTCCAGTTGCCAATATCTTGACACACGGGAAATAAAACAAGAAAACGGATTTAAAGAAATGTTTGCAATTAAATTAAAATACTTTCTATTATTTGGGACATTCACAAATGTTTCCATATGTATACTATTTGCAGATGGGATTTCTGATCGCAATCTGCTGGCCTGTTGCCATCATATTGGCATTTTCCATTAGCAGGAATGCTAAGAATGAGAAGGGTTCCGACATACGGTGCACAAATGTTTTTCTTTCTTCTTTTCTCTCTGATTGCTCCCAGTTGGGATTAAATAAGGACGTGTACCTGCTGCAGATACGTGCAGAGACTGGCAGCCTGCCAACCACCTTCACATCATTCCAGAGTTGTGAAATCTAGATAATGAGGCAGATGCAGAAGTAAGCGACTAATACAATAGTTCCTAGGTCTTCTGAGACCTGAAGTTAAAATGATAATAATATACTTTATACACTGGGTGACTACTTACTGTTTACATCTACATATAGTAATACCAAGTTTCTTCCCCAATGGCCTCGAAAATTTCTCAGGGCATACACTCAAGGTGGGGAAGGAGAACCAAATGATGCTAGTTATGTGGACTCCATTGTGGTCCAATTGCAGAGATAGCTGTTGACGGATCTCTGCTTCCCAATAGCTGGTTCCATCTCATCCCACTTGGGCTAGATTCTATTGGTGACTGAGGAAGACACTGAATTAGGCAAATACATGGTCATGTTCCTGGAACCATTCCCTGTGGCATTATCCTGCCATTCCCAGAGGGGTACTCTGCCACCATGAAGAAATGCTGTAGACTGGCAATAATGTATACCTATCCTGGGATGTTTAGACTTTGTCCCACATGTATTAAGTTACCCAATGTCTACCATTAAACAACCCCATGTCATTATACTGCCGCCAGCCTTAATTACTGACTGGATGGTACCATGGACTAATGCAGTATAAATGAATTTCTGGACATCAGCATGAAACAGAGCCGTGACTTTCATAAGATACTGAGATGTTTTTTTTTTCCAAAAGTCCAGGGTCCAAGTTCTTGGCCTACAATGGATCTTGGTGGGATTGTCAGTGGCGATCATTGACAAGGAATGACTAGTTATACATTCCATTATGCCTATTTTGGCATTACTATTGTAACCCATCTGTCCTGAACGAGTTGTGATCACCTCAGGATGCACATTTCATGAATGGTCTGTTGGCCGGGCATTGACTTGTGGCCTGAACACCCAATGATGCTTTCATGCACGAAAGTTCAACCGTTGTTGCTGATGATTATGGTAATTCATATTCCTGTGTATGGTGCCCACTACCACGGCACGGGCAAGTTACAGAACTATCGCTCCTTGCTGCAGACAAGAAGAGGTTAACTTACAGAAGATCACCAGTAGGTGAAGCCTACAGATAGAACAGACGGGTTACGGCAAACTGTTGTTGCTAGAATAATGAGCGCCATTCATATACCAGCACCTTGTTCCTGACTGTGGTGATCCCTCTGTCCTATCCTTTGACAACGGTTGCCAAACCTATCCTGCTTACCCTTTTGTGCACTAGGGTGCACTGGCTAAGGGTTTACTTGTTACAAAGGGTCTGATTAAACTGACACAGTCTTGCACAGCTGACCTCTTAAAGAGCCTGTATTACCCGGCAGCCACATTCAAAGTCATTTAAGCTATTTAGTCTTGCTTTGTCTCCTTCTGAATTACACACATGATGAGTTGGTATCTATCTACTGGCTTTGAATAGCATTTTCTGATTATCTGATGCTCTCGCTGTTTGAGCAGCCAGATGCATGGAGTAAGACAATACACCCTATAAACTGGTCTATTAGTCTAAGGTGATCATACAACCCAGGTTTCCGTGCAGCCCATCGCCGCCGCACAATATGCCATGTTGGATTGTTTATCATAAATTAACTGAAATGTCAAAAAATGTCATTTCGAAGAATGATTTTTTTTCATTACCATACAAGACCTGTAACTATACAAAACATAATTCATTATCCACAATATCTGTACTCCAGCGATTTGACATGAGACCTATCTGAAATGTATTTATAAACAGGAGTAACAAATGTAGCAGTCAGAATGCCATGTAACTGATATTTCTCCACAAAGGTCAATTATGGCAGTAAATAATTCTGAAATTATTTTATATTACTATATTGTGAACAGTCTTGGAGTATGGTCCCGGACCAGTTATGACTAATGTAATGGTTTGACTCATTGTCCCATCTAAGTAAAAGATGGATTTCTGTTCCTCAATGTTGGAAACTATTTCCTCATCAACACGTAATACATTCATTTCCCACAGCTATGGCATCTATATGAAAGACAATGAATAAGTTTAAACAAAGGATTCAGCTGGAGTCATCAGGGTAAATGTATCAAGCTGCGATTGTTTTCAGCGATTTAAAATTGCCGCAAATCGCAAGAGATAACCGGTGCGATTTGAGTAACCAAATCGCATTGTCTATTAAGTAGTGATTTTTAATCTGAAATACCAAATCGCTGTTAGGCTCTTGCGATTTGCAGGGATTTAAACTTGCACGAGAAAATCCAAAATCGCAGTCAGTTTTGGCGTTTGACGGACTTCCCCATTGATCTTAATCAGTGATCCACTTGTAACCGCCAGAATGACACATAGCAGCTCTCCCTAAATTGGATACGTGTGTAATTTGACTCCTATTTACCCAGGTGTCTCGTTCCACCTCTTGTACATAATATAGTACCAGATTCTATTGGACCGACCATTTCTCAACCCTGAAAGAAGGGAAAAAAACACTTACTCATCAAACCATCATGTATTTATATATCAGCAAAAATATGTTTTTAAATAACAGTAATATAAGTAAAATCTTCACAGAAACCTGAAGGGGTTTACGCCTCTCAGTTATTAGTACATAATGTACATTATATATAACTCGCTGCAAGATAAGACATAACCGACTTCTAATATTACTTTGCTCTCCTCTCAAGTGCATTCTTGACTTTTTATAATGTATTTTGACCTAATGCATTCAGTTCTTGGTTGTAACAGAAAACCTTTTATTTTTAATCTCAGAAGTCAACTTCCAGTCCATTATCTTCAATCTATTAGAGACGAATGAAAAGAGTAATTTACAGGTTTACGTATCTTGCCCCCTATCACCCCCTAATCCGGTATAACTTCGTGGAAAAATGTCGCTTTTAGCAATACTGCTGGGAAAGATGCTGAAACTAATGAAAGCTTAATAACCATGAAAACATAAGCCGAAATTGAACATATCCATTACAAATTAAACAATTCTTTGCCAGCTGTATAAATGTCATATCCTGGGGCACAAACAGATTGTTTGGGGTATTGTAGTGTTTGGCTCTGTTTTGTGGAAAAATGGGGGGGGGTCATTTTATTGGAAATTGCACTGTGTGTTATATTTCATAGGAGTCTCGATGGGTATCTAGCAAGTCAATTTGGAAAACAAGAACGATATAAAAAAAAAAACTTGGATTTGCTATTGAAAAGGGACAGGTTAGAAGTAAATTTAGGTCCGCTCGGCAGACTTTATGTAAACATGTCTCTGAATTTAATAAGAGGAGGTTGTTTTCTGATGTAGAACTTAATAGGGAATGGGCCTGGTTTATATTGATGGATTGTGTAGTACATCTTAATAATTAATAATATAGGGACAGCTGAAATACAAGCAATTTTCTGCCACTGTGTTTCCATATTTGAGCGCTGATGTGATTTCGGGGAAAAACATTTTTATATAAGAAGCTACGCAGGCTATTTACTAATCAATGTCGGAGGGCAAGCTTACTCTGCAGGGGCATTAAGTACTCTAGTCTCTTGATGATGAAGACTTAAATGTCAATATTTTAAGATTGCTGGTGCCCCCATCTTATTTTAAGAATAATATGAATGTAGTCCTGATTGCTCCATTCTATTATACCACTTTACAATTTACCGTTATGTAAATATGAAATGGTTCATTATTGAAATTCAGAGGCCCTGAATGAAATGTAGAAAGCGCATTATGTCATAGAGTAACATTATCAAAATATCTCTCATCAATCCAAACAGAATAGAATATAGAACATATTACCTTTAAACAGCCACAAATACTTGCTAGGAACACATTGTAAGCCCCCAAACACCTGTCTTTAATTGAATAGTTTTCATGGCAGCTGTCATTTATAAGTTCTTTTAAAGTGTAAGAGAGCCCAGTCCTGGGGGTAAATGTATCAAGCTGAGGGTTTTCCAGTGTGTTTGAAAAACCAATATGATTCTAGCTATCATTTATTTAGTACATTCTACCAAAATGACAGCTAGAATCTGATTGGTTGCTATAGGCAACATCTCCACTTTTCAAACCCACCGGAAAACTCTCAGCTTGATACATTTACCCCCTGGTGTCATCCCAATTATAGTCGAAAAATATCTCCCACACCATGAATGGCTTGTATTGGGTATACATCCGAATGGGGTAGTCTCAATCAAATATTGAAACCTGGTGATTAACCCGAAAACAATGGCAGCTAATCTGTATACATGGTAACTGTGTGTAAAGTACAGGCTGCATAATTAGTCCTGTACTATTAAAGTGAGATCACACAATATAGTCTCTCGCTATTCCTTATTGCAAGTAAAGGTACTGGATTAGGGGGTAACACAGAGCCACATAAATTAAGACTTCCATTCCCAACTCAGAAGCCTCAGTAGATTAGTTGGACCTTATATGCTTTAGATCGTACTCATCATAGTGTGAGTAAGCGTGCTGAAAGTGCTAGATAGGTGAGCATGGACGGGTGAAACATAGAGTATGGTGGCTGCTTTTTTGCTTTTTGAGAGGGGATAACTCCCTCCTGGCCATCTCCCCCCCCCCCCCCCCCCCAACCCTCATGGGTCACCTGATCTGGAGGCCCCATTGTTACCTGAGTCCTAGACCTTGTAGAAAGAGCAGAGGTCTGGCCGGGGCACAGTCGAACCTGCCCAGAAATGTAAATAATGCAGCGCCTAATTGGGTTATCACATACACTGTCCAATCAGTGTTAGTTACACTGAATTCAGGGCTCTATGGACAGCTGTGATGGTCAATGCTAGTGCAACAGAACATCCTGCTTCTAAGTCCAAGGGACTGGAACAGAGTTGGAGTAAGGCTCTGGGGGGCCCGGGGCACTTAGGGCCCCCCCTGTCTTATGGTCTAATATGGTTATCATTTTAGGCAAATACACAGGCAATACTGTGTGCATTACTAATAGGCACGCGCAGCTCTGTCTTCATGAGCAGAGCTGTGTAAAGTGGGTGTCTTTGCAGTGTCCTTACAGTTGGATCAAATCCTCACTACCCAGAACAGTCACCCACATTTGGGACTGCCCCACCAGAATCAGGATACTTGGCAGACTGTCCTGCTCTCTCCTACCTGTTCTTGTCACTTTCACCATCTGTGGCTGCTGGTGTATTTAGATCAGTTGCTGTTTGTCTGGATCCTGGAATGTTGGAGGCCCTTTTTGGAATAAAAGACAAGTGCATAACATTTAGAAAGCCCCAACCATCCCTGACATCAAATCAATAGCACCCACATTTAATAATTAGTTCTCCCTCCCTGCAGCCAGCCCCAACATTAAAATAATATTCACATTTCATAAATATACCTATTTGCCTCCAACCAGCCCTAATATTAAATGACTAGGTTTATTTATTAAATGTGAATATTACCCCTTGCCCCCCACAAACAGCAATACATTCATAGCATTTTCATTTAATAAATAGACCTATTTCTCACAACCATCCCCAACATTAAATCGTTCATAATCACATTTAATAAATAGCCCTCCTTCTCCCCAAACACAGTCCCGCATTCAATTAATAGCATCAAACCACTCAGCATAAATTAAAGGTCCCATCACCCCACCTTAAATTTATTGGCCCCACTATTAAATTAAATAGCCCCAACATCACCCAACGAATAAATAATTTCACCAATAAATAATTAGTTTCCACCCGCATTACATTAATATCCCCTCTTCTCTCCCTTCCCTCATGTTTGTCTTCTTCCACCCGCACCGTTTTGCATCCCATGTGACGTGCCAGTGACGGACACACATAGGGGAAGAGAGGGAGGGTGGAACGGGTCATACAATCCGCGGCTGCAAGAAGTAAGGTGGCCGATCCCACTACTATACTGTACCCGCTTGCACCCTTTTGATCCAGTACTACGGGAGAGGGACCGTTGAGAGAGGGGTTGGGCTGGACCCTAACTAAATCAAGGGGAAAGGGGACTATTGAATGAATAGAAGATTCAAAAAGATGAAATCCCTTTTAAGACACTTTATGGTTGGTTTACAAATAAAAGATAATTTACTTTAAAAAGTTTAAGATTTTTCTATAACAAACATATTTTTAAAATGCTTGTTTGACGCCAAAAATGAAGACGAGAAAGAAATCACTTGTATAAATGAAGTGTATTGATGGACCCCGTGTTTATCACTAAGTGCTTGTTTACCGCGTTAAATATGGTTCCCTGTGTAAGTGTAATTACTGAGCTATAAATAGTAACAAGCGTTCGATAATGGAGGCGGTGATAATCTGAAATGGTCAGAGTACCACACTCACTACATATGAGCGCTGCACAGACACAAAATGCTAATTATATGTCACTAATGATCTATCTATGGCAGGAAACAGACTATTGTCCGTATTGACTTCCTCCCGTCAATGCATTCAGAGCAGCATTTATATTCAATGCAGAGTGGATGGTGCATAAAACAGGAGGAATGGAAACTTTAATGTGCTTTTTGGTTTAGTTTTGGACTGAATAAATGATACAAATTAAAAATAAAATAAGGAATGATCCTGTCTAAAGAGATTGCATAGACTATTTAAAACTTATTTGTGAAGTATGACAACATGTAACACTAAGGGAGCTGTTTACATAAATAAAGACTTTGCACTATAATGTAAGAATTTACAGCATTTCCATTTAAGACATTCTATAAAAATGGGGGGAATCTGATAATGTTCTTTAACTTGATGCCCAGTGTTACGGAAGTGATGAAAATGCAGATTCTATTAGACCAGTCCCAAATCATTGCTTAGAATTTAAGTTTTCTGGTAAATAAGAATAACATTTAAGTTTTCTTTGTTTCTCTGTAATTTTTGTATTTTAGCAGTTTTTTTATTCACCTGCTTTTCATTTCAGCCATTCGTTAAACTCTTTTTAAGTTAATGTGAATAGTTTCATTTATAAGAGTAATTTTTCTGCCTTATTTAATCACAGTGGAAGGTGTTTTTCAATGGACTGTTAAAATGTTACGACGAATATCCCTTCACTGTCTGCGCCAATAAATTGCAGATTTTTCGTTGATTGATCATCTGTAGAGATTTGCAGAACTCGCTCCAACGCCCCCTTGATGCATAAATGCTGAATCCACATAGCATCCAATATTAGGATCTTCTGTAATTTTGTTTTTTAATAGATGCTGCTGGTTGTCAGTTCAGCCAATGGTGTAAAATACTGTAGCTTGAATATAAGCCCTTAGCGACTCCTCGTAATTATTACATTTCCACATTTTTTTCTTTGTAAAATAAAATAGTGATATTGGAAAATACATTTTTTATTCAGTTTAATTACTGAGAGAACTGAGTGATTTAATATGCAATGAAACAAATCTGATTGTTTTGCAGAACCTGCAGCTTTTGTTTAATCAAAGTCATTTTCTTCAAATGGCAATTTTTCTAAAGACAAAACCCGATCGGCTTTGTCTTTAATAAAAGTGCCGTTTTTAAAAACTGATTTTGAAACACCAGCAAATCTGGCACGAATGGGCCCTAAAAAAAAAAGATATCTTCTTGAGCACTTTCACGTGGAGGAATAACTTCATATCAATGACGGCTTCATTGCCAATTTAGAATCGTTTTCTTCTCATCTGAATAAGGTGAGCAACATTTCTGTTATTTATTATAGAGTCAACATTATGTGTATTATTTTTGCCTTTTTATTTCCTGAGCAATTATATCACTTTTTGGCATGTCTAATATATGAAAAATGTATTTCTCACCGGTGTATTACTATTATCATAGTTATCCTCAGATTTGTAAGGCGCCGCAGTGCTCCGCAGTGCTCCGCAGTGCCGTACAGTGGGGAAAACAGAACACCCATAAAACAGGGACATACATAAAACTTGGACATACAAAGTAGACAAAATAAATGCAGATATGAAAAAAGTGTATGGAGGGTCCTGCAAGGCCGTCTTAAAAGCATTATAGACCCCCGTGCAAAGCAGGCCCTACCTACACAGCCTCTCACAGGAATAAAAATGTAAATTATCAATAAAATCAACCTTATATTTATTGGTACCTCCAACAAAATCAGTGTTTAAACATTAAAAAAACATGCTGTGCTGCAGAGGTTAATGTACACAAACATTTGGACAATATAATATGAACCTTGAAGTTGAAAAACAAGAAACGCAACATAAAAATGGTACTTGGTTGGTAAATCATACAGATGGAGATGGCACAATGCCAAATTACTATCAATCATTTATTATTAATCAAGTGTTTAATGCAAACATTTTTTTGCAGAGAATTGCTTCAAAAATTGCTTCAAAAAATGATGTGTGTTGATCTTGTCTTGCTTATGTACAGTTAGTACATGTACGTTGTTTTGGTCAAGGTGAAGATATGTATTCACAACAGCAAGATGACGTGTACAGATAACAGCTGATACTGAGGTGATTCGTCCACCTAAATGTTTTAATAAAGAAGGTTTGGAGGTTCTGAATAAATCTCTCCAAGCCTATGGAGCCCCGATGCTTGTGGGGCCCCAGGCAACTGCCCAGCGTGCCCAGGCATTAAGACAGCTCTGGGGCCCTGTTCATTAGACAGCTTACATTCTGTCTAAGTGGAAGAGGACACAGCTGGAACAAGAGGAGCGAGTGTGGCTCAGAGTGGAGATTGGGACAGTTGTGAGGGTGCATTAGTGTGAGTAGTATCATTGGGAACAAGGTAAGCTCTAGTTATAGATTTAAAATGGTAAAAAGTAGGACAGTCCTGGGAAACATGGGGCACATGGGTGTACACTAGAATGCAGGCTATAAGAAGCAGCTTGGTAATTTATCTTTTTCCCTTGGCTTGTATCTTCAGACTGCTATTAATGATTGATAGTTCTTCAGATGTTCCACAGTGTTGTGGACTACAATGGCAGCAACAACTTGACGTATGCCCTGGCTGAAGACAATGCGTCTACCTTGGGAGAGCGCTTGAGGATAGGCTAGTAGGAGAGACAAGGATGGCAACAGGCGCAGGCGTGACAGCCCCCTCCCCCGTCACATCGTCACCCTCAGTAGCGCTCATTCGTGCCATACCGCCACTTCTTCCACCGCCTTCATTGTAACACTACCACATTCCATTAACTTACGGTTTACATACATCCACTTCTAAATTTGCACTTCAACCACTGGTTTGGACAATATCTGCACTGGCTACTTGCTCCATGTCTGTACCGTTTATTAATGTTTTTATTTGTTTTATTTAACTGTTGTTGCTAGTTTATCCTTCAGGCTCCTAGTTGTACTAAAAAAGAAGCTATGAGTTTGGACAGGGAACAGGGTTCATCAAATAAATGTAAATTAATTTTATTAGTGTTTAGAATTAAGCCAAACTAATTTATTTTGATTATTATTTTTCCATTTTGTTCTGTAGCGAAATGTGGTCAATGGAATTAATCTAACTTCTCATAGAATGTAATTCTTTCTGGTCAATAAGGTTCTCTTAAAAGTGATCAATAACAGAATCAGCTTCTCTGTGTGTTCCTAATCATCACTGCAGTTATGTTTGATGCTGGTCAATTGTCTTTTAGATATACCGCACAGTCAGGTTTTTATGTCCACAGAATGTAGATAAAGATTAGCGTCAAAGTGTGTACTAGTAGTTAATTTTGTATTGATTGGATCAGACTGTAAATGAAGATCTAAAAATAAATAACTTTGATATTGCTGCATCTGTAAAGTCAGATTAAAAGAATTGGAATTTAAATGTTTAAGAAAATTATTATTATATAAATGTCATCAGTGTATCAGTCTTTTTGTTCTTAAAAATTATTCAGCTGTTGGTAAACGTTTTGCAAGTGGTAGAAGAACCAAGTAGAGGTAGAGGTCTCCTGGAGCTGGTACTATTGTTATTATAATAGATTCTTTAATGAAAATATACTTGTGCATGAAATAAAAAGAACATACATAAGACAGTCAATCATTGTGTACTGTATATGTATACAAATTAGGTATATGTTATAGCATAATTCATGGCATATTGCATGAAACGTAACGGCCTACACTATACATCATGCACTGCATTATTCAGAAATTACTGAGCACTACAATATTTTCAGACAAGTTTGGATTGTGTGGTAGAGCAGAGGGTAAGGGGGGGATACACAGACGTTGAGGACTGATATATAAAGAGAAGGAGAGGTGTGTTGTACCTCTTCCTCTGGACTGTGTAATATAGAATAGTCTCCAAGCAGGCTGTGGATCAGCCTGTGACCGTCCTGAACCATCATCTTCTCCCTTTTCAATATGAGGCAATTTCTAACGGACCATATAGTGTCCTTAATGCAGTCAATTCCAAGACCACCCTCCTGGATGGCCCAGTGGGTATGTGTGCCAGATGGCCCAGTGGGTATGTATGCCAGATGGCCCAGTGGGTATGTGTGCCGGATGGCCCAGTGGGTATGTGTGCCGGATGGCCCAGTGGGTATGTGTGCCGGATGGCCCAGTGGGTATGAGTGCCAGATGGCCCAGTGGGTATGTGTGCCAGATGGCCCAGTGGGTATGTGTGCCAGATGGCCCAGTGGGTATGTGTGCCAGATGGCCCAGTGGGTATGTGTACCACCTAACGGCCATAAAGTGTCAAGTGGTGCAAAAGACTGTACGTGGGCATACTGTCTCTGAGCAGGGGTAGATCTAGAGGGACAATCGCACCTTCCCCAGCGCACACTAGAATGATTTGCTGGGCAGCATCCTCCGTCTCCTCCTCAGCCGCCAGGCCATGCAGTG
This sequence comes from Mixophyes fleayi, assembly GCF_038048845.1. Lineage (NCBI taxonomy): Eukaryota > Metazoa > Chordata > Amphibia > Anura > Limnodynastidae > Mixophyes > Mixophyes fleayi. The sequence continues at coordinate 6,088,347 of NC_134407.1, read as the reverse complement.
TGTGGCCGCACAGTTACGGGTCATACTGACACACAGCGCAGCCAGTTTGATGCCAACGCCGTAAATAGGTAGCCCTGTGAGGTTTCCCATCAGGGCTAATTAATGCACATCTTGTTGTTGGACACCTGTCAGGTACATTCCTGTGCATGGTTTGCTGACTGGGGTGTGGAAGAGCTGGAGGAGCTGGTTCCGGGAGCTGACGTGTGGTCGGCATTGTACTTACAACACCTGCAGCCAGCGCCTGTACAGAACACTCTGTCCTGATGATCATTAGCACTGGGCACATCTCAATCATTATATATCAACCCTGCCCCCTGAGCGACGGGCTGACAGACTGTTGTGTGCCGGATCACCGGTGTCTGTACTTCTCCTGATATATTCTGGTGTACCAGATCTTTAGATCAGTTCTCCTTAATAGTTACGTTCCCAGCAACTATGTCCTTAACTCTGTGTGTACTGACCAAAGCTACTTTGTCTGCATTAACCATTAAGACTGGACGTGTGTTCTAGACCTTTGTCTTCTGACCTGACCACGATTACTGATATCTCCTGGGCATTACCCATAGGCAGTACTTTCTGCATTATACAGTATATCTCATTCAGGGAAGTGATCCAGATTATTGGTGCTGATTACCTAACACTAGCTACAATATGGGCTGTAACAACTAATATCATCTTGACTCCAGCTGCCACTGTCTGGGAGATATCCCTTTGTTGGGGCATTGCAGTGACTTTAACCCCTGCAGACCGACCAGAGTCCATTTCCAAGAGCACTATCTCTGCTTAGTGTATTTTCAGCATTCATTGCACATACCCAGTTGTACACTGGGATTGGTGGATGGAGCTAGCAGTTCACCAATCAGAGAGTGTCTGGAACTATTTACCAATCAGAGTGCAGGATGCTGTCACATGGCCTGTACATCATGCCGAGGAACCACAGAAAGATAAGTAATTTAATTACTTATCACTACATCACTGTCCGCTATACTCCTTATTTTGGAGCCCCAGATGTAGTAAAACACTGTCTTTCTCCTTTCCCCTTCTTTTTCCTCTCACACCATACTACCAATGTAAGTTGCACCCACTCTATTGAGTTTTGAAAAATGGTTGTGACTCGATAAGATTGACAGGAGGGCCCTGGGTGAAGATATACAATTAATGGAAAATAAAAAAAAGCATTAATGGCATCTGTACTGAATGGTGCCTTCTGCCAGCAGACTTACTAGCATCATCATGAAAACTAGGTAAATTCATATAGCAAGAATATATTATACAGTCCCCATGTAATGCTTATATATTATATTTGTCGCCCATTCCCCCCCGATGTGCATGTGTTGTACTCTCCACATGTAGCTCTTGCTTGCGTAACCCAGGGCCGCCCCCGTCTCTCTAATCTCTCTCTTCCCCGGGCTCTGTTGATTAGAAGGTGCGAGGGGTAAGGTGCAGCCAGGGCCGGTGCCAGGTGTCACAGCACCCTAGGCAAAACTTCAGCCTACCGCCCCTGCTCGCCCCAAAAGCATCTTCTCAGCCACTCACACACACACACACTTGACTTTTGAAAATAAATGAATATAAATTCTGCATTTATTGTTTAGGAACAAACACAGGATTTGTAGGGAGGAGTTTCCATTCCATGCCACCAGAGTGGGCATGACCAGCACGTAAAGGGAGTTGCTATAATTTTATACAGCGCTAGGCTGCTCTACAACCCCCTCCTATGCTCATCAAATAGACAGGCAATGCTGCGTACACTACTATTAGGTGCATGCAGTTTACCCTTCACTAGCAGAGCAGTGTGTAGCAGGACATACCTCCCAATTGTCTTTGCAGCGGGGACAAAGTCCTGACTGAGCAAAATAAGCGAATCCAAAATCAGGACTGCCCCATCATATTCAGGACTGTTGGCAGACTGTCCTGTTTTCTCCTACCTGTTCTTGAAGCTTTCCTTACCTGCAGCTGCTGGTGGCTTAAACTCAAATGCTGCTTGTCTGGATCTTGGGATGTTGTTGCCCTGTTTGGAAAAAAGGATAGGTACATAAATTATGGAAAGTTTAGCAATGAGAGAACCCTCTGGGCCTTCCTCCCCCAAATCAAGAGCACCCAAGTTTAATAATTATGCCTCCCTCCCTGCAAGCAGCCCAGACCTTAAATTAATATAATTCCGATTTAATAAATAGACCTATTTCTCCACACATCCCTGACATTAAATTAATAGAATTTCCATTTAATAATCAACTTATTTCCGTCCTATGAGCTCCAACATTAAATTAATAGTTTTCACATTTAATAAATTGACCTACTTCCATCCCAAAAGTCCCGACCTTTTAATAAGTAGTATTCACATTTAATAAATAGCCCTTTTTCTCTACAAACTCTGCCTGCTCCCATTCAATTGATAGCCCCCAAATCATCCCAGTACATTTATAGTCCCACATTAAATAGGCACCAACACTTTTATATTAAATACCCCTAAATAAATAGCCCCTACCCACAAATTAATAGTTCTCACCCACCATTAAATGATTAACACCCTGCAATGTGGAAAAACATAATACCTAATTTATCATTGTTTTTTACCATTAAATAGAAATGTAATGTATAATTGCATACAGTAAGTACTTAAATAAAATATCAGAAACACTCACTAAGGCATTAAATACTGCAGAAATGCAAAACTTGTTTTATAACATAGAACTATATTTTATTTTGAGCAGCATCACCCTACTATTAAATTAATAGCCCAGACCTTTTTCCAAAAACATTAATAGCCCTCCCTCTCTCCTCCCTGACACTTACCTTCTTCCATGTGGGTGTCAGCAGGTAAAAGTATCCACGCCTGTCTGATCCTGCAGCCCACCATAGTTTATCTTTGCCTCATCTGGGGGCAGAGCTTATCGGGTGGAAGGGGCGGAGCTTATCGGCTTGTAGGAGTGCTGCTGAGACTCTCGATAAATGTGAATGTCAGCCTGACATTGTAATTATGGCTGAAACTAACACAACTGTGCGGCAGCTTTAGATGTTACTTTAGAGCAGCGGCTGCTGCCTGTATGGAGTACAATGCCCAATCAATGCCTGCTTAATGCCCGACCCGATGGCCGCCTCAGTGGCGCCCCCGCAAGCCCGGCGCCCTAGGCAGCTGCCTAACGCTGCCTAATGGTAGCGCCGGGCCTGGGTGCAGCTCACATGAAAGTTCTTGAAATAATGGGGTCCAGAAAATCTGTCAATAAAGTTCATTCCTACATTGAAATCCTCCTGCACCTACTAACTAATTGCAAACAAAAAATGAACTGCAAATTCCAGTTTCCACACAAGAGCTGACACCCCATGTTTTTAGGATAGTGATACTTACTCTTAACCTCTACATTGTCCTCCTCAGCGCTCCGAACACAAAACCATGAGCCTTTTATCCCCTGGAAATAATTCATGTTTTTAGTCAATAACATTAATGATTAAACAACCTTCAAGAATTAATCCCAGATACAGTGTAATTAATTTATACATATATATTTGAAGTACTTAAACTGTTAATAATATAGGGCCTGATTCATTAAGGTTCTTAAATGAAGAGGATTCTCATTTCAGTCTCCTGGACAAAACCATGTTACAATGGAAGGGGTGCAAATAAGTGTTCTGTTTTACACATAAGTTAAATACTGCCTGTTTTTTCATGTAACACACAAATATTTGATAGCTTATTTGTACACTGAAATTTAAAGTTGATATTTGTGTGTTACATGAAAAAACAGGCAGTAGTTAACTTATGTGTAAAACAGAACACTTATTTGCACCCCTTCCATTGTAACATGGTTTTGTCCAGGAGACTGAAATGAGAATCCTCTTCATTTAAGAACCTTAATGAATCAGGCCCATAGTCATTAATAACTAAGCATTAAAAAAAAATGTTTTTTTCTTTGTCCCCTACAAAATACAGTTATTAGGATCTCATTAATGTCTATTGTACATAAAATACTTGTTTTTCAGTGCTCCTAATTACAGACACATGTTCTAGCTGTATACACAGCTGTCATCTCTAGTAATCAGCACTTACACCCGACCTGTAGCTGGTGCAGGTGATACAACAGAAAATCACGTACCTGAGAGATGGCCAAAGCTTGAATCGGTCGCTGGTGCGTGCGCCCCAGCTTGGCAACGCCCTTACTGTACAACGCAATCACATTTCACCTGCAGTGTCACTGGCATGTAATATACCTTATGTAAATCCAGTGATTTGATCTAATCTCTCTGAGTGAGTTTTACAATACTTACTTATAATATATGCCGCTTTCAGACATTTTCTGACCCCTACTGTTCTGTTTATCATTAGAGAACAAACTTCTGTTGTTAAATTAAATAACACAGACGTAGATGAATATTTTTCCTTCCTATAATAAAGATGGAGCAGATTTTAGTGCACTACACCTTCCTATGAACACAATCTTATTGCACTGTGGTAGGAATTCTCCTAAGCATCCTGAGCAGTAAAATAAAGACCTCTCCATCTGAACTTTATAAACCATGACAAATGAATTGCTCGGTCAATCATAATTACAGATGCAGGTCATAAATCTATGTCACATCCCTAATGTCAGCTGTATGTTTCAGGAGAATATCGCTGTATTTAACAAGATTAATGCAGTCTGACGATGGGGATCCTGTGCACAGATAAACAACTGAGTCCTTATCTACAAGGAATGTCCGATAACACCTACAAATTAATACATTACAGTCCCTTCCTGCATATGTGGCTCTAAGGGTTCCATTGGAAATGTCACTGCTGTTTAATGCTGTTTAATGAAGGATTAACCTGTCAACCACCAGGGTAATTGGTGGTATTTTTACCAGACCTATTGTTTTATTAATTTTTAATATTTTATGTGTTTGCGTGACTTTTGAAACAAAGAATCCTATTGTGTGTGTGTGTGTGTGTGTGTGTGTGTGTGTGTGTGTGTGTGTGTGTGTGTGTGTGTGTGTATGGGGTAGGGAATTGGATTGCAAGCTCCAATGGCACAGGGACTGCTGTGGTGATTTCATACTCTCTGTACACCGCTGCATAATATGTTTGGTGCTTCATAAATTAATGATAATAATCACAATAAGGGTTTTCTAAAAACTAAATTAGGTGCAAAACGTGAAAAAATACACTTTTCAATGGTTATTTTCAAGCAATTATTTCTTTAAATGGTTTCTTCTATTTTATCAGTTATGTTAATACCTTACAGTGTCATCCCCAGTAGGTCAAAATACAACTTGAGGGACACTACAAATGTATTTTTGTTTATTCAGATCATCTATTTACTGTAACTGGAGGTGACATGAGAGCTAATCTGAGTCATCTTAGACCCAGCAGGGAGGAAGCATCGCATCCTGTATTTACAAAATAATCAAGCAGTCAGCGACCATTCTTATCGGCTACTGACTTCCACAGTCACTTAGTAGTGTGCGGCTGTCATCTTTATCCTCATAAATTTAAACACTGCACGTGTGAGCTGTTTTACATGCTGGGTGTAATATGCTGGACAATGCTGGGTGTAATATGCTGGACAATGCTGGGTGTAATATGCTGGACATTGCTGGGTGTAATATGCTGGACATTGCTGGGTGTAATATGCTGGACAATGCTGGGTGTAATATGCTGGACATTGCTGGGTGTAATATGCTGGACAATGCTGGGTGTAATATGCTGGACAATGCTGGGTGTAATATGCTGGACATTGCTGGGTGTAATATGCTGGACATTGCTGGGTGTAATATGCTGGACAATGCTGGGTGTAATATGCTGGACAATGCTGGGTGTAATATGCTGGACATTGCTGGGTGTAATATGCTGGACAATGCTGGGTGTAATATGCTGGACAATGCTGGATGTAATATGCTGGACAATGCTGGGTGTAATATGCTGGACAATGCTGGGTGTAATATGCTGGACATTGCTGGGTGTAATATGCTGGACAATGCTGGGTGTAATATGCTGGACAATGCTGGGTGTAATATGCTGGACAATGCTGGGTGTAATATGCTGGACAGTGCTGGGTGTAATATGCTGGACATTGCTGGGTGTAATACGCTAGGTTACTATGCTGTGCCAAGCGTGAGTATGTCTTTCTTTTTTGCTTTAAATAGACTTAGACTAAATAAATCTGGCATGCTCTATATTTCCCTGTAGCAGGTTGCCGTGATAAGAGGGGGTGATTCTTTAATGGGACACACACAGATAGACTGAAAGCTTGACAGACTTGCTTGCAGAGTGTGGATTGGTTGATTGATACATGGGCAGTGATGTCACAGTAACTCGAATGACTTGAATGTATTTTACCTTCGTATGTTTTCATATCTGAAGGTATAATATTTGGGGCTTAGTGGCCCTTTAATGCACATGGCCATTCTCCATGTTATGCAATTTGTTACATGGTACATTTCCCGTAAGGAGCAAATGGTAAAGAACAAGTGTTACTTGTACCTCTAAGTGCTGATATTTTATTCATAAACATAAAAGTAATAAATGAGCACAATATGCAGTCTTAAGCTGACCATACATACAGTACAGGATCATACATATGTGGCTATATCTGCAAGCTTGAAGGCCAAATCAGACAGGTTATCATTAGTGTGATCAGATGATGGATAAGCAAACCGAGGGGGGGGGCTAGTGCATGGAAACCCCCCTCCAAGCCTGGCAGCACTGTTTAATTGAAGTGGCTGGACCCTGCCCCCGCTTCACACAGCTCTGCTTGAAAAGGGAGAGCTGCGTGCACCTAACAGTAGTGCACACAGCATTGCCCATGTATATTATGGGGATAGGAAGAGTTGGAGAGCAGCCAAGCACTGTCTAATATTATAGCCACGCCCCCATGCATGCTGGCCACGCCCAAAGATGGAGTGGTGTAGAAACCCCCCTCTACAAATTCTGCATTTGCCCCTGTGATGTACGTGATCCGATGAGGTCATTGTCTGACTACCTTTACCATCCATCCCAACCAAAATCTGAGAGATCCCAAACAGACTTCAAAAGGCATTGGCCATCTTTTAGGTATAAAATATCCTAGCTGGTCATCTTTAATGCAGTATGCATGGGTACCAACAAAGGCATCCCTTCCCATTGACTTTATTACTTCCAAGACAGTGACAGCAAGGAATATGGAATTAATACAAGCTTATAGTGACGTCTAAACCTGATTTGTTTTCTTCATTATCTGAAACTAGTAACTATTTGAATATTTATACAGTTTCAATATATTTGAACCGCATACAGCCACCTTTAAATAGTGGAACATGCACTTGAAACTAAAAAAATAAAAAATAAATAAATTCAGAATATATTGTTCAAAGAAGCAAGAAATTTCTTAAAACAATACGAAACATTTTCTCCTTCACATAATTTTTCAGTAGATATTACTGGGTGTGTGTCAACATATCAGATAAATGAGTCTTGTAGCTGTACATTAATATAGCTGTTTCACTCACAGATGTGGTCAGCTGTTCATTGGAATTTCTGTCCGTTCATCACTTTCTCTACTAAAAGTAGCTACATTCAAAATATCTAACTGGGGGAAAAAAAAAACATTTTTACACACCGTACCTTAAATATTAAAATTAAGACTTATTGCATTTACACAGCACTCTATAAAGCCAAATTAAAATTGAAATAAAATGGACAATTAGGATTAATGAATGTACAAAGTAGCACAGTAGAATTTGTTATGCTTGATACACATTCTGTATCATCATCTGCAGTTACAACTAGAGTAGTGATAGCTGTCTGGAGATAAATACGTCTCCGTGTCACATCACATAATGACATCACATCCTACTATGAAGTTAATCTAGAATCCTATGGACTGATTACTATTTACATAATCTCATTGTAGTGCTAAGGGAATGGTGATTCATCCTGGTGCTTTACTCAGAACTGTTTTCATACAAGCCATGGAGAGAATATTTGATATGACTGCAAACAATTCGTCAGGGTTTGACACTTTGATTAAATAATTAACATACGGTCCTAATGCATAATTCACTAGTGAAATTATTTGTCATGTTTGTCTGTTCTCCAGGCATGAAATCCAAGGTGCGGAGTTAGTGTCAAAACATGTATAATTCATGTTTTCCTGGAAGTCCTCGATTATTGAAATATGAGGGATGTTCTCCTGCTGTTCAGAATAGCAGAATACATATTCTAGGGCATGAAGACCTTGTAATATGGGGAGAATCATAAAAGACATTGATGTATGATGAACCTCCTTTTTGTTTTCATGTTTATATTTTATTGTACTTTTGATTTACTCAGCAGAATGTTTATAAGAAACAAGTGACAGGTTTGTGTGTTTTGTGAGGGATTTAGAGTATGAGAAGTAAGGAATAATCTGCAATAGTTAAATAAAGGGAAAGAATAGTACGTTGAATTGAAGAATGAACAGAGGTCGTACTCTAGCATCTTAAATTGCTTAAGACTAGTACAATGTAACTTTTAGAGATAACAGCTTAGCCAATCAAATCACACAACAATTATGTTGAAAAAAATGCAGGAATAGACACTTCTTTTAGTATAAGAAGTTAGTAAAATATGTTATAAGTACAGTTAATCCTAGCAACTAACTTGGTATGTTGACTTCATGGTCGTTTACCTGCTTGTTGTGAAGTATAGATTCTGTTATGGGCAATTAGGCACAGGGCCGGATTTACCACTAGGCAACCTAGGCAATTGCCTAGGGCCCAGCGGTCCCCAGAGGGCCTTCCCAGGGCCGGCGGTGAGACCAACCTTTAAAAATGGGCCGCTACTTATGGGCCAGTGCTATGTGCTTGCCCCCCTGGGCTAAAGTCTGCCAGCCAGCCCCTGAATAGGGGTATATGTTATGCTAAAAACTATAGTGCTATGGATTTTTTCAGGGAGGGGGCCCCAAACCAGTATCTTGCCTAGGGCCCCATGAGGTCTAAATCTGGCTCTGATTAGGCATGTGATTCTCAACTACTAGAAACACTTTGCAAGATCTCCTTCAGCAGCCCCATTTCCGAGGAACTATATAAGTTTACAGTACTCAGTTGCCACCAGGACTTAAGCTCGTGTAGTATTAGTTGTTGATCTCACTAGTGCCCAGTAGATTGGACAGAACACAATAGAAGGTAATGAGCAACCTAGATGGTACTAGCAGAGAAATGTGATACAGAATAGTAGACAAGCCCAGACTAGGAGCAGGAAAGGACAGCAGTTCCTTTAACAAGCCAAGGGTCATGGCAGTTAGAGATACATATATATATATATATATATATATATATATATATATATATATATATATATATATGTGTAGATTTGTTTAACAAGCCAAGGTCAGGGGCAGGAGAAGATAGAGAAACCTTTAAACAATCTGGGCAAAACACTGAGAACAGAACAGATAAGGTTACAAGGCACACTAGATCATGCAGGATCTATCACTAGTATTGGTGTGGTAACATGAATGGGTTTATAAAGCCAGCAGAACCAATTAGATATTGCAGGTTGTATAGCTGCATGAGTGCAGCAAGTGATTGCACAACTGACGCTGGCAGACTGAGCGTTGACGGGACGCTGGTTGCTATTTACATAGTAACCTGTTGAATCAATGAGGCGGCGGATGTGTAGGAGGAAAGGAGGCCACTTTTGTTGTTAGGCAGCTAGTCTAGAGTATAGAGGCAGACATCCTGCACATGCACAAGATTAGTACAATACACTACTGCTTAGAAGCGCTGGTAACAGATCAGACACATGATAGTGACCCCCACATAATTAAACACACCAGGGAACACTCTACCGCTGACAGGGAAAGGATGCATGTTACACAATCGGCATGGAGCAGTGATCATCAAATTCCTAAACACATGAGAGCACAATCCACTGTCACCTGACAGAGAAGGGACACTGGTAACAGTTCTGGTATGCTGTGGTGATCACCATACACTTGGTACATTAGGGTGCAATCCGGTGTTGCCTGACAAAGAATGGACACTGGCTGCTGTTGCTAGGCAACTGATCCAGCGTGGTACAGTGATCACCATATTTCAACGTGCTGGATCCTCTTCCATCTGGCTTTCGTACTCAACATTCCAGAGACTGCGCTGACCAAGGTTGTCAATGATCTGATCACAGCTAAAACTAAACGCTATTACTCTCTCCTAATTCTCCTGGATCTCTCCGCTGCATTTGACACTGTTGACCACTCTCTTCTCATACAAACGCTGCAATCCCTAGATCTTCAAGACACTGTTCTATCCTGGTTCTCATCCTACCTCTCTAATCGCTCTTTCACTGTTAATTTCTCTGGAGCCACCTCTGCTCCACTTCCTTTATCAGTTGGAGTACCACAAGGCTCAGTGCTAGGTCCTCTGCTATTCTCTATCTATACCGCTTCTCTTGGAAATCTAATAAGTTCCTTTGGATTTCAGTATCATCTCTATGCGGATGATACTCAAATTTATCTATCTTTTCCTGATCTCTCGACATCTGTGTTGCCCCGTGTAACTGACTGTTTTTCTGCCATTTCATCTTGGATGTCCTCTCGCCAACTCAAACTTAATCTTTCTAAAACGGAGTTAATAATATTCCCACCCACCAACAAGAGCATACCTGACATTTCTATCTCTGTTGATAACATGACCATAAATCCCACCCCACAAGCTCGCTGCCTAGGTGTAATCCTTGACTCACACCTATCCTTTGTTCCCCACATTGACTCTATGTTATATACATCTAAAAACATTTCCAGAATTCGCACATATCTCACACAAGACACTGCAAAAACCTTAATTCATGCACTTATCATCTCCCGCATTGACTTTTGCAATTCCCTCCTTACTGGTCTTCCCCAAAACAGACTCAAACCCCTGCAATCTATTTTGCACGCAGCCTCAAAATTGATTTTCCTTGCAAATCGTTATTCCTCTGCTGAATCACTCTGTATGTCTCTACACTGGTTGACTATTTGCTACAGGATCCAGTATAAAATACTTTTACTAACCTACAAGGCCATCAACAAAGCTGCGCCAACATACATCTCCTCTCTTGTCACAAAATATCTCCCAACTCGGCAACTCCGTTCTGCACAAAATCTGCATCTCTCATCCACCCTCATTACATCTTCCCATTACCGGTTACAGGACCTTTTTAGGGCTGCACCCACTCTATGGAATTCTCTCCCTCGCGCAATAAGGCTCTCCTCTGGTCTACAAACTTCAGGCATTCTCTGAAAACCCACCTCTTCAGACAAGCTTATAATATTCCTCAACCACCCTCTTAACCTCACTACATTACCCTATTACCATCCATTACACAATTTTACATAAGACAACTATCCCCTAACCAACATTGTTGTGTGACAGAATCATTTAGCTTATGAGTCACTTTTACCTTTGCAGTCTGGCTGGACCGAAATGCAAAATGTAGACTTAACCTTATGTGTCAAACTCCCATTGTCCCATAGATTGTAAGCTTGCGAGCAGGGCCTTCTCACCTGTTTTACCCAGTGTGTTTATTAGTTTACTGTGTTTGTCTCTAATTGTAAAGCACTACGGAATATGTTGGTGCTATATAAATAAATGATGATGATGATGATTTCTTAACACATTGATGGAAGATCTTAATGAATTACAGCTACCAAGATTGCTGTGAGGAGTAATGTTTTATCCAAGGTAATCAACTATATTCTTCACCTCCATATCATTCATATTGTTTGAAACTTGCACTGTTGGGTTTACATGATCATATGTGGGCTCAATGTCAAAAGAGATTATAATCTTAGGCCACCTACACACATGAACTCATATATATCTATATAACAGACAAAGAATTCAGATCAGTAGAAACTTGGTATCATATCATGTATGTTGAACTGATTTATGTTATATGTACTGGGTGTAAGACTATAGGTTAATGAGAATATAACTTCTTAAATGAAGCTCACTATCTGCATGCAATTTTTCCTAAGTATTATAGTGCCTGTGGTGTGTTTTTATATGGCTATCTAATTGTATTAAATAAATGTTTTGTGTTCATATAGCAATTGACTTGTAATGGTGGGTTACTTAGTGGATTTGCTGAGAGATGTCTGTTATCTGGGTGGATGGGTCTGGTCGACAAAGTGGTTTGGTGACATTGTTTTTCAACTTAAATTTTGCAATTTTTATATATAATGGTTTAACATACATTTGCAAATATGTGCAACTGAGAGTTTTGCATTTTTATGTACAAGTAGCTCCTTTGCTGGCTATAGCAGTGTGCTGGGGGAATTTTCTCTGTGTTTGTTCCGTTTAGGATAACCCCACCCTTCCAAGCACCTGCCTAAAATTGATTGAGCAACTTCCACTTCAATATTGTCAACTTGTATAATGTAAATTATACTTAGAACATTATAACAGTGCAGAAATCATAATAAGATCATGTATTAAACTACCAAGATCTCACATTAGTGAAGTCTCTCCCGGTGATTTTCTCTTCCTCCATCATGTTTAACTTGGCTAAATTGCCAATAATGCCACCACATACTGATTACAGCACAGAGAAGAGTGACAAGACAATAACTGAGGCACAAAAGTTACAATGATATTAGCTGCAGATTACAATGAGAACATTGTAACAAATGACTTGGGCAAAATTCTACCCACCTAAACTATATAACAGCTATGATTCTTAATGCAATACTTTTATATATATATAAATTTAGCCCCCACCCTCCAACTTTTTAGACCACAAATTGTGACTGTCCCAAGAGGGTTGGGCAGTGGCGCACGCAGGGGGGGTTTCTGAGTTTTTAGAAACCCCCCCTGCGCTAACTAAGTGGCCACTGTCCTATACAGCAGCCGCGTCGCTGTCAAAGAAGCGTCCGCGGCGGTGCTGTATGCCGCAGACGCTTCTCAGACAGTGCCGTGGCTGCTGTTTAGGACAGCGCTGGCGAAACGGAGCTGCTGCGCATGCGCAGCAGCTCTCTCTGGGTTTTTGTTTTTTTTTTGGGTCGGTGGGGAGAAACCCCCCCCCCCCCCCCCCCGACAATCCTCCGGGGCCATTGACAGATATGTCTGCGTTGCTGTAGCTTTTTACTCACAAATTAAAATCATAATCTTTGTTGTATATTTGTGTCTAAAGGAAAACTTCAATTTCTAAAAAGAGGATTTAAAAGATGTAATTTTCATCCTCTTACTCCAGAATGGTGATGAGGGACATCTATGTCCCCGGGCAACTTCCTTCCATCCCCAAAGTGAAATCAACCTCCACAGTGGAAGACGCAATGCTTCAGAGGAGCATAGTGTTGGGTCTCCCCCTGATGTATTATGCCATTGCTTCGGATTGTCCGTGGCTGATGTTGGGACTTGATAATGTAATTTTATTGGCTGACTGAAAGGATGACACATCAGCGGGTGGACACAATACTACGCTCTGTGCATGGAGTCCGCCTTTGTTGAGACCGATTTCCGCAAGATTCCCCCTCCCTCCCCACCTCGGTACAGAGGAATGAGGCCTGGTATAGGATGGAAGCTTGTAAATGGGGAGTGGGCTGGTAGTCTAGGCTGCTTGCGTAGATGGGTATTGTGGGCAGGGCCGGATTAACCCGAGGTCTAACTGGGCTATAGCCCAGGGGCCTCGGGCATCCAGGGGGCCCTTCAAAGTCCGCAGCAGCATTATTGATCGGTCCGGGGGCGGGGGCGCCCCCAGCCCGATCAATGCTGCTGAGCACTGTCACTGTAGTCCTCCGTCCCCGGCGCTCAGTACTCTGCTTTCTGAGGAGATCTCGCGAGTGAACTATCGCGAAATCTCCTCAGTAAGGAGCTTACAGTGCGCCGGGGACGGAGGACTACAGTGACAGGTAAGCGCTTTGGGGGGGGGGGCCTCCCGGGGGGACGGGGGTGGCGGGTGGCTCACAATGGGGGCCTCACGGGGGAATGGAGGCGCCCTTAGCCCAGGGGCTTCCATTCCCTTAATCCGGCCCTGATTGTGGGGTCTGCAGGTAGTAATGGGTAGAGTGGAATGAATAGAGAGTCCTAGTAGACAATTTTTGGTGACACTGGAAACCTGGTAAAAAGATGATCAACTCTGCAGAGTTGTAGAAAATTGTATATGTTGTACAGTAAGTCATTTCTGATACAGAAACTCTTGTAATTTCTCAGGTCATGCAGTTGGCTGTTGATGTCCCAAAAAATTAGACTTTTACAGTGTATTTAGGAAAAGAATAATTGCTGAACTTTGTGAAACATTTGTAAATAAAAAGTATTATTTTGGACAAATCCTCTAGTTAATGACTTGATGCATGTTTACTAATCCTGTTATGGGCAATATTTTACTTTTAATATTTTAGCTTGAAATGGTATAAAATGACTTATTTTGAACATTTTGAAAAATCACTTTGTAAAAGAAAAATATAATGTGATGTCATCTGATATTGGATAAAGCCGATACCCAGAATTTTGCTTGTTCTATAACTGCTTACATGCTACAATTAACAACTCAATTCTGTGGGGTATATTTACTAAACTGCGGTTTTGAAAAAGTAGAGATGTTGCCTATAGCAACCAATCAGATTCTAGCTGTCATTTTGTAGAATGTACTAAATAAATGATAACTAGAATCTGATTGGCTGCTATAGGCGACATCTCCACTTTTTCAAACCTGCAGATTAGTAAATATAACTCAGTGAGTCAAAGAGCGTGAAACAATCTGATATCTATAGAATGTGATACAACGTTTTGCTGTTTGTGATAAGCTACAAATGTATTTGTTGCAACATTCTCAGCCCACAGGGCTCAGGTTTAATTGCAACATTTAACAAAGTATCGGTTTCAGCAGTGTTTTCATTTTAAAACAATTATTGCAAATAAGGAGTTGTTTCATTGTTAGGTTCAACAAACAAGAGACTTCCAGCTCTTGTGCTATGTTACAGTTTAATGCTAAAATTACTGGACATATGGTACAAACATGTCCTCCATCTGATATTTCATGGAAGCCCCCCCAAAGGTGGTTCATGTGGAGTGTATACATTTTTCAGTGAAGTATTTGCCTTATCTTGGTTTTGGCAGCAAACTTTTGCATATTTTACTGGCGTGATCTGGCCTTAAGTGATCCCAGTCCCCAGTCAAACACGGCACAGTAGAAGTAACTGCCCATCATACCAACTCCCTTTATAGACTATTAAATCCTGTTTTGTGTGATTTAGCACATACAGGGTCTGATCATCATCATCACCATTTATTTATATAGCGCCACTGATTCCGCAGCGCTGTACAGAGAACTCACTCACATCAGTCCCTGCCCCCATTGGAGCTTACAGTCTAAATTCCCTAATATAAACAGAGAGAGATAAAGAGAGACTAGGGTCAATTTTTGATAGCAGCCAATTAACCTACTAGCATGTTTTTGGAGTGTGGGAGGAAACCGGAGCACCCGGAGGAAACCCACGCAAACACAGGGAGAACATACAAACTTCTCACAGATAAGGCCATGGTTGGGAATTGAACTCATTACCCTAAGGCTGTGAGGCAGAAGTGCTAACCACTGAGCCACCATGCTGCCCATGCCGACATAGATGCAGTTTACCCCAAAAATGTAGACAATAGATGTGTCAATGAAAATGATGCAATTGGCATAGTCACAGGTATCCTAACGTATCTGCACAGATTGTATAGATTGGCGGAAGATGCATTTAAAGCATAAAACTCTGTTTCAGGGATTCTTTTTAATAAATGATTCTTTTTTTTTTTTTTCTTAAATGAAGGTAGAAGGGCGGGGTCACTATCGACTATTTTGCTCGTAACATTATCACGTTTTTTTTATTAACCCTTGGATTGCCTTGTGAACCCTAAGAAGAGGACGACCCAGAAATTAGATAAGAAATAAGATGTTTACAGAGAGTGATGTGGGTGTGTTATTATTTCTAATAGAGCTTCTTTTTTTATATCATGTTGTGTGTGTGGTTTTGTTAATGTATTCTTCCAAGTTGCTCTACAGATCTCAGTGGGCCTTGAATGCCAGGGTATTGATGGGACTTGTAGTTCTATAAGTGACAGCATGTCCTGGCAGCCATGGGTATGTTGCCACTCGTAGTACTACAAGCGCCAGCATACCCAAACACTTTAAGGCAGCCAGGACTCGCTGGTATCAGTAGTGCACCATGTAGAAATGCTTCTCTATAATTTTGCCAATTAACCCACGGGAATCCAGCTTACTCTATTTGGACAATGATTAGCTCGTTTTGATACCAAGTGGACCTGCAGTTGATGTGGTAAAGCAATTTGAATGAGGCTAGGTTCCCTATAATATAATCACTACAAATCCATTTTATGACGTCTTGTACCACAAGCGGTAACATTGTGAAAGTGGAGAAGACTGATTATAAAAAAATAATTAAAAAATACTCCAAATTTTCTATACTGCACTTTTATAAATATCTCCTTGCTGGAACTTGATGGCGAGCAATTGATGTGAAGCCCCTGAAAATAGAAATGCTTCCTCTTTTTTACTAATTTATCTGTAAATGTTCAGTAGACCATATTGGCACACTGTGCATCCCTACATTTATTTTAGTTGTTGTTAATGTTTACTGTACATAAAATACATTGTTACAGTTGTTCCTGCTTGCGAACACATGTTCTAGCTGTATACACAGCCGTCATCCCTATCAGTCGGTACTGACACCCGACATCATGCTGGTACAAGTGATGCGGCTGGAAAATCTCCTGAGAGATGCCCACAGCTTGAATCAGATGCTGCTGCGTGTGCTCGAGCTTGGCACGTCCTTACTGTACATTGACTGTGTGCGTACACCCAGTCCTCCCATGAAATCACAGGGTATGGTATAGGGTCCTTTGTGCTTGAAGGTGAATTGGACATTGCGTCTGGTCTGGTTCCGGGCATGGCGCCATTTACGTTCCAACATCCTCCAAGAGCAACTTCTCCCAAACATCCAAGAACAGTTTGGTGATAAACAATGCCTTTTCCAGCATGTTGGAGCACCTTGCCATAAGGCAAAATTGATAACAAAGTGGCTCTGAGATCAAAACATTGAAATCTTGGGTTTATGGCCAAGAAACTCCCCAGACCTTTATTCCATTGAAAACTTGTGGTCAATCCTCAAGAGGCGGGTGGGCAAACAAAAACCCACAAATTCTGACAAACTCCAAGCATTGATTAGGCAAGAATGGGCGGCCATCAGTCAGTATGTGGCCCAGAAGTTGACTGACAGCATGCCAGGGAGAATTGCAGAGGTCTTCAAAAAGAAGGACCAACACTGAAAATATTGGCTCTTTGCATAAAATGAATGTAACTGACAATAAAAGCCTTTGACACTTATGAAATGCTTGTAATGTTACTTCAGTATACCATAGACACATCTGGCACAAAGGTCTATAATCACTGAAGCAGCGAACTTTGTGAAAACCAATACTTGTGTCATTCTTTCCCCCCACCCCTCTGGGAGTCTCCCCATCATCCGCGCCCTTCCTCTTGGGCTCCAGTCTTCTCTCCCCCTCTCTCTAGCTGTGCTTTGAGCTTACTGAGTTACTGTGCTTACTGTTTACTGTACCGTGCCGTCCCACCTTGTATTGTACTTGTTTGTCCCTGTACGGCGCTACGGACACCTAGTGGCGCCCTATAAATAAAAATTAATAATAATAATAATAAATTCTCAAAACCTTTGGCCATGACTTTACATTTTATACAATTTGCAACTCCCACAACACTGACAAAGATCCTCCATAACTGATAATATATTTTTAAGGGCTAAGACATTGAATTACTCAGACTATTTTGCATCATATATCAATTTAGTGCTTTGTTTTGTCCATTTGCACTTTTCATTTACCCAACACACAATTAGGTTCACGCTCTAATGTACAATTAAATTTCCTCACAGCTCAGATTTCACCTCTTTTTCTGAACTACAATTCTGTCACTGCTTCTACAGTCACACATCTATGTGTAACACCTGAAATGATCAGCATTATTGTTAATTTGTGTAGCACCACCATAGTGCGCAGCCCCTATTGAATCATTCGCATGAAAAAATAATAATTAAAAGCAAGTTTTCCTCCAGCTCTTCTCTGCCGGATTATAAAGCAGCATGAGGGTGATACATTCTTGTCAAGGTCCGCAGAGTGAAATTTTAAACATCTCCTAATGTATTCTAGAGAAGGAAAATATCTGACTCCATTTACTTTTTTATTTTTTATATTCCACAAGCAGCTGACTGAGCATTAAAGGTCACTTGCGAAACATCAGAGCTGGAACCCAGCACAGCACAATTCTTATCATTGATTTCCACCAGCACCTGAGAGTTTAAATCTGGAGAGTATTTGCCTGTTTTGCATTAAATGTATTTTGTTGGCTTCACAACAGGACCCGAGTGTTTCACATCTGTAACTTGCAGGAACCCTTGTTCAATGTTTAACTATTTAACCAGTTGTTGTTTGTTTTTTGTTTTTACTGAGTCTCAGCAGGACTTCAGTAAGTGGTTTCATAAATATGATACAATGTTTCCTCTTATCAGCTTTTCTGTGGTTTTACCGATTGTCTTTGAGTTTCCCGTTACTGACCACTCTGAATGGTGTTACTCAGCCACCAGCTACTCACCGACTGTAAGTGGCAACTGTCCACCGGCCCCTGGAACCGCTTACTTCTGGGTGTTGTGTTTAGCTGCTGCAGCGCCTCTTTGCTGGTGACTGTTTCTGGTTCCTCCTGACCACTTACTTAGATCGGGACTGCTGGGCTGTGGGCAGAGCATTGACTCAGGGCACTGGGCTCAACACAGGTCAGCTGGGAACTGGATTAGTCTGTTACTCTTTTCTGTAGGTCACAGGATTATAGCAGGTAATCTGTATCATGCAGAATCTTGGGCAGCACGGTGGCTCAGTGGTTAGCACATACAGCACTGGGGTCATGAGTTTGATTCCCAACCATGGCCTTATCCGTGTGGAGTTTGTATGTTCTCCCCGTGTTTGCGTGGGTTTACTCCGGGTGCTCCGGTTTCCTCCCACACTCCAAAAACATACTAGTAGGTTTATTGGCTGCTATCAAATTGACCCTAGTCTGTGCGTTTATGTTAGGGAATTTGGACTGTAAGCTCGGTTAGGGCAGGGACTGATGTGAGTGAGTTCTCTGTACAGCGCTTAGTGGCGCTATATAAATAACTGGTGATAATGATGCTGATGATCTACAGATGATGATAACTTTCTCTCAAATTCATGACACGCTTTGCACAGGGATTAATGAGATTAGAGCAGAATACAGCTCTGTAAGTGTTATCTGGTATAGACATGAAGCAAGGTATATCTACCTACATATGGAGTAGGGGTCCCAGTGTTCTGTTGTTGAAAAACAAATGGCTGTGCTGCATGAGATCTGAAATGGGTAATGTCTCAATCTCTCATTGAATATACTTCATAATAGTGTTCCAATTCTTGCATATTCACAGTCCCACTCCTTTCCTCACATGGGTTATTTGGGGGGACGGGTGTTAATGATGAATTGGCCTCCATTGAACTTTTGTAGTTGTCGCTTTTTGCTGAATGTTGTATTCATCCTACAATAGTTTATTGTAGTATTTGTATTATGCTGAACACATGAACCCTTTTGCTGATATCTTACATATATTTATGAGAGATGGTAAAATGTTATTATATAGTAAAAACTAAGCATTTATTCAGTGTCTGGGAATGTTCTGTTACATTGTAACGGGAGGATTGGGAAATGAAGTGCAGAATGTCTGACCTATGTGGTGATTGCTCTAATTGTGTTTCAACTGTGAGAATATATGTCAGGAGCAAGTGACCCTCTGTATGGACTCTAGGGGGGTGGATTTAATTCAGCGCAAAGTCCCGTGTTGGAACCTCGTATGATGTGCTCCTGCGCTCATTTATGGGTATTACATAAAACATCACTTATTTAGACAGAAATGCTTTGTTATCTTAACGTCCTGCAAGGCTCCAATGGGACTTTCTGCTGAATTCGAACAGACCACCCCTAGGACTGGAATGTTCAGTAAGAACAGAGCGCAAATAGATTTCTAAGCAGTGAGTTCATCCAAGACGGCTACAATGTAGCAGTAGCATCAATTTCTCAAGCAACAATGGTTACAGAGAGTGAAATATACAGTATCAGCACTGTGGCTAAGTGGTTAGCACTTCTACCTCGCAGCGCTGGCATCATGAGTTCAATTTCCGACCAGGGGCCTGATTCATTAAGGATCTTAACTTGAGAAACTTCTTATTTCAGTCTCCTGGACAAAACCATGTTACAATGTAAGGGGTGCAAATTAGTATTCTGTTTTGCACATAAGTTAAATATTGTCTGATTTTTCATGTAGCACACAAATACTTGATAGCTTATTTGTACACTGAAATTTAAAGTTGATATTTGTGTGCTACATGAAAAAACAGTCAGTATTTAACTTATGTGCAAAACAGAATACTAATTTGCACCCCTTGCATTGTAACATGGTTTTGTCCAGGAGACTGAAATAAGAAGTTTTTCAAGTTAAGATCCTTAATGAATCAGGCCCCATGTCCTTATCTATGTGGAGTTTGTATGTTCTCCCCGTGTTTGCGTGGGTTTCCTCCGGGTGCTCCGGTTTCCTCCCACACTCCAAAAACATACTGGTAGGTTTATTGACTGCTATCAAAATTGACCCTAGTCTGTCTGTGTGTGTGTGTGTGTGTTAGGGAATTTAGACTGTAAGCCCCAAAGGGGCAGGGACTGATGTAAGTGAGTTTTCTGTACAGCGCTGCGGAATCAGTGGCGCTATATAAATAAATGGTGATGATGCTGATCATGAAAACAAATAAATGGGATATGGTACTTGTGCTCTCAGGATGTATCCCACGTTCCTTGTGCTTAGGGAAACTTTACATGGGAGAAATAAAAATTCTCCTACAGGCAAATAATTTCAATTTTAAACATTCCAAGTAGATATCATGATTTGTCCTCAATTTTCCTATATACAACCAAACCTATGTTTCACTCTCTCAAATAATTTATTAGATTGCAAGCTTCATTGGGCAGGGTCATATTTTGCCTCACGTCATTGTTTGATATTTATTTAGAACATGATCCCCCTCGGTGTACAGTGCTGGGTAATATGTTGGCACTTATAAACACTGAATAATAATAAATGATTAGCACTTGTAACTGCTCGAGGGCGTAGAAAGAGACTCATTGCAGGTGATAGAAATCGGAGGTGACTTGTTGTGTTCAGAGTAACTTGCAGTTTATGAGTTATTCCTTATAGTTCACAGATTTTCCTTAATGGGACATTACAGTGAGGTCAACATATCTCACTGTTTGTACAGATATTACGCACAGGTATTTATGCATATACTGATATTAATTGCATACGGATGTAATATATCCCCATGGGCAGCACGGTGGCTCAGTGGTTAACACTTCTGCCTTACAGCACTGGGGTCATGAGTTCAATTCACGACCATGTCCTTATCTGTGCGGAGTTTGTATGTTCTACCCGTGTTTGCGTGGGTTTCCTCCAGGTGCTTTGGTTTCCTCCCACACGCCAAAAACATACTGGTAGGTTAATTGGATGCTAACAAAATTGACCCTAGTCTCTCTGTCTGTGTGTGTGTGTGTGTGTGTGTGTGTGTGTGTGTGTGTGTGTGTGTATTATGGAATTTAGACTGTAAGCCCTAATGGGGCAGGGACTAATGTGAGTGAGTTCTCTGTACAGCGCTGCGGAATTAGTGGCGCTATATAAATAAATGATGATGATAACCATTACTTATATCTCTGATTCCTTCCCCCATTCAGTTTTATGCTTCTCCCATCTCCTTTGTGAGTCTGCCTAATTGAGGGATCATTGTTCCATTGTCTGCTACCTTCTAGAGATCCTCTGCTCTAGGCTGCATTATTGAGGATAGATGTTCTATGTTTCTGTATTTTCTGCATATAAACCCACCTAGGATAATCTTATATACAGATGGTTGTAGACAGAGTGGATCCCCATCATTGGCTCTCAGTACATGATATGCTTATACATTTTTACATAACATTTTCCAGAACAGGAAATCTATAGACAAAAGTAAAATCACTCTTTGTATCTCTACAGAAGACTAATCGCCGGGCCCCTTTTGGCTAAGCACCGTTTAGTGGACTGCGTCCAGGAGTTGGAGGAATGAGATTGCCCATCATGGGGCAACATCAACAGTTGGTGGCAGAATCAGAGGATTTAAAACTACCCCTTTAGGGCCCATGAAAAATAATGTGACAGACGGAGCCGCAGAGACATTGAGCCCATTTCAGAGCATGCTGGGACCTATAGTGCATTAAAGCTGAGCCTGACGATTCAACCTGCCTAGAGAGTAGAGACTGAGCAGATAGGAGAGAGTCTGGCTATAAATCCCTCAAAAAATCAGGGGCAATAATTATTTATGATGGGGGCACGATTTATACTGGACAGGTGTGGTGCTACAAGTGCCAGTGTGGACTTGCGCCCATGTGCATGCTGGCTCTTGTAGTTCCACACCTGTGCAATATAAATGGTGGCTGATTATGGAATAATGTGTTGCCCCCAGGGCTGTAACTAGGGCTGTGCGACAGGGGCGACCGCCCAGGGTGCAACGCTGGAGGGGGGCGCAATTTAGGAATATTTTAGGTACATTTGGTTAAAATTGATGGCTAGGGGGGGCGGCATTTGTCTTTCTTGCCCCAGGCGCTAGAATTCTAAGTTACGGCTCTGGTTGCCCCCATCATAAATAATTATTGACCCTTTAGCAATGAAATAATATTGCCCCTTTAACATAATTATGTATTCATATTGCCCCCATAATATAATAATACAATAATATTGCCCCCTTAATATAATGAAAAATAAAATGTGCCCCATAAGTTAATTTTGACCTCATAATCAATACATAATGCTTCTCCCTGTAAGTTAGTGGTTCCTCCTTTTACGTTCTGCATGGCATGGACCCAGACTGCATGGAGTTGGAGCAATATCGCTGCTCACGACCACTTCTTTTATTCTGGTTGCTCTTCTGGGGATTTTGTCAGCAGTTTGGCAAACTGCAGCTCAGAAAATCTGCCGGTCTGTATTTTTATCATGTTACAAATCGGGATGGCGATATATTTGGCCTAGTAGTTTGGCCTCTAGTAAATCCGGAGGTTTTGAAACCGCCTGTCAAAAAAATCTGTAAAACCTAGATTTACTAAACGGCCCTTTAGTAAATTTAGCACCTGATGTTGAGTCACAGTGGAGTTGCTGAGGAGGACATCATAGACAAGTCATTGTGAGTGTCAGCTCTTGTGCAGCATCTGTGGACGCTGTTTATTTATGTATTGCTACAATTAAGGGGTAAATGTATTAACCAGCAGTTTTTGCAAGTTGCTGATAGTCGGCGACTTGGACAAATTTAAAACGACGACGGATTTCAAGGCAAAACTTTGCCTTGACAGCAATTGCTATTGTAAATTTGCCCTTTAAAGTCGCCAAATATCAGCAATTTGCAAAAACCGCTGGTTAATACTTTTACCCCAAGTGTGCTGGAGGAGCTTTATCAGGAAACAGTCTGGTGCCCACTTATGATAACATTTGTGAAGTAACCTTAAACCCGTTATACCCAACAACTAAACAAGAAACATTGGGGTAAATGTATCAAGCTGAGAGTTTTCCGACAGGTTTAAAAAACCAATCAGATTCTAGCTGTCATTTATTTAGTACATTCTACAAAATGATAGTTAGAATCTGATTGGTTGCTATAGGCAACATCTCCACTTTTCAAACCCGCCGGAAAACTCTCGGCTTGATACATTTACCCCCAGGTCTGGGCAATGTGGCTATCCATGGCCAATTTTTACAAACAGATTTGGTTGTTCAACAGATGAGACTGAATTGGATTGCAATCTATGGGAATGTGGTCATTCTCATAGAATGTTCAGATGAATCCAGCTTATGGTAATAAAGTGCAGGGGGTCTTCTGAATTCTCTCCATGTTGGTAAAGAAAAATGTTTCCATCTCTTTACTTTCTCCTGTATAGTCTTTTCCCTGTACTGTTTATTGCAATATATCATTTCTCGTATCCTTTTGCCTGTGAGGGAAACAAATGGAGCTTAACCGATTATAAGGCAATGTTCTAATTTGTAGCTGTTATTCATTACAAATCCTATTAAATTCTAGCAACCGGTTGTAAAGCCTGGAGGCAGGGCTCATTATAACTGATGAACTTGGCACAATAGTCACAGTAAAATTTAGAGGAGAATCACTCTTAAGATTTCTTGCTCTTAGGCTGTTATGATACTTTTATTCCCATACAAGCTCCTGATCTTTATTTTTTAATAAAATCTCTGAACATTTTCACACGTTTACAAAAGTTATACTTTTTATGAAGCTATTTCAATTGATTGGCCCCTTGTCATACTTATACAATGGGTATTGCTCATGTATCAAATTTTTAAAAAAGGCATCTTCGCCCTCTGGGTTACTGTAGCAATTTCTATTTGTTTTACTTTCATTTTTATTTGAATGTTATCAATTTCTTGAAAGATTACAAACAATAGAGGAAAGTGAAGAAAATGTTTAATAAATATTCATTACCTAGAAACCAAAACAATAAAAATGTTTTCAATTTTGATGCTACCAGTCTCCTGCCTGATCTTAAATTATTTAAATAAATTCTGTTCTGGTTGTGTCCTTGGCAGAGCTTCCAGAATCAATTATCAAGTTTTCTTACACAAACAAGAAAATAGATTACATTTACGCTTGTACAAATTATGTGAGAGGATTTCTCTATTTTGAGAATATGTGGAGGAATCAGAGCTTTGTTAGGAGTTTGATATAGTATTAACGATTACAGTTAATATAAGATAAGCTCACTTCACCTGAAATCAAAAATGTCCCTGTTCACACCCAGGCACCCAGCCAGCCAGAAGTGTGTGTGTGTGTGTGTGTGTGTGTATGTATGTGTATATATATATATATATATATATATATATATATTATATATATATATATATATATATATATATATATATATATATATATATATATATATATATATACATTGTAACAATGTGCCCTTCTTGTAGCACTTCTGACACCACTTGTTGGAAGAGCACCCTGCAGACATCAGCAACACGGACAACTTCTTGTTGCAAATCAAAACAGTGCTTTATTGTTACAATATCACATCAATCGTCAGGACGACATCAGGTAGCCTACATCTGGCTATAGGGCAGTTTCCCTCACTACCAGCCGGCCACTAACTGGTATCGGTTGCAATGTACATTTGTACAGTACAGGCCCTTATAGTTCTGACTCGTCCCACAGCTCTGGGTGACTGACAGGTGAGACTCCCACTTTGTCTTTAAAGGAAGTCTCCTCAGTTGCTCTGTAACTCCTATTCCGTACAAACTCCCCTGTCAGCTCTGCTGTTGGCTGTGGAAATAAACACTTCAAAGCATATAAGTAAAAATCACACTTTTACATTTACTTTGTCACATGTCTCAGACCTGTAAGTAACATAACCCAAGTGTAATACTACACCTGTGTTACCCAGTCAGGAGCCTTAAGCTGCAGATTCTCTTGGACCTCACCTGTCCTAGGCAGAAGAGGTGTGGCAATTAGGCTTCCTTGCCACAATAAATATATATATATATATATATATATATATATATATATATATATATATATATAATTATATATGGCAGCAGGTGGCTTAGTGGTTAGCACTTCTGCCCTGCCTCACAGCAAAGGGGTCATGAGTTCAATTCTCGACCATGGTCTTATCTGTGAGGAGTTTGTATGTTCTCCCCGTGTTTGCGTGGGTTTCCTCCGAGTGCTCCAGTTTCCTCCCACACTCCAAACACATACTGGTAGGTTAACTGGCTGCTATTAAATTACCTTTAGTCTCTCTCATTCTGTGTGTGTATATTAGGGAATTTAGACTGTAAGCTCCAATGGGGCAGGGACTGATATGAATGAGTTCTTTGTACAGCGCTGCGGAATTAGTGGCGCTATACAAATAAATAGATGATGATGATATATAGATATAGATAGATATATAGATATAAGGGTCACCTGTCTGTCAAGCTAAGGCTGTGGGAGGAGTCTCAACTATAAAAAAAAAACTGTTTTGTGCTGCTATGCATTGCGACCAACGCCAGATAGTGGCCAGTGACCAGAGAGTTAACAGAGACTAGCCAGAGTTAGGTTGCAGTTTTCATCCTGAAGTAAGTATGCTGTGTTATTGTAATGGAACAACAAAAGCACTATTTTTTAACAAGAAGTTGCTTGTGTATGACTCACTTAAGGGTGCTACAATATGTATAGCCTACAGCAATCTCCGTATGATAACATTTTCATCTCAAGGGCAATTTTGTTTTTTTCAACAGAAGGGTTTACAATACTGGATGGAATTTCTACAACACTGAAGGCTCTTCATATGCTCTGCAGTTATAAATGAACAATTTCTATAGCTGATATTTAGTAGCAAGAAGAGGAATTGAGAACTCATGTCACGTAAAGTCATATGAAATATGCTGGGAGGGTTTAAATCGTGGCTAAGCTTAGTTTTCATTTCAAAGATTAAACTCTCGAAAAGGTTTGATTAGAATTTGCCACATAAGATTACAGCTCAACATTTTTATTTTTTAATGTTACCCCTCTAGAATATTTCTGAGACGATGGTGTCTTGGGCTCGTGTAAAGTTTTTGCTGCATAACAAATTTTATTTTTAAACTTCTAAAGAGTTTGCTAGAAAGATTTTTTTTTTCTTTTTTTTTTTTTTTGCCTTTTAGAAACTTTTTAAAAATGAAGATATTGTGCTGGCCTTTGTGAAAATTGGTTATTAAATAGCAACTAGCAATTGCAATAGCAATCGGTACGTCAATATTAGATAATCCTTCTAGTGTTGGCATAATAACAAAACACAAAGGATTATGGTTCTTTCCTTGGTAGTCGTGAAGGAACTCTCAATAATAAGGAGAAAAAAGATGTATTGAAGTCTATTCGCGAAGCTCCACTTGCTCCCTCTTATTCCGTACAGTAGATTAATGTTATGTATATTTCTTTATTAACTTCTCTTCTTGCATCACATTGCTGACTAACTGGCACGTCAATCAAAGCGCTATGTAATATTCCTCTGTGCAATTTCAATTCTATCGTTATGAAATTATTGTGAAAAGTTAATAAAACACCACTAAGCCAAAATGCAGTTAAATTACTAAATAATACTTATAATGGGAGTGATTTGTGGAGCTCGGGGCTGTTAATCTAATGACCATAATATAAACATGTTGGAGAAAATTGGGTTTTGTTGGTACAAAAGTTTAATTTGTGTGCTAAAAAATAAAACTGCAGACAAATAGTGAATTGTGAGTTTGAAAATGTACTTTAAGAGCCTATTGGTTCGCATTAAGCAATAAAAATACTTTCTAGAATAATCTCTCCAACCATTGTTTGTCATTTACGTCTGTTGACATTTCAGAAGGATGAATATTTTTGCAAATCACTGTGTGTATGTATGTAATGTGTGTATATATATATATATATATATATATATATATATATATATATATATATATATATATATATATATATATACAGTGCTTTTTTGTAAGAAGAAAGGTGCAAGAAATCATCTCTTTCTACTCCCCTTGTTTTTCTGTAGCCCTCTCTTTCTCCGCCCCTCGTTTTTCTGTAGCCCTCTCTTTCTGCCCCCCTCGTTATTCTGTAGCACTCTCTTTCTGCTCCAATGGTTTTTCTGTAGCCCTCTCTTTCTGCCCCCTCATTTTTCTGTAGCCCTCTCTTTCTCCGCCCCTCGTTATTCTGTAGCCCTCTCTTTCTGCCCCAATGGTTTTCCTGTAGCCCTCTCTTTCTGCCCCCCTCGTTATTCTGTAGCCATCTCTTTCTGCCCCCTCATTTTTCTGTAGCCCTCTCTTTCTGCCCCCTCATTTTTCTGTAGCCCTCTCTTTCTGCCCCAATGGTTTTTCTGTAGCCCTCTCTTTCTGCCCCCTCTCCCGCTTTCTGTAGTCTGTACTTACCTTCTATGCTTCTTTTCTCGCTTCTCTGCTTGAGCGCGGCTCCTCTCACTGGCAGCGTCGTGACGTCACGACACTGCCGGAGCCGGAAGCAGGACACTCACTAACATGCGGTGCACAGTAGCAGCACCGCAGAGAAATGAAAAATGTTACAAAGTTAATTAAACCTTGAAAAAAGGTGCCGGAATGCCGTTCTGAGCGTTCTATGACAAAAAAACATATATATATATATATATATATATATATATATATATATATATTATATATATATATAATATATATATAATGTGTGTGTGTGTGTAGTTGTCTATTTCTAAGGCGATACAAGTTCTGCAGAGCTGGCCTTTCAGCATACAAATCCCACAAGTACAAATTAAATTTAGTAACAGATCATACAAGTATAATTTACAGGTATCTATCGTACGGCGTAGACAAGACTTTCAAGGAGTTTCGAAGGCAAACGAGCAGAGTGTGAGGACATTGTTACAAGAGAGAGAACCTGAGTGGCAGGTGAGCTGGATTGATCAAGAGGGGATTTCATAACAGATGTGTTGATTTTACCTTTAAAGTACGTGACAAAGTTACGAGCGGTTTGGGAAACAGGGCAGACAAGTGGATGGTTGGCAAAGAGGTAACAGGAGTTGTCGACAGGTTGAGATTAGACATCTAATGTAGGTTTACTTCGTAAGAGAGGACGGTATAACAGAAAGACAAGATGACTTTGATGTGGATGAAGTCAGCATCGGAGCAACATTTTCCCCATAGTTGCAGTAAGAGTAGATAGGTCAGAGGTCAGAGGAAAGGATGAGGGAAAGCCAGACACAGAGTTGTCAAGGAATTGGGAGACGGGACCTGAGCGGTGATAGACGAGAGCAGCTGAGTTGGAGAGAAAAATTATACGGGGTGAACTTCAAACCAGGAGAGAGAGGGTTTAGCCGAGGATAACGCTAACGGCGCCATCAGAAGACGACAGGACGCCGACCCAGCCCCATTAAGATAACAGAGGCAGAGACCCCAATAGTAGAGCACTGACAGGGAAATCAGTATCAGATGGAGGTACCCAGGTTTCAGTATTAAGAAGGAGACTGGAGGAGTGAGAGAAGAATAAGTACTTTTTGTTGTTCAATTAATTATGAAGACTTTTCTATTAGTTAAAATCAATTCAGTCTCTCTCATTTACATGGCTGGATGGTAGTCTGACACCATAGTGCGACATCTGTAAAATATTCATTTTTCTTAATCTGGTACAAGCAATAAGACCTCGCTAACTCCGGCACATACTGAACTGACAAGCGCAGACGGTACAGAATCATTTCTTACAAAGCTGTAGTTATTTGAAGTGCCAAACAGTTGCTGGAAAAGTGAGCTGGTTACATTACTCTGGAATGTGCAATTCTACTGTCAGTCTGGATATTATACACGTCTGATAAAAGCCTCCACAAAGTGAGAAGATGGTCCCTGATCTGCCCAGTACAGGGACCCAGGAGCAGACGTCAAAGATGAACTAAGACATCTGTTTTTCTTGGGGGGGGGGGGGGGGAGATATCACCTTTTAAGTGAATGGCTCTTGGTAATATTCTGGTAATATAAATGTCACAGCTTCTACTAATATTGCATCACAGCAAGTGATAGACATGATGACATGAAATATAGGCAGCACGGTGGCTCAGTGGTTAGCACTGGGGTCATGGGTTCAATTCCCGACCATGGCCTTTTCTGTGTGGAGTTTGTATGTTCTCCCCGTGTTTGTGTGGGTTTCCTCTGGGTGCTCCAGTTTCCTCCCACACTCCAAAAACATAGTAGTAGGTTAATTGGCTGCTATTAAATTGCCCTTAGTCTCTCTCGGTCTGTGTGTGTATGTTAGGGTATTTGGACTGTAAGCTCCAACGGGGCAGGGACTGATGGGAGTGAGTTCTCTGTAAAGCGCTGCGGAATTAGTGGCGCTATATAAATAACTGGTGATGATGATGCTGATGATCTAGAGATGATGATAACAACAGATATATAAAGGACACAATGACTACAAAAAAGACAATGGTGAAACCAAAGAGGGGAAGGGTAATCTGTGTGTGGTCATTCAGACCTTGTACTGATTATGTGCATACATTAATTGGGTTGATCAGGGGTTGTCTTAATAGAGGAGGAGGAGTACACCTGCCTCGATCTAACATGCAAAAAAAGGTCATTTCATTTTTTGTGATATTATGTGACATTATTTAAATGCAATAAAGAGAGGGAGAGGGATAATTTATTAAATGTTTCCTGCTTTATAATATAAAGGGAGTGTTCCTAGTGTTAACGTCCTGATAAAATGTAGCTGCAATACCAGCTGCAGACAATAGGTGGCAGTGCATCTTCAACACTAGCGATTCCACATTCATTTTCACTTACTGCAATCAGCACTTTGCTAAATGTCAGGGCAATTAGACCTTACATCTATGCAGCCTTTATTAGGCCTTCATTCCTACCAATCTCTGCACAAATATAGTTGGAAATGTGTTTCTCTGCTGGTGCTTCAAGAGTCGTGTTTTGTTTGCCTGTTTGTGGACTTTGGCTTTGTCCCTCACCATTCTACCTTCTCCAACCCATCAACTTCAGCTTCAAACTCACAAAAGTCCTCTCAGGACTAAGCTGCTTGACTAGTCATGGTGTGTCTCTGATAGCTTCTTCAGTCAAGTGGTTCTCACCAGGGAGCAACCAGCACCATGACAGTTTATTCTTAACTAAAAATTGCCATGTTAGGAGTGAGGAGCTTTTCTAACTGAGCAGTCACAGAGCTTGGCAATAAAATTGTAAACATGACATCAAAGTAAAACCTCGTTAGAACCAGTCCTTTAAATAAATAGACATTTCCATTTCTTTTCTAAACTGCTCACTTTAACCCCATGACATAGACATCTTATCAAAGAGGGAGTCTCGGATCCTTTGATGTAGAAAATAATTAAGTTTATTGATTCGCATGCACACGGATCACTGAATCTTAACCGATCAGAAGGTGAAGATTATACATTGAACATACATTTCATAGACAATAATCATGGCACTCTTCACAGAGGGGCGTTTAAGCTGAACATTTACATTGATTGGATAATTACTAATTGTGTGCATCTCTGCCAAAGAATGTACCTCTCAGACTGAAACATGTCAACCGATCTCCTAATCTGTGAAAAATGGAGACATTCACTTCTCTTATAAGTGTTTCCAGCTAAAACATTGCTCCAATCATCTCACGTAAGAACATTCCTAGAGCAAGAATGACATTTCACAAAAACACCTTCATCTTGTACAGAAACAAGTTCATATAATCAGACAGTACTATGCATATCATGGCTGCTAGATTTCATTTTGTATCCAGGTTATCATTCAACTTACTCGACTTGACCAACTATGTCGCCTCTCCCAAAATTCTTATAAAATGCTGGATATTCAAAGCTATTCTCTCTTACCTGGATTTTCACTGATTTCCTTCTTTGCTTGTATAAGGCACTGAACCAATAGGAAGGCACCTAACAATCACATTAATGGTCAATAAGACCCCAAGACCAATTACCACATACTGTAATATACCTAATGACCCTGCACCCAACTATGAGAAGACATCATATATCTCTCTCCCAATTTTACTAGCTTTCTTTTTGGAGGTCACTAATTTTTGATAAATGTCCTTCAATCACATCACGTTGGTAAGAAATGAAGGTGCAACATTATTGGCCTATTCATTGACATACTTCTCCTCTCGGCCAATGACACATCGCGGCTCCTCATTCTGTGATGCTTTTCTCACCTGATCCAATTCATCATTTAATCCAGAAATTGACTCTATAGTTTCATTTATAAACTTATCCTTGAGGGAAAGGTGATTACCAGAACTGTTCATTTTTATTCCTGTAAACTGCCCCCCCCCCCTCTATTCTGTAACTTAGATGCTTCTGGTAAATCATATTGTACTATTATTACGGGGATAACAAGTCCCATTAGCCCCAACTCGTAACCATGAGTAAGTCCCTTTTTCCACACACAAAGTACAGCCCCCATAACTTAAGTCTTGGGCAGCTTTGTACCATTTAAAATACTCAATTTTGAAAAAGGAATTACGACTTGGGTTCTGCACAGGTCACAGTAACATTAAACGTTGTGCTATTTCTTTATATCACTTCTTTGTGATACAATTACAGATACATCAGCGTAGCTACAATAAGCAATTCTCACTTTCTTATTACTTAGAGTGAAATTGAATGAACTCTTCTCTGGGAATTTTCTTACCTACTGGACTTTGTACTAACATAGAGATATCAGGGTTACCAAACACACCTGCCAAAACTGACTGTGTGGGAGGTACGTTGTAGAAGTATGATTAAACTGTAGACGAGCTCTGTACTTCGTATCACATTGCTATTTCTGACTTGAAGGTGTTTTTCCTCCTGTGGGGTGTATATGTGAATACACCCAACAAGTACCTGAGCAGTAACTGTGTGGACATTTAACAGCAAAGCCCTTTTTTTTTTTAATTTAACCACTGGGACACCATAACACAACTCTCCTGCTTATTGTATTTTTTGCCTGACAAAAACCCACTGGATTCTGTTAGAGGTGATGGAGTTTGTTTGTTAATACAGCCTTGTTGGTAGTTTTATAATAATGGCCCTGATTACAATAGAATGTCTCAATAGATTCATAACAGACTAAGGGCTAGATTTACTAAGCTGCGGGTTTGAAAAAGTGAGGTTGTTGCCTATAGCAACCAATCAGATTCTAGCTGTCATTTTGTAGATGGTACTAAATAAATGAAAGCTAGAATCTGATTGGTTGCTATAGGCAACATCCCCACTTTTTCAAACCCGCAGCTTAGTAAATCTAGCCCTAAAACTTTGCTGAAGGTTTTTGGAATGTTATTAGACTTCAGACAGGTCTTTGTTGAGGTGAATGCCCTCAAAATTATATTATTAATATAATAATATTGTGTAAGAATAAGAATTTGGAATCCCCAAAGATATGTTATTGCTTTTTACAACTTCAACATGTCATATGGACCCAATTTTAATGGGAAGTCCCTTCCCTTAAAGATGTACTTATAAAAACCTTATTGCAGCCATTGGGATATTCTCTTCACATTCTCTTAATAGATGAATATGATAACAATAATCTTGTACGTTTAAGAGAAACATTAGAGGAGGACCTCTGTCCCCTGCAAGATCATCATCATCACCATTTATTTATATAGCGCCACTAATTCCGCAGCGCTGTATAGAGAATTCACTCATATCAGTACCTGCCCCATTGGGGCTTACAGTATAAATTCCCTAACACACACACACAGGCAGAGACAGACAAGGGTCAATTTTGTTAGCAGCCAATTAACCTACCAGTATATTTTTGGAGTATGGGAGGAAACCAGAGCACCCGGAGGAAACCCACGCAAACACGGGGAGAACATACAAACTCCTCACAGATGAGGCCATGGTTGGGAATTGAACTCATGACCCCAGTGCTGTAAGGCAGAAGTGCTAACCACCGAGCCACTGTGAAGACTGGGGAACAATTCTTAGTAGTTCTCGCAAGACGACTACTTGCTAGAAATTCAAACAGATTCAGAATTACATTCTCCATAGAACATACCTCACTCCATGCAGACTGTCCAAATTTAGTCCTGATCGAACTACCAAATGTCCAAAATCTAGTGACCCTTATTTTAATTTCTGGCATCTCCTAACATTTAACGATTTTGGACAGGAATTATTTGTTGCATCAAACAAACTGGGGTAAAAAAAAAGTATTCACCTAACATTTGCCTCTTTGGCCTTCAACTAGAGGATGCAATAAATAATCTTATATGTCAATATTTAATAAATGTTGTTATGCTCGCCAAGATCTGCATAGCTAGACAATGGATGGCTTCCACAACCCAATGCGTACGTGATTGGATTAAGTTAGTAAATGACACAATTGAATGATTTGCATATAACAGCAGGAAATGTTCCTTAAGATATGAAAACATTTGGGGACATTGGTTAATCTCCTCTTATACTTTACCCTCCATTGCAAGATCTTCTGACATGGATTAAACCCGCGGGCAGCCATAATAATGTCTTTTATGCGCATTGTTTTATTTATAATCTGTTGTTTATAATATATATGCATTTTGTATTCTATAGTCTTTATATTCTATTATTTTGTAAAAAATATGAATGTAGACGCTCTCCTCTTACCTCACAATATCATCTTTATAATCAATGTTATATTAAATATAACTTTATTATATATAATATGTGGTGTTTGTTTTGATTTTCTCTGTTTTTGTTCTGGATGAAACTGTCATTTTGGAAAGCTGTGATGGAGGAATTCTCATTACTGAAATGGATGTTCTCGTTAACATTGTCAACACCTCTATTCTTACTCATTTACTGAATTATTAAATCTCAGTCTGACATGGCTTGAAAGGGAATCACAGTGCACAGTGTCCACTTGGGCCGCTCATATTTCCTATGGTAAAGATAATTAACAGTTTTACAGAACTAATGTAAAATACAATTCCATTTAATTAACTCTACTTTTCAACTATTTGCTTTCAAAGTGTTCTACCAATTAATCTCACATAACCTTTAAGTTTTCTATTGCACATGAAACCTACAATTTGCTTAACATTTTTATTGCGTTTAAATAAACATAAAGCTCACGATGTTCAGAGATACAATGCGAGTATTTATACAATGTATTCTTTTCCATCCTCTACAGATGCCTCTTAAGGCCAGTGAATTGGGCATTGAGTTAATCCACTTGGTAGGTCTAGGAATAAAGTTAGATCTTAGGAGCAGATAGAGATAAACAAAATTATTTGGCAAATGTATGGTTTGGGGGGTATTCAGAATTGCTGAATTCGCATGTTAAAGTGGCTGCCAAAAAAATTACTTTAAAAGGGGTTTCCCCACATAGAACCTCTCTCCATACTTAATCAATTGGAGGAGGATTCAGTTGGAACACAATTATCTTAAGTAAGACCGCCACGGTCCCCTGGGGTAGGCAGTAATAGGCAGCAATATGCATCATGTGATTACAATAAGCTTTAGCTTGAGTCACAATTGCCCAATCATATTACTTTTATGTTTCAGGTGCCGGACACTATGATGGTTGAGGGATTATGGAAAGGTTTTTTTGATGGAACAATAACAGGCAGGTGGGTGAGGAGCATTGTACGCTATTGATTTTATTGAAGAAAAGACATTACAAGTGATATTTGAGAGGAAATCACTTCCTTTGTCGAGTCTAAGCATACATATTATGATATATGTCTTTTAAGAACAAAAAGTGGTATAAAATGTGACATCAATATGACACAAGGATACAACACCCTGAGCAGCGATCAAAATGAGGCATAATCTTATTGCTAGACTTGGACTTCTCTTATATTTTAGGTTGGAGGTTAAATATGTCCAATTACATAAACACTTTAAAGCCTTCCTGCATATACTGTATCCAATACAGAATGTACAAGTCAGTATATGAAGCATTTATAGATAATGATGTACTTCCATTGAACATTCCAAGCAAATTGCCAATTGCATGTGGTTCGTGCTAATGATTTGCCAAGAACGTTTCTCAATGAGACTGATTTTGACCGGTGTTCATTATTCCAATCTCTGCAGGATTCATTGATTTCTAGATATAGGAAATGTATCAAACAGCCTCTGCCTACAGATGTAAATGTTTCCAGTAGTCAGTTGCTCTTTAATATCTATAAATTGCTGCACACCACAGGTAGTCTAAGTAGCTAACATATTATTATTGCTACTTATTATCATTAATTTATAAGGTACCAGAAAGGGTCTTCAGCACTATACAAAGGGGTTCGAGAAAACTACAAAATTACATGTAGAACAAACAGCCACAAGTAACTTAGTAGAGCAGAATGACTACGGGTAAGCAGACAGTATGGGGGGAAGAGATGGGGACAAAGCAGGGAGCACACTAGCGTGAAGTAAGTCTATGCTCAGGAGCGTGGGCACGAGAAACAGTGAGTGACAGTTGCCCTTCCTGAGGACAAGACCGTTGGACAATATTTCTACCTAGTTTTGACCTCAGCTCTTACTTCTCAGTTGATAGTTATCTTCCTCCCCATCCCCATCCCCAACCTGTTTAGGGACAAAGGGTTTCTGGCATTAAAGCATGCTAAAAAAATGTAAATTGCGGTTTGTTTGTTTTTTAAATATGTGTAATTTGGGTATACGCACATCTGTATTCAACAAGGAGCGGATGTGAAGATACGTTTGGTGATGAATACGGGTCTAGGTCCGCTCTGCTCTAACAGACAATACACTGCAGGATACATCTAATACGTATGTGGAATATCAAGTCACAAAAGAACGCACGTAAAAAAAATTCTATTAATGTCACCTGTTAATAATATAGGGCCTGATTCATTAAGGATCTTAACTTAAGAAACTTCTTATTTCAGTGTACAAATAAGTATTTGTGTGCTACATGAAAAAACAGTCAGTATTTAACTTATGTGCAAAACAGAAAACTAGTTTGCACCCCTTGCATTGTAACAGGGTTTTGTCCAGGAGACTGAATTAATATACCTCTTCATTTAAGATCCTTAATGAATCAGGCCCTATATGATCAGTCACACAGCAATGCTGGTCAGAGGGTTGTTGTCTTGTGTTAGCTGTGTAGAGGGTGCTAATAGAGTAACCTAAAAAGGTTAAGGGTGGTAGAGGAATATTATAAGCTTGGGACAAGGGATGAAAACCCACCTCTTCAGACAACATTATAATAGGTTGGGATGAAACAGGTTGCTGCCCCATCGCTGCAAATCACTGGATACTGTAAAGTGACAATCACTGCATAAATACTACAAGTCACCCTCTGACTGAGAGCAATGGTCTATATAAATT
The DNA here is from genome assembly GCF_038048845.1 of Mixophyes fleayi. Lineage (NCBI taxonomy): Eukaryota > Metazoa > Chordata > Amphibia > Anura > Limnodynastidae > Mixophyes > Mixophyes fleayi. The sequence goes on along the minus strand of NC_134407.1, from coordinate 6,051,470 downwards.
ATCTAAATTATTACGTTTGATAAAATGTAACCTGTTATTGCTGGTTAGACTTCCTTTGTTACATAAGCTATCCCACCAATAAGTACTCATCAATATCTACGATCATGGTACCAACCCCCCACCATACACCCCAGAGGGTGGTATATCGGTGACCAGAGGGGGTTGGCTATTCTGTGGGCCTATGGAGGTAACAATGCTACAGCAGGAACAATACTACTACATCTGAGGTTTGCAGGTCTTTGGAACGGTTGCAAAGCAAAATATGTTATTGGTTTTCTAACACCCAGAACAAAGAGCATATAAAGAGGAAGAACAAATGCTTCCCAGCAATTAATGTCACTGTGTAGACAGACGTAGCAGACGTGATAGCTGGCAATTATGTCTGTCTTTTTGCAGATCGTTTGTTTCCGTGTATCCGGCACGGGGCTCTTATTAGTATGCAGCACGGGTGCAGCGCTAGACAGCAATTTTTAATTTTGAACATATCGTACACTGGAACTGTTTGAGCAAATTAAATTAAGTTGCTGCAGAAAGTCATTCGTAATCATTTGATATTATTAGCACTTTCAGGTCCTAGTAGAGTTCTATTGACTGTGCCTGTGTTTTATAATTCACGCTGTAAACGAGATTAGAGATACAGTAATATACTTGTATCTCAAGTTGTGTCTTTTGTGATGTAATGTTCAGGGATTTAAATAATGTTTATTGTTGTAAAAAGGTCACCTCACTATTTGGGTGTGTTACATGAGGGTATTAGCCCCTATTGCAGGGGTGTCCAACCTTTTAGCTTCCCTGGGCCACATTGGAAGGCGACAAGCTGTTTTGGGCCGCACATAAAATACACTAGCACTAATGATAGCTGATCATCCAAAAAAAAACATAGAAAACATTGCTAATGCTCCTTGTTGTTGCTCAGTGCTCCAGTGACATGCTAATGGCTGCTGTCAAACATCAGTGATATTGTTACAACATTTTATGAAGGGCTTCAATACAGCAGTCATTAAGACAGGAAGATAAGGTCTGTGATGCTCCAGGACCAGGTGAGTTTATGCACTGGTCAGCGTCCCTTGAAATAATAAAAAAAAACCCTTAACTTACCTTGTAATCGGCTTGTTCTCTGATCCTCTTCTCTTGTTTTTTCAGTTTCACTGCTGCTGATAGTTCGCGCGGGTGACTCCTATGTGCTGTGCTCCGCAATGGATGTCGGACGTGATGTCATCACGCCCGACATTCATTGCGAGCGCCGCACGGAGGAGGAGACCAGGGAGGGACCGCGTGACCACAAGGTAAGTAGTATTTTCTTATCTTTTTCTTTTTTTTCAGGATTTTTTTTTTCATTACCAGCGCTGCCCCCTTGCCACAACCAAAACTCCTGCTGGGCCGCATTTACAGGCGTGCTGGGCCGCATGCGGCCCGCGGGTCGCGGGTTGGACAACCCTGCCCTATTGTATTCATTTTCAGGGCAGTGATGTCTGTATGTCTTCACTGCTCATGTCTCAGAAAAGGACTCCATTCAATCCAATAGCACATGGACAGCGTATAAACACACATGGACTCTTTATCTTGACATACACTGACCAGGACGCAATCATTGAATGTTATCCTACTTGTTGCCTCTAAGTCCCAAATATTCCTGTACGACTTGCTGGTTGTGTTGCATTGAAAATTCTGGATTAAGCCATTCACAGTCTGGGGACAGTGAGTACACTAGTCACCAGGAAGTAAGTATGTATTGTTATACTGTCTATCATGAATGTGAAGGTCTGTATTGTACACTTGCCACTATGCAGCTCTCTGTACTGAACATTAGTCACCAGGAAGTAAGTATATATTGTATACTGTCTATCATGAATGTGAAGGTCTGTATTGTACACTTGCCACTATGCAGCTCTCTATATTGAATAATAGTCACCAGGAAGTAACTATACATTATATACTATCTACCATGAAAACGGAATGTGAAGGTTTGAATTGTACACTAGTCACCAGAAACGTCTATGTACGTCATAGGATGTAAGGTGCCTCTACAGGAAAAGTAGTTCATATATCCAGCTTTGTTTCCTTTATTTAGATATTCAATTGGTTCATTTGCATTGGGCAAAATTAAGTTTTTGATAAGCATCTTGCAAACAGATCTGTCATACATAAATAGGTATTACATGTTCAGAAAGTTTGTCATTCCCATATATTGACAGACTTGCTCAGTGTTAGAGTTACTCAAAATTGTGTAAAAACTGCTTTTTGGGTTCAGTGAATTAGATCTAAAGTTTAAAAATTCTACAACAATAGTTGAATTTTAAATCAACTAAAAAAATCTAGTTAAATTTGAGATATGGAAACTAGAGATGCTCACTGACCCCTGTGTTTTGGTTTTAGTCTTGGTTTAGGATCTGGATTAACTTTGTGCTTTGATTTTTGGTTTTGGTTTTGGCAAAACCGCCCTCGTGTGTTTTGGCTTTGGTTTTGGATCCCTATTTTTTTCTAAAATCCCTTTTTTTTGTTCTAAAATCACATAATTTGTTCCTAAATTATTATTAACCCCAATAACATTAATTTCCAGTCATTTCCAGTCAATTTTTGTCAAGTGACAAAAACACTAGTACCCCTCCTGTTTCTGTATGAGCAATGGCACTGAGCAATGTCACTGGAGACTGGAGAGTGACAAGAACACTGCTACCCCTCCTGTTTCTGTATGAGCAATGGCACTGAGCAATGTCACTGGAGACTGGAGAGTGACAAGAACACTGCTACCATTCCTGTTTCTGTATGAGCAATGGCACTGAGCAATGTCACTGGAGACTGGAGAGTGGCAAGAACACTGCTACCATTCCTGTTTCTGTATGAGCAATGGCACTGAGCAATGGCACTGGAGACTGGAGAGTGACAAGAACACTGCTACCTCTGATTCTGTGTGAGCAATGGCACTGGAGACTGGAGAGTGACAAGAACACTGCTCCCTCTGTTTCTGTGTGAGCAATGGCACTGGAGACTGGAGAGTGACAAGAACACTGCTACCTCTGATTCTGTGTGAGCAATGGCACTGGAGACTGGAGAGTGACAAGAACACTGCTACCTCTGATTCTGTGTGAGCAATGGCACTGGAGACTGGAGAGTGACAAGAACACTGCTCCCTCTGTTTCTGTGTGAGCAATGGCACTGGACACTGCAGAGTGACAAGAACATTGCTACCTCTGATTCTGTGTGAGCAATGGCACTGGATCTCCTGGGGAGGGAGGTACTTATGGAATAAAAAACCCATGACATCCGACAACGCAACAAAGACGTTTTGCCTCAATTCAGATCTGAGGACGCGCGAAAGTACCGAACCGGCTCGCGAGCCTACTCGGATTCCCTAAGTTCGGGTGGGCTCGGTTTTCAGAAAACTAAGCCCGAGAATCTGTAATGCAAACAGGTTTGGCCATGTTCCAAGTTAAATGAATATAATTTAACATTCTTCTAATATGATCTGCAAAATGCAAAACCTCGAACGTGAGCGTTAAACTTCAAACCTGACACACAGCGCTGTTTGCTGTTCAAATGAAATGAAAAAATTTGAACAATAGAGATGAGCAGTTCGAATTATCCGATGAAATCCGACGTTGGTAATCCGACATCAAAACGAGGCAGAATGCCATTTCCAGATATTTTTTTTATACATATAGCGTAGTCCCTCGTTTTCTCAAGTGCCATTTTAGAACAGACAGCACGTAGGGAGGAGGTTATCTGCATTGAGAAAATAGTGCTCAGGGTGAACCAGGGACATAGGAAGCAGTAGAATCCTGTCATTATTGTAAAGCAGTTCTGTAGAGAACAGTCAGCTACAATAGTTTGCTGATCAATTGCTTTTAATTTCAATCTTAATACACTTTACCCAGACTAGTGTTACAGTTACTAGGAAGCTGTAACATCGTAATGAATTATATCCTGGGACCAGTGGTGTAATAACAATCTGACCTTACACTGTTTCGTTTTGCTATTAGTTGTTATCTGTCTCGCATTGTTCTCTCCGCTACCATTTTGTTTAAATAACAACTGTGACCTTTTGCCAAATTTAGATTGGTGTCCGTGTGGTTATTTATTTATTCAATTACAGTAATAGTAAGTCTGACCGTGCGAAGGAGGTTTGGGTGCAGTAAAATAGAGATATCAACACTCTGCAGTTTATTATTTTTTGAACTGAATCGGAGAAAGCAAATGCAATGATGGTAAAGTTACACAATCCTTCATTAACCGGGAGGATGCCGACTCTTATGGGAATCCTTCTGGAATTTCCGAGAGAGTGGGCAAGTAAGGACTAACTGGAGAGCTCCGGGGATTAGTGATTATGGTGAAGAGAAGGCAAAATATGGAACAGTACTGAATGATAAGCTCTGTAATCAGACTTACTAACACCATTATAAAAAAAATAAGTTAAATATTAATTTAGATTTGCAAACAAAAAAGTAAAATTTAGAGATGGATTTAATTTAGATGTTTTGGAAAATACAGGATGGTTCTGTAACAATAATAGCTGTTAAGATTCAGATAAGCTGTACCGCATTAGCCTTTCACTCTCCTAAATAGTAATATCATAGTAGCAAGGTAAAACAAATGCTACATTTCAATATAAAACAAATTCCTTATACATTAATTATTTAGAAAGTAGATATAGTTATGTATTTACTATACACAAAAGATAAAGTACAGTAACAGTACCTGCTGGTTGCTGTGTATGTATTTCAATGTCTGATATTAAGGAGTAACAGCTACAGAACATTATTGAAGTTAGAATGTATAAAATGCACTGTGACAAATGCATGCAATATACAGTGTTTATCATAAACTTGCACCTCTCCAGCAGCATAAGAGTGCCCTCTACTGCTCACAGCCTGCCACTGCACTTTAAATGCCCTGCTCATATCTAATGGCAGGTACAGTTTCTGATCTGGACAACTCGTTCAGTTCTGTGATTGATTGGTCTTCATTTCAAGTTTTAATGAAGTTCTAATGTAAATTTTTACATTAGTTGTATTACCATACACCCTTTGGGTGTTCTTTTATAATAATAATTATAGCTTCAATAATCAATGTCAATATACAATAAATATTTAATACATCTCTATAGACGACCATTCTATGAATACAACAATTTTTAGCTGTATTTTATTTCCAAAGATATTTAGCATATTTGGAACCACTTAAGCTCGACCTATTGTGCCCCACGACCAGGACAAGACTAAGGAACCTAAGTGTGTTCATAAGAATAAATAGTAATAATAATAATTACAGTATTATTATTAACATTGGCGCACCTCACTATGTTCAGTTTTTCCTCGTTGGTCACTCGACTTCTGGGGACACTTCTGAGTGGCCGGGTGGCTACTTTGAATTGCAGACCAATGATTGCTTGCTACGGCTGGGCCCCAGGAAATATGTCCTATCCTCTTTGACTATCTGATTGGAAGTATGTTCTTTTATTATTTGGCTTCCTGGGACATCTATAGGTGTAGTGATTTTTGGTTGCTTACTTGGGTTTTCTTGCCCTGACTTGTTTCTTGGCCTGTCCCAATTTCTGTCTGTCCTGAGTTTTCCCTGGATTTACCATTGATGTTGTGCCACCTGCCCTACCCTTTCCCTGGATTGACTATTGACGTTGTGCCACCTGCCCTAACCTTTCCCTGGATTGACCATTGACGTTGTGCCACCTGTCCTACCCTTTCCCTGGATTGACCATTGATGTTGTGCAACCTGCCCTACCCTTTCCCTGGATAGAGCATTGATGTTGAGCCACCTGCCCTGACCTTTCCCTGGATTGACCATTGACACTCTGCCACCTGCCCTGACCGTTTCCTGGATTGACCATTGACGTTGTGCCACCTGCTCTACCCTTTCCCTAGATTGACCATTGATGTTGTGCCTCCTACCCTTCGCATGCCCTTCGCATTATATTGACCTGCCCTGTTCACTCTCTGTGTCCCATGATTCTCTCATCTACTCCCAGTGCTGACCTCATCCCTTTATACTTCTCCTGTACCTGCTGCAATTCCATCTATATCTTTTTCTCCAATTGCACAGACCTTTTGCTTAAGTTTTACAATGTTGCTGCTTGAATTCCAGCCTGGTACATTGCTGTGTCTCATTTTCCTTCTAATTCCTGAACAGGACCTTTGGAACAATATCTAAAACAGTGTGCTGAAGTCCTGGGGACTTCTGAGTACCAGTGAGCACTCTCTGCCCTTATAAAAATCAGGGACTGGTAGACTGTTTTTCACAATTATCCAAGGGTTCATGTGTTTTAGCCTCACAAGTGCTTTACAGTTGGGAAGAAACATAGTAATGAGTAAGATGCCCGTGCTCAGAAGCTTGCAATCTAAGGGGAAATAGGAGTTTGATAGATTAAGTTTAGTGTCTCATTTTGCTTATTGTTACAACCAGATTACAAAGATAAAAGGGCTTACTGGGGCAGTCAGTAGGTTGTTAGAGTATGGAAAGAGAATAAATTTAATATTTTTAGTCTAGAAACGCTGCTTGGAGAATATAGATTAATTGGGATTGTGGCAGAATGGCTAACTTTGAAGATGAGTATCCTGGCGAAGGGATCCGTGACTTATACTAGTTGTAGTGGTAGTAGCATCTGTTTAATTACCAAAATAATCACATGATGGGGACCGGGCAACTCTAAACCTCCCCCAGCTTTCGCGCCTGTGGATTTGGACAACATTGGGCAATTCTGAGTCAAAAATGACACCTAGGCAGCAAGCTTGGAGGATGGGATTTATTGCTGTGTCATCAACAGAAATAATAGATGTAAAGCTGACTAACTTCTGTTGACTGGTGGAGAGATTATTAACTCAGTCTTTGAAATACTGAGTTTGATGTGGTTAGACAACATCCGCGATGGAGAAAGATGTTCAGCAGCAGGTGCCAGCACAGATGTGAAATACCCAAACAGGATCGAACAATTGGGTTGATGCTAAAATCCAAAGCAGCATATTACTTTTCCAAGAGAAGAGGTATAGATAGAGAGGAGCAGAGTATATAGGAAGAGGAGGTGGATCCAGAGAAACAAACAGTGAAGGACACGTTTGACAGATAGGATGAGAACCAGAATACAAAAAGGTCCTGAAAACTTAGGGAATGCAGCCTTTTGTATGATAAGTGAGTGGTTGAGAGTGTCGAATGCAGCAGAGAGGTCCAGGAGAATTAGAAGCAAGAAATGGCCTTTAGATTTAGCAGTGAACAAATCATTAACCACCTTAGTCAGCGCAATCGCTGCGGAATGTTGGGAACGAAAGCTGGAGTGAAGCTTATGAGAAGAAAGGAAGCATTTGAGGTTAATGTAGGCAAGTCTCTGAAGAAGCCTGAAGGGAAAAGGAAAGTGAGCTGTGGGACAGTGAAGAGAGAGTTTTGGTCAGACTAAGGCTGGGTACACACTACAGGTTTTTCACCTGATTATCGTGCCAATCACACAATAATCGACTGTTAAGTCCCATATTGCTTTAGATCAGTGGTCAGGGAACAGGGGTAAATTACCCCAAATGGGGTAAAAATTAAATTCCTGGGGTAATGGTGCTGATTCACATGCTGTCAGTTGGATCGTAGACCCCTTTAAATGTGAAATTGCTGTTGTACCAGAAGAGCCTCAAGGGTTGGCAGAGGCACTTCTTGAGCTTCGATGCAATAATGAAGCACGTATTACATTTGAAAACAAAGCAGATCTGTCATATTTTTGGATGTCAACAGCTGCAAAGGCATCAAAATTGCACATGAGAAGGCAATCAAAAAGTTGCTGCCTTTTGCAACAACCTACCTTTGCCAACAAGGATTTTCCACTCTAACGAACATAAAAACAAAGCAGAGAAATCGATTGGACGCTGAAGACTGTATCCAAATTGCTCTGACATCAAAATGTCCCAATATTGATCCTCTCTTATCAAATATGAAGCAACATCATTTCTCCAAAACCTGAAGTTTTGAAGTCGAAGCTTTCAAAGAAATTTTGAATAGATTCAATAAAATTTTGAATTCCATTAATTAATAATATATAATTTCCTTCCTTTCAAATCAAGGGGGTAACATTGGCATATCTAAATATATTTGGGGGTAAAAGGTAAAAAGTTCCCTGACCCCTGCTTTAGAGTGTACACTTCTATGATCATGTTATCATAGCAAAGCACATTGTATCATTTGATTTGATTTTATAAACCAACTAAAAATCGCTATAATCGATGGAATGATGTCGTTCCAATCCTGCAGTGTGTAAGCACTCACGTCCAGCAGTGTAGGCAGCACACCATAGGGTTTACAGAGTCACGATCTTTTCAGCCGATGGTTATGACAGATGAAGAGCACAGATCTGAAGGTAAATCATGTAAAACGTGTATAGTGTGTACACAGGAATCGACTGCTGATCGGGACTTTCAGTCATTGGTAAAATCATTAACAATATCACATCGGGAGACATTTTCTGTACTTATTAGTTCTTAGTTTTTGTCACAATAGGAGTAATAACTACAGGCCTGATTCATTAAGGAACATAGGCAAGAAATGTCTTACAAATACTTGATAGCTTATTTGTACACTGAAATTTAAAGTTGATATTGGTGTGCTACATGAAAATCAGACAGTATTTAACTTACGTGTAAAATAGAAAACTAATTTTCACCCCTTGCATTATAATATGGTTTTGTACAGGAGACTTAAGCAAGCAATTTCTTGCCTAAGTTTCTTAATGAAACCTACATGTTTAAGTAGTGATGAAAATATACCAGTGGAGAAAGAAATAGTCTGATTTTTCAGGGTATAGGGTCAAGTGGACAGGTAAGCAGAGGGGGAGGAGTAGAAGAGAGTAGATACTTCATATTCATTTGTGAGATCACATTACGAGAGTAGGCAATTTCTCGGGGAAGACGATTCCATATTGCATCAAATCTTCTCCTTGAAGTAGTCAGTCAGATCTTGGGGAGGGATTGTGATTGAAGGGATCAGTGTGTGAGAAAATTCTTTTAATGTATTAAAGTGTTGGGGTTAGAAGCCTGTACGGAGATGAAAGATTGACAGGTACGAGACTTTCATTGGTGTTCTACTTTGCAGAAGATTGTTCTACACAGAGAAGAAAGAGTAGCTGCAACCTCTTGATCAAGGACTGTGCGATTATGATATGACAATGACAGATCAGGCAGGAGAATGTAGATATTTGGGTGATAGGTGACTTAAACATATATTTGTAAATTTATGTCCTGGAGACTGCAGCTTGTATTTTGTTTTCGGTAGCTCTTCCTTGTTATTTGGCAGATAAGTGCAGGGAGAACCTGATATTTCTGAACTAACTTGTAGCAGATTGTCCATCCATTTGTTTTTATTTTTGTTTATTATAAATTGATTGAGCAACTTATTTCTTCTAAATATATAGGTTTCAGGGGAAAGATTATTGAACGCATGAGGTTGTAATGGCAAATACCCGAACAGAATGTAAAAATTAATCTGATGCTTTTCTTAGAAGAAATTGCAGCTATATTTTTAGGGGTCATTATAGAGGTGAACCATCCAAGAAATCGATCAGATGACTCTATTTGGGGTCAGGAAGTGTTTTCCATCCTTCAAGGCTAAACTGGCCACTGTCACACTGGGGGATTTGTTTTGCCGATGGATCAGCACAATTATAATTTACAAAAGGTTTATTTTGTTGCAACTGTATCTTGTTTTCAACCATAATAACTTGTATTTTAGGGGAATTCCTTAATATACTCTAGAGTTTATTAGTTTATTATAGGTGTAATGTACACATAATGAAAGTAAAGAATTCAGAAGAGCTTCCAATCTAAATAAAGTTTGGAGAAAGATATAAGAGAAAGATATAAAGGAGCATGTTCAAAATCTTTAAATCCAACCTAACAGGCGTCAAGCAAATATAGAAAATTCATTTTTATTATTATTATTATTATTATCCTTTATTTGTTAGGCGCCACAAGAGTTCCGCAGCGCCGTACAATGCACAAACAATAGACAGTACAGAGTAAAACATTGCTGAGCAGGAAACAAAAATACCAACACTTCGGAAGCTCCAAGCAGGCTAGTGCAGAAAAGATGGAGCAGAAGAGTAGGTAAGGACACAAGAGGTAAGAGGGCCCTGCTCAAATGAGCTTACATCCTAAGGAAGGGTGAACAAAACTCAGGTACAAAAGGGAGCCAGTTGACGTAAAGGGAGAGGAGAGGGGACGGGAGGAGGGAGGGGAGAACGGGTTAGATGGAAGGTTGGTAGGCTTTAAGGAACAGGTGGGTTTTTAGTGCCCGTTTGAAGGAGCTTAGAGTTGGAGAGAGACGGATGGAGCGAGGGAGGTCATTCCAGTGAAGGGGGGCTGTCCAGGAGAAGTCTTGGATTCTGGAGTGGGAAGAGGTAATCAGAGTGGAGGAGAGGTGACGGTCATTGGCCGAGAGCAGGGAGCGGGCAGGAGTGTGAATGGAGAGGAGGTTAGAGATGTAAGGGTCAGTAGACTGGGAGAGTGCCTTGTATGTGGTGGTCAGGAGTTTGAAGATGATTCTGTAGGGGATGGGGAGCCAGTGTAGGGCAAGGCAGAGAGAGGATGCGGAGGAGGAGCGGCGAGATAGGAAGATGAGTCTGGCAGCCATGTTCAGATTGGAGCGGAGGGGGGCGAGGTGGGAGAGGGGGAGGCCGGTGAGGAGGAGGTTGCAGTAGTCGAGGCGGAAGATAATGAGTGTGTAGATGATAGTTTTGGTGGCATCCTGAGAGAGGAAAGGCCGGATGCAGGCAATGTTGAGAAGTTGAAAGCGACAGGCTCGGGCAAGGGATTGAATGTGGGGGGTAAAGGAGAGAAAGGAGTCGAAGGTAACTCTCAGGCAGCGAAGTTAGGTGACAGAGGAGATGGAGGTGTTGTTAATAGTGATAAAGAGGTCAAGGGGAGCTTGGGGGGAGGAAAGACAATGAGTTCAGTTTTAGAGATGTTAATTTTGAGAGAGCGCGAGGACATCCAGGAGGAGATGGCCGAGAGGCAGTCGGTTACACGAGAGAGAATGGAGGGGGAGAGATCGGGCGATGAGATGTAGAGTTGAATGTCGTCAGCGTAAAGGTGATACTGAAGACCGAAGGAGGACCAAAGGAGGAGATGAGAGCACCAAGGGAGGAGGTATAGATCGATAATAGAAGAGGGCCGAGAACAGAGCCCTGAGGGACTCCAACAGGGAGAGGGAAGGGGGTGGAGGAAGAGCCAGACGTGGATACAGAGAAGGAGCGGTTCACGAGGTATGAGGTGAACCAGGCGAGGACAGAACCAGATAGGCCAAGAGAGAGAAGAGTTTGTAGCAGGAGGGGGTGGTCAACAGTGTCGACGGTCGTTTATTTGTAACCATGAAAATATTTGTAGCAAAACTGTTCAAATTCTAATTTCTGAAAATACAGAATGTGATTCATGGAATCTATATAGAAAGTTTTACTGGAACAGCCAACCACAGGGTTCTAAATATTCTGCAAAACCAAACCAGGCTCAATACTCAATCTCACCACTTGGACCTCGGCACAACACAGTCCTACATGCTGTCGAATTCAAATAATTGGATGAAAGAAACTATATTGATTAATATTGATTTGATGTGCGGTTGCGATCAGTACGCCACGTGTTCTGACGCAGTTGCACGATAAATAATGCAGACATACACTTACACATTCACTTGCATATAGTTCATTTGTATAATAGTTCCTACCCACAGTTGTTTATGAACAGATGTTATTGAGTTTATAGTTAAATATTATAATGTTAGAAGCACTTTATTGAGATCTAAGGTTCAGGTTGCAGGAAACATGTTGTCATGTGTCATTCTAATCCCCTATTTATCCTTAGTGATCCGGTTCAATCGCATAAAGGATCGCACCTCGCGTATGTAAGATATGGACTATAGGGAATAAATATTCAGAATGGGATTGTGTGTGTAATGTAAATAGACCAGTTTGAACTAGCTTTCGGAGGGAAGATTAGTATGCAGCTGTTGGAGAGCTGACCCCCACCCTTCGAGAGCTGACCCCAACCCTTGGAGGGTGTCGTTTGAACTGAACTATGAACTACACTATACTGGACTGTCCTGGAGCCTGAACCTATGGAAACATGGCAAGTCATTTGTATTGTATTTACTGTAACACCAAATGTACATATATATATATATATATATATATATATATATATATATATATATATATATATATATACTGATCTCTGGAATCAGCTTACAGTCTCTTTGACCACAGACTTCAGGTTCGAATGACTGTAAGCTGGATCCAGCAGGGCGCGGCTTATATATGGGCTGTACTTATTTATTTAATTGTCATTATTTTGCTTTTGCTAATAAATCACTTTCTGAGTTTGAACCACACAAATCGCAGCCGACAATGATTATTGGTAAACAATAAAATATCTTTAATAGTGCGGATCAGAGACCTAAACATAGACATAGTCAAGACAAGCTGAATTAGCTGTTAATATTTAGCTGGCACGTGATTGGATGAGCTAGCCAAGGACTTGTGATCTTGCATTTACCAGCCACTTGGGGAGCTCAACTGTCCAGGGGATACATGCAGAGATATTGAGGTAGAAATATGGAGGGGGAGGGGGGGATATCGATTGTTACAGTTCTCCATATTATTCCAGCTCATTGAAACATTCAGTAACTGAACCTCTAAAATTTCATTAGTAGACACTGTACACTGTGGTTCACTGTTCACTGCTTATGATACAACCTTCAATAACTAACACTTATTTGGCTGTATTATGTCTCCTTAGTTAGCCAGACCCCTCTATTCTTCATATACAATAAAGATTAAGACATTGTAGACCTTGAAGTATGAAATAAAGACAAACAATCGTTGTTCTCGGGAATTTGAGAGCAGACCTTGGGCAACTTTGAGGAGTTTAGATTAATTTGGAGCTGGTCACAAGGAGAAGGGTTATTGAGGACAACTTTGCATAATTTTTCCCAATATACTAATTGTAGTGATGATTAGATATCAGTGAAATCGTCTATTTTAACTCACAGAAAACCTCAATCCATTCAATGGATCTGTTTAGACCACAAAAAAAGTGCAATAGTGGAAAATTGTTAGATTTCCCCCATTTATTGAAAATGTATTCAGAAAATCCATCCAGATTTACGCTCCCTGGAGAAACAAATGTCATGTGTCTATAGCCTTGGAAAATGACTTACAGTCCCTCTAATGCAGAGGCGGAACCAGTGAGCTGTGGGCCCCGGTGCTGGGAAGTGGGGAGAAAGGAATCGGGGCCCAGAGTTTGCTAGTTTCCAGCGGCCCCCATTATCTCCATGGGCCCCGGTGCAGGGACGTAGGGAGAAGGGATCCGGGGCTAGTTTTCAGCGGCCCCCATTATCTCAGTGGGCCCCGGTACACCGCATCTGCTGCACCAATGATAGTTCCGCCACTGCTCTAATGCTCATTCGTCCCGGATTGTTCTATTAGTCATTGTCTGGGATTGTTACTATTTGTGATGTTGACTTATGTCCACATTTGCCTATTTTGCTTCCTTCCTACTTTGCCCTATAGTAACTTACAATATAACCGGAGTCCAATAGATTTACGTAGGTTTTCTCCATTACACACATTGTCCATTTCTTCCTCCTTTTTTATTATATCCAGTGCTGTAATAAATCCAAAACTCATTGTTTCTATACTTTTTATATATGTTCAAATATCCCACACAGTACATTAATCATGTATTTGTTACCGCACACTGTGTATTATTTTTACCTATCACTAGTGGACTTTTCCACCCACTCTAATGGAAGCCCATATTGTATATCAAGGTTTATTGTACTGACTGACAGTTTCTTCATGAGGAAGAGGAGAAAAAAAAGAAAAGTATCCCCAAAAGAACTTAAAAAACTTCAAGTCAAGTCAAAGAGCAGGTTTTGTAGATATGAGTAACACATGACATTACGGAGTGATTGACCCATACTGGACATTTAGGTGATGAGGACACTTGAATCTCTATCATCCCTTATCATCATACTGTGACTCAGTATTTAGTCTTTGCGGACTTTGATGGCAATAAGTCAGGGTCTTCTGAAGCTACAATGACTACTCTCAACGGTTAGAAGGTTAGCATGATGAGACAGTAGTACTGCAAAAACATACTGGTAGGTTTATTGGCTGCTAACAAATTGACCCTAGTCTGTCTGTCTGTCTGTCTGTGTCTGTTCCTGTCTGTCTCTGTGTCTGTCTGTGTCCGTCTGTCTCTCTGTCTGTACGTGTGTGTGTGTGTGTGTGTGTGTGTGTGTCTATATTAGGGAATTTAGACTGTAAGCTCCAATGGGGCAGGGACTGATGTGAGTGAGTTCTCTGCACAGCGCTGCGGAATTAGTGGCGCTATATAAATAAATGGTAATAATAATAATAATAATAATAATACTGCAATATCATAGTCATCCTCAGAGGCATAACGAGGATGAATATTTAGTCTCGTCCAATGCTCTAAGATATTCTGTTCAGGGTGATAATTTACCAATAAGAGAGGAACCTAGGATTGGCATGAGTAAGTACACTGTACAACAAAAGATGACATAGCCTCACAAAAGTAGTTACATCAAAAATTAATTTCCGGCAACTGCTTGCAACGATGTATCAAGTAGTGATGATTAAATGGAAACGGGTCGTGCAACTTGATACATCTCCCATTCTCTAGACTTACGATGAGCACTAGAACACAAACATCTAACGCAACCACAAAATAACTTCTACTGTCAGCTGTCAAGTAAAGTGACACTTGTCATAGGCTGAGAGAATACAACACCAGACAGTGCCAATTCCAGTCTGCTAGTTCTCCGTCCACTACAACCTTACAAACAGAAAGTCTGCAATGCGAGGAATGAAAGCCGGGCATTATGCAAGTGGTCAGAAGACAATGCAATCTAACTATTATCTTTGTGCACATACTATGCACTTGCTCATTGTCATGTTATCCAAGTCACTCTGAAAACTTTTCCAAAAAGAGTCAGTAAATTCTGCCGGGAAGCAGAGCTCAGGATATCAGTCCTGAACTATGTTAATCTCCTTTGCTAGAAACATGCAGGACCTGACAAACTAGATGGCAGTTACAAACATGAACACGTTAATCATGTATCTAACATACTGGCTGATAGTGATGAGGTTGATGTTGAGGATGCACATAATAATCATTAAGCTGTACATGATGACAATTGTGAAGCGCAAACTGTAAGTTCTCAGCTATCGTAACTTAATGTTTCTAAAATTGAAAAAGGAAAATTCCTGCCTAAGTATATGAGACAGAGGGGAGAAGTTCTCCTTTCAAAAACAGCATTAAAGGCTTTAATAATGATTGTTACAAGACATCTTCGGTTCTCTGCCCTAATCAGACATCAACATTTGTTTTAAACATTGAAAATGAAACAGACTTCTCATGTTACCCATAACCTGATCTGATCAATTGGATTTACAGGCCCTCGGGGTGGTGGGGGAGAGGGGGGTATGCTGTTTGTTTTTCTCTTGTTTGTGCTGATCCTTGAAGTTTATAAATGTTGTTTTGCTTAAAGGCTTTAATGTTTGCACACAACAAACACCTTTCTGTGCATACTGTTGTATTGTGCAGAAGACGATTAATTTATTTTACAAAAATAATTAAAAACACAGCCTTGGAAAAGCAACAGATTAAAATTTACTTTGAACAACGCTTCTTTTGTGGTTTTCTGTTTGTGATAATGGAACAAAAAAAAAAATACTCAGACAAGATTAATGAATGTATTATACTTTCCTGTTCATACATGAACATGTCTATTATCATGAAACATAACGTCTTTGGCTTTATCTTTGCAGAAAATTAATGTCTTTTCACACATCTACAATGGTTGATAGGAGATGACGATAGTGGAGGATCGCAGAGCAATATTGTTTCTGTACATATAGGGGCTCATTCAGAGATATGTTACCCTACTCTGCATGCAAAGCAAAGACGATTGCGTGCATCCATGTTTCGTTTTTTGCGTCGCGGTGGGACATGGCTGGCAAGTGCGGGACAAGTGCGGCGAGGGTGTGCTAACATAATTTTGTCATAATTAGTCATAGACGTAAGAGGCATATTTCTAGCAGGTGCTAGAGGGTTGTTGCAACAATACACTAATTTGCCTTAAAAGCAGGGGCGCACGCAGGGGGGGTTTCTGGTTCTCCAAAAACCCCTCCCCTACGCGAACGAACGGTACTGTACAGAAGCCGCGGCGCTGTCAAACAAGCGTCCGCGGGGGTGCTGTATTGTAGTATAATACAGCACTGCCGCAGACGCTTCTTTGACAGCGCCGCGACTGCTTTACAATTCAGAATCGCCGAAATGGAGCGCAGCAGCTCTCTCTCTCTCTATTTTTTTTTGGAAGGGGGGGGTTCCCCGGGGGGTTCCCCTCCCCTTAAAAATCCTGTTTTGCCCCTGAAAAGGGCCATGAGACACATTCATTAATGCATCGCTGTAGCTCAGTATACAGAGCACTGTACATGCCTTGATGGGTTCCCACAGAAATCCATTATATTTTTACTGAAAGTTTAATGCCCCTGTGTGCTGCAGGCATAACGGGAAGTGTGCAGGAAGCATGCATGTACAGCTTCTTACACAAAGATGTGCTTTGGACACTATTGTCCCATGTTTTCCATCAATGACATGTTTTTGATTTCTTGCAATTACTGCTTGAGGTTATGTTACAGTTCGGTTAAGCCAGAAAATTACTAAAGACTGCCATATTTCAGGGAAAATCTGCCCCACATCCCTGACTTGGATAAGTTAAATAAAGTGCTTTGAGCTTAAACTATCTTCTTTACATGTAGCAATGTAGATATAAGCTTCAGAACACTTTTTGTATCATGTTTGCACATTTATATCATCTAGGATACACATTTTTCTATAAGAAAAATAAAATTTTCTATCAGCAAAATAAAAAATATTGGTCAACCATACAAAATATTGTTAGAAACAGGCAAGCACTGATGTCATCTTTTAGTTTTTGATGCACGGATCAACCCTAATTTGTCCACGTTCCTTCCTCCCCTCTATGTGTGCCGGCTCCCATCCCCCTGTCAGCAGTGAGCACAGTTTTCCATATTTCATGTACCAACCCATTTTCCAAACATGGGCCCAACATCTCATGATCCATACAAGCAGTAACTGAGCTTAAGACTTCAGCAGCAGTCAATGAAAGCTGCATGTAGGAGAGATAATCACTGTCTGCCAATTGTCAGAAGTGTCAGAACCGCATCCCAATTCTTATACGCATTTCACACCGTTCAGTTGCACTTTTGCTGGAAAAATCATTACTTTGAGCAACATACTAAAGCAAAACATTCAAACACACAAAAGTGACACGCAATAAAGTCAGCCCTGATGTCCCGTCACTCTTATGATTAACTTTAATAATCAATTAAATAAAAACAAAGACTAAACTCAGCAGTATTTTAGAATGGAAGTCAAAATGTAGGAACAAATTAATTTTATAGAGGTGTTTCCAAATTGCAGTAAGTGGACATGCACCATGAAACGCGTTAGATTGACAAATAGATTCACTTTTAATAAGAAAAAGAAAACGCACTGAGTGATGCTCTAATAATAATTAATGTATGTTGGAATATGGACTACTTTATAACTTTTGACCAAAATCACTGAATAAATAAATTTATAATACTGAAAATAAAAAAGACGTTATGCGAATTCCAAACTATTGTTTGTGCTGTTTCATTAATGACACCTAAATGTCAACAGCATCAACATTGGCCACACACTGAAATTATGTGCACTGATATTAATGAATTTCTGTTGGGCTTGACTTTTACAATTGATTGATGGGCCTTTCCTCTCCATTTCTCATCTTCCCGTTGAGCCATCATGAATGAGAGGCAGCCTTTTTATTTAAGAATAAAAGGGTACAGGGTAATTCTGCATTCAGTCTTTGGTTTTCACATCAATATTATAAACTGAAATTCCAAGAAATATAATACCAGGAGAAACGTGCTTCCTTATCACCACTCACGTGAGTTCTAATGAATGTAGGAAACTGGACAACATTGTACATTTATAGTTCTTTACAGTGAATCACTAGATAGCCCTTTAGTTAACCTTTTGTATTGTTACTGCTTTAAGTTCTTGTCCTTCATTAAAGTATTTATATTAACCTGTTCAGTACTCTCTGGTATTAGTTTGTCTGGTATTTATGTTCACCTGTTAACTGCTGACTGATGTTAGATTGCCTGGTATTTATGTTCACCTGTCACTGATGATTGCTGTTAGATTGTCTGGTATTTATGTTCACATGTCACTGCTGATTGCTGTTAGATTGTCTGGTATTTATGTTCACCTGTCACTGATGATTGCTGTTAGATTGTCTGGTATTTATGTTCACCTGTAACTGCTGACTGATGTTAGATTGTCTGGTATTTATGTTCACCTGTTAACTGCTGACTGATGTTAGATTGTCTGGTATTTATGTTCACCTGTTAGCTGCTGACTGCTGTTAGATTGTCTGGTATTTATGTTCACTTGTTAACTGCTGACTGATGTTAGATTGTCTGGTATTTATGTTCACCTGTTAACTTCTGATTGCTGTTAGATCGTCTGGTGTTTATGTTCACCTGTTAACTGCTGACTGATGTTAGATTGTCTGGTATTTAAGTTCACCTGTTAACTGCTGATTGCTGTTAGATCGTCTGGTGTTTATGTTCACCTGTTAACTGCTGACTGATGTTAGATTGTCTGGTATTTAAGTTCACCTGTTAACTGCTGACTGCTGTTAGATTGTCTGGTATTTATGTTCACCTGTTAACTGCTGATTGCTGTTAAATTGTCTGGTATTTATGTTCACCTGTCACTGATGATTGCTGTTATATTGTCTGGTATTTATGTTCACCTGTTAACTGCTGATTGCTGTTAGATTGTCTGGTATTTAAGTTCACCTGTTAACTGCTGACTGCTGTTAGATTGTCTGGTATTTATGTTCACTTGTTAACTGCTGTCTGATGTTAGATTGTCTGGTATTTATGTTCACCTGTTAACTGCTGATTGCTGTTAGATCGTCTGGTGTTTATGTTCACCTGTTAACTGCTGACTGATGTTAGATTATCTGGTATTTATGTTCAGCTGTGACTGCTGACTGCTGTTAGTTTTACTATGGTCTTAAAAGGGCAGTAACATACCCCGAAGAAAGTTAATATTGTAAACTTTCCATCAACAGCTAAAGGGACACTTTACCAAAACTATTTTTATATTTACATTATCTCGACTATTTGTCTCTTTCTCTCTCTTACTTTCTTTTCCCTCTTTTGCTTTCATTTTTCCTTTTTTCTCTCTTTTTTCCCTCTCTTTTCTTTGTAATGCCCCTTAGGCTGTACATTGCTTAGTAGGTTGTGCCTCATAGAAGATTTGACTGCTATTTTCACTCCAGTACAGGTGATTGTTAGTTTGTTTGAGAGATCTGAGGATTTAAAGATGGCCCCAGCCAATCACGTTAGAGATGTGGATGTATACTTGAGAGTAGTGTAAGGAGGTTTGTAAATATCGTAAGAGGTTTGGGTATAATGAGAGTAATGATCCTTGCTGACAGAGATGGAAATTCAAGTTAAAATATCCAGGCAAACATAAGTGTCAGGGTGAGTTTCTATTCTCTATCAGGATTATAAACATTTTTCTAAGGTTTTAATGATTTGTCTGAGGAAGGTTATTGACTGTATTTTTTTTTTTATCCTTTTTTGGTTAAGAGATTCAATAGATACTACTGTGTCAATATCAATGAGGACTTAATCACAGTGTATCACGTTGATTTTGATTGCATGTTAGGATTTCTGATATTAAATTACTATAAAACATATATATTTAGTGTTGTTAAAAAGTCAGATGTAAATTAATTTGCCCTTTCACTGTTAAAGAAGGAATTAGACAAGGATGTCTCAGGGATGTTATACTATCTTGTCTGAATTAAGACATAGAACAGAATTTTCTATGGGCAAAATGGTGATGGATAGAATGACTTGGAACTAACAATTAGAAACAATCTATTAAGAAACAACCAATTAAGATAGAGTCTAGTCAATGTTTCTGCATCCCGTGTTTTCATTTCTATCCATGATAAGCTTTATTGTAAGTGACAGCAAATATTTTATTATATATATGTAAATTTCAACAACTGCAGTAAAAGAAAAATAAAACAAAAGAAAAGAAACAATGTAGCAGGTTTTATTGTGACACACACACAAATGTTTACATCAAAGGATCAGCTCACCGTAATAATATCTCTCTTTTCATGAGCGCAGAGGCAGCTTTTCGACTTAAGTTTTTTCAGAAGTTATTGTTTTCAGAGGAATATGCCCCATAAAGTAATTATCCTTTATCGTTTTTCAAGGTATTATGGGATATGATCAGCAGGTTTTTCTATTGGATACTGAGAAAAAATAGATGACGATAAAATTCCCCTTTTCTGTAGGAATATTATAAATGCTTAGAAGATTGTAAAGAGAGGAAAAGTCCTCTTTTGTCCACTGGAGTTTACAGGAAACGCCAGTGTTTAAATCCGCCGATAGGGCTTGAGCAGCAGTTTTTTATTTTTATTAAGGCTAATGTTACAAAAATTAAGTAGACTTTAATCATTTTAATTCTGCATCTGATTTGTCTGTAAAATTACAAACAGAATGAGTAAGATCTATCTCTTAATGGAGCAGGTGAAATCTGTCTCCCCTAAATAAAGTCTAGAAGGCTTTAAATACAATAATCTTCAGGGTCTGACTGGCCCACCGGAGTACATGGAGAAATCTCCTATACCCCCCCTACCCCAGTCCAGGGGCCTTGACCCGTACCTTAGAGGCAGGGGGCCCATAGCTTGCACTGCGACTGCGTCAGTGTTGTGATGTCATTAGGTCTCAACACTGTCAGTGGAGAGGAGCCAGGAGGAGCCACTGAGAGGAGTCCTATTGGAAGTCGTGGAATGGAGAGAACCGGGGATTGACGAACAGGCAGGCGCACATTTGAGGAGGGTTTCCAGGTTCCTACAAACCTCTCCGCACTTCGCTCGGGTCTCGTACTCTCCCCCTGTTGCCATATATGCTGGTCAAGCTGGCACCTTACACCATAGCCAATCATCTCAGTAAGACTCATCTCCAGGTGGCCTGACCAAATGTGAATGACTGGAAGAACTTAAGGAAGGTAAAGGAGACTATTTGTATTGTAGGGTGTGATTTAAACTATGGGGCTTATTGCTATGTGCTGCAGTGTGGCAATGCTGTACTAAGAGGCTGTGTGAGTGTTGAGTATGTCTTCCCTTTGTGTTGTCCTGCAGAGGGCGGGTGGGACAGTGCGATGCCCTGCAGAGGGCAGGTGGGACAGTGCGATGTCCTGCAGAGGGCAGGTGGGACAGTGCGATATCCTGCAGAGGGCAGGTGGGACAGTGCGATGTCCTGCAGAGGGCCGGTGGGACAGTGCTATGTCCTGCAGAGGGCAGGTGGGACAGTGCAATGTCCTGCAGAGGGCAGGTGGGACAGTGTGATGTCCTGCAGAGGGCAGGTGAGACAGCGTGATGTCCTGCAGAGGTGTAAGAAGAAATTGTGCTGCACAAGGGCTCATCTTTCATACAGCCCCTCATGGGGCTGTATGAAAGATTATGTGATATTCTGCAGAGAGTATGTGATATGGTGAATGTGTATATGGGGCTGTATTGTTTTACAGTGTTTTACTTCTGCTTTAGATTGAGGTTACATTAGTGTTATACAGTAAAGTGCAGTTGCCCCTTTGCTTAGTTCAGAAACCCCCCCTCTTGAAATCCTGCATTTGTCACCTGGGGAAGGTGCATGCTATAGCATACTACAAGCCAGTATAACATGGCTGGCACTGAGTGCTGGCATTATGTGGGTGACTGCTGGCGTATTATATAACACAGCCTGCACCAAAATGTAAGATGTTATAAAATGCTGTATTGTGCTGAGAAACATTTCACTGTATAGATCTCTGTCTTGAGAACAGTGCACTGATTTATCCTCAAAATATATTAACCCCCTTTACAAGCTGAATTCCTCTTCTGCTGACTGAGTAAATTGTCTCCATTATGCCATTAACTGGTTTAGATTACAATATGAAAGGCATTTAGAGGCGTTCCATATAACCAAGTCTCTATAATGGGCTGTCTCATCCTTTAAATTATCCTCTGTCCTTTTATGTCTGTAAACGTTTGAGGGGATGTGTTAACTTGATAGGAATTATTCACCCATGAATTTGTGCTTACTGGCTCCAGAGAAGTAACACTGCCCGTGTACTATATAATTATTACATAGTCAAATTCTGAATTGATGCCTTGATTTACTGTAACTGCAGACAATAAAAGGAAAGAAGTACATTAGAAACTGCATGATTCATGCAATAATGTTGTTGGCTTTTCAACGCTACCATTTTTTCTTTAAAGACCTTCATTTTGGTGTAATTGTTAAAAATATTTCTTATTTATTATGTTGACCTGGCCAGGTGTAATGGGTGTGGTAGGGAAAAGGACAATACACCGGAACATTTCCTCCCTGCACACTGGTACTTACCTGATCCTGAGGGACAACTATGGAATGAACCGTGCACTTCTCGCTATGAATCCCTGAGGTTCAACCTCGTGGTACGGATCACTCAGTACCTCGGTCTAGGGAAGAAACCAGACAGATTACTGAAAGGCAGGAATACCGAATGGGAGACGAGGAGGTGTCCGCGGTGACGGCAGGTAGTAGAGACACTTCACTCTACCCCGATTTCCGACACTTCATTTTGTTCTGGGACTGGGCGCGCGACTGCGGATATTTGGGATAGGGAAGACACCCGTCTGACTATCCTACTTACCATTGTACAGGTGAGGACCCCACCAAGAGGGAGATGAAATAGAAAGATGGTACTCACTGAGGAATGGTCGCCTCCTTTTGATGGTCGTCTGCAACCCTCCCGATTGGTGCCTAGCAAACAGGAGACACAACACAGCCAATCCACTGCGCTATCTAATGTCCAAGAAGTTCCTCCCCCACTAGTGCTATCTACAGAAACAATAGAGCAGCACTATGATAATAACATCAAAACTACGTGATCAGCAGCTATAACATAACTCACACTAGGTGTGGTACACTACCCTAGCTCTATCCCCACAGTCACACAGACACCAGTAACAAAAGATGCAGACAGGAAACACGGATACCAAAAGCCTACCTTTATCGGGGGCCCGACTTCTGGAACCTGGGAAAAAATTGCTAAAAGAAAAATCACACAATACTCTACAGTACTATGCTACAAAGTGCAGTACCCTAAAGAGACCACCACTCAAATTGCCACTTAATTACCACAAAGGGGAATAGAATGACTGCGGTCTCAATATGGGGATTTACCACCTACGGTTGTCGGCCTAATGCCACTTCAAAATCACAGGCCTAGCACCTGTATCACTTGATGCCACAGGT
Organism: Mixophyes fleayi; assembly: GCF_038048845.1. Classification (NCBI taxonomy): domain Eukaryota; kingdom Metazoa; phylum Chordata; class Amphibia; order Anura; family Limnodynastidae; genus Mixophyes; species Mixophyes fleayi. The sequence continues at coordinate 6,028,027 of NC_134407.1, read as the reverse complement.
TAAACCTGTATTACATGCAGTCCAGGCTACAAATCCTGACTTTTTCTACTGGTGCCACAGGCCTACAGCCTAAATCTATATGACCCACAGGCCTAGAGCCTGAATTATCTACATACATCCAAAGGATATTTATCCTTTAACTTCATATCTTATTACACAGGGCCTTGTGCCCACTACTGCCAAATGGGCCTATTGCCTGAGTTGTGCCAGGGCCTTGTGCCCAAAATAAAAAGAGTGTAACAGGACAGAGTGCAGATGTGGGCCTGTAAGAGGTTTTACCCAAAATAGGCCTTACCTTAGTCCTGTATCATTCATTGACAGCAAGGAGCAACCAAGAGAGCTATCTGCCTTCCCTGCTGCCTGTCTCCGCCATCTCCATCTCCATCTCTTCCAGACCTTACAGCCGCAGCCCTTCTTCTCCGCTTTGGCGCTTCTTCTGTCTTCTTATCTTTCTGCTGGCATCTTTGCTTGACCTGCCGGCCTCTTTACTTCTTCGGACAGCCCCTTTTCCTCTTCCGGCAGCTTCAGTTTTGATCACGGCGTCTTCTTCTCTTGACCTGCTAGCTCTTTTCCAGCGATCTTGCCTGCTTGAATCTCGTCGTGGCACTGATGTTGCGCAATGCGGGATGGCTATATAACAGCTGACATACTGATGCAGATTGGTGACCAATCAGTTCACCGCGGCGCCAAAAATTTAAACGGTCGGCAGTGAGCCATGATTGGCTCATCGCTCTGGCCACTGATTGGCTGGCAGAGAATTGTTTCCTATTCACTGCTGTCAACACCGGAACCAGCACCTGGAACTGAAGGGAGAAAGAAGAGGGACCTACCTTCACCAGATCCCAGGACAGGTGAGACTTGTCCTCTTCATGGGCTCCACAACCAGGGGGGGTTAGGGGGAGGGAGGCCTTGAGTGTTCATTCCTTCCCGTCTAGAGCCACTGATATTGAAACAGATGGCGGACACCATATTAGATTTGGGCATGCTCAGCAGCGTACATACCTGTTTTAATCAAACTATCAGCTACTCTTCCATTGGGTATGCCTCTCCCCCAATCACCTTCTTAAGTATTAGCTGCAAAATGGTGCCAGAAGATTAAGTCTAGTTTTCTTGACTATTTGGCTTCTGGCTCCTTCTAGTGCTTTACTCTTTCCCTGTCCAACACCAGTGTGCCCTGGTTTTTCCATCCATGCCAGTGTGTCCTGGTGTTTCCATCCACGCCAGTTTGTCCTGGTTATTCCATCCACGCCAGTGTGTCTTGGTTATTCCATCCATGCTAGTGTGTCCTGGTTATTCCATCCACGCCAGTGTGTCCTGGTTATTCCATTCACGCCGGTGTGTCCTGGTTATTCCATCCATGAAAGTGTGTCCTGGTTATTCCATTCACGCCAGTGTTTCCTGGTTATTCCATTCACGCCGGTGTGTCCTGGTTATTCCATCCATGAAAGTGTGTCCTGGTTATTCCATTCACGCCAGTGTTTCCTGGTTATTCCATTCATGCCAGTGTGTCCTAGTTATTCCATTCACGCCGGTGTGTCCTGGTTATTCCATCCATGAAAGTGTGTCCTGGTCATTCCATTCACGCCAGTGTGTCCTGGTTATTCCATTCATGCCAGTGTGTCCTGGTTATTCCATCCATGAAAGTGTGTTCTGGTTATTCCATCCACACTGGTGTGTCCTAGGTTATTCCATCCACACTAGTGTATCCTGTTATTCCATCCACACCAGTGTGTCCTGGTTATATCATCCACGCCAGTGTGTCCTGATTATTCCATCCACGCCAGTGTGTCCTGGTTATTCCACGCCAGTGTGTCCTGGTTATTCCATCCACGCTAGTGTGTCCTGGTCATTCCATCCACGCCAGTGTGTCCTGGTTATTCCATCCACGCCAGTGTGTCCTGGTTATTCCATCCATGAAAGTGTGTTCTGGTTATTCCATCCACACTGGTGTGTCGTGCTTATTTCATCCACGCCGGTGTGTCCTGGTGATTCCATCCACGCCGGTGTGTCCTGGTTATTCCATCCACGCCGGTGTGTCCTGGTTATTCCATCCACGCCAGTGTGTTCTGGTTATTCCATCCACGCCAGTGTGTCCTGGTTATTCCATCCATGAAAGTGTGTTCTGGTTATTCCATTCACACTGGTATGTCCTGGTTATTCCATCCACGCCGGTGTGTCCTGGTTATTCCATCCACGCCAGTGTGTTCTGGTTATTCCATCCATGCCAGTGTGTCCTGGTTATTCCATCCATGAAAGTGTGTTCTGGTTATTTCATCCACGCCAGTGTGTCCTGGTTATTCCTTGTTATTCCATCAACGCCAGTGTGTCCTGGTTATTTCATCCATGAAAGTGTGCCCTGGTTATTCCATCCACACCAGTTTTCAATAATATTCAAGTATATTTATTGGAAGTTTGGAATTGTGAATCGTTAGATCCCATTTCAAAGGAAGATCTGTCTTTAGGAATATATGTTAGCACTATTTGTATGTATTACTTTTTATTTTTGTTAATGGGAGAGGACAGAAGAAAATTGACAAACTGGTTCATGCTGACAAGAAGGTGACAGTAACTCTAATAACCATGCGTTACAACAGTGGTATGTAGAAGAGCATCTCTGAACGCCCAGCATGTCAAATGTTGAAGTGGATGGGCTACAGCAGCAGAAGACCACACCGGGATCCCCTCCTGTCAGCTAAGAACAGAAAACTGAGGCTGCAGTGGGCACAAGCTCACCATAACTGGACAGGGGAAGATTGGAAAAATGTCACTTGGTTTGATGAATCTGCTGTGACATGCAGATGGTAGGGTCAGAATTTGGTGTAAGCAACATGAATCTATCTATCCATCCTGCAAGCAGGTGGTGGTGGTGTAGCTGTGTATGGAAAATTTAGCTGTGTATGGAATGTTTTCTTGGCACACATATTCTTGAGCATTGTATATATGTTATATGAGTATTTTTGCTGATCATGTGCATCCCTTTATGGCCACAGTCCACCCATCTTCTAATGACTACTTGCAGCTGGATAACGCACCATGTCACACAACACATGTCATCTCACAGACATGACAAAGTGTTCAGTGTACACCAATGGCCTACATGGTCACTAGATCTCAGCCCAGTAGAGCACCTTTGGGAAGTGATTGAACAGGAGATTCACAGCAGACGACAAATCCGCAGCTATCATGTTAACATGGACCAGAATCTCTAAGCAATGTCTCCAGACCTTGTTGAATCCATGTTCTGGTGGCAAAGAGGAGACCTATACCGTACTGGAAAGATCTACCTAATAAAGTTGCCACTGATTGAATATTATATATTGTTTGCTTGTAGTTGATTGCCCCTTTCATGTTATGTCTATGTCTTTTCTAAGGCAACCTCACAAAGTCACAATAGAGGGGACAGACCTATTTTTTTAAACTAGAGATACGTTTTAAAGAAGAAGGTATAATATTGTGGGGTAGTATTGGGTGCTGTCTTGGAATGTAGGTATTTTGAGCAAAGAGGGTTCTGTAGTTTTACTTCCACCAATAGGAAACCAAAATTTCAAGGTTGTTTCTAACGGCTTTGCTGGTCAGCAGTGTTACCACCTGCTGTTATTGGAGTCTTCCTTCCAATGGTCTGATTTACAGTTAGGAATAAATCCAAAAAGAATCTGCAAATGTGCACCTCGAAAAAAACGCTGTAAGGAAGCAAAATTAAAATGTGGCAACAGATTTAAAGCTGGGAGGGGATGCATCATATCTCAAGGGGTATGTTTACTGAGCGGCGGTTCCGAACAACCACTGATTCTCTGCACTTTGCTGTCATTTTTTAAAGTGGCAAGTTTGTTAAAGACAAAGCCCACCGGTGTGGCATGGTAATGGTGAGATAGATTGGCACCTGTATAATTAACAAGTACCTTTTGATTTGTTCGATTGGTGTTGGGAAGGCGTTTAGGATGTTGACTGCTTAGTTATTGCTAAGGGATGAAACCGCTGTTTTGCCTTGTGCTGTGCAGCTGCTGAGTTGCATGGGGTATAAAAATAACAGGCCTGAAGCCAGTTTGATCCACCCGTGCCTGAAAATCACCTTTTATTCTGTACAACTGTGTAAATGTATCAGGATACATCACTACCCAGAGGTGCTGTAGGAGTTTTTGCTGTCGTGGGGCTATCGCCCCTGTTCTGCTGCAACTTTGTTCATCTCTACCAGTTAGGAGTCACCTCTGCTCATAAATATTAAGCAGTGCCTCAGTGATGTCACAGGTATGTAACAAATTGATTGGCTGCACACGGATGCAGCGCCGATGGCAGGTCCAAACAAAGACAGACTACATAGTATCTTTATCACTCCCTACTAGATATTCTGAGCACTCATCTGACATCTATGAAATCTTCCTCTACAATTATCATCATCATCATCATCATTCATTTATATAGCGCCACTAATTCCGCAGCGCTGTACAGAGAACTCATTCACATCAGTCCCTGCCCCATTGGAGCTTACAGTCTAAATTCACTAATATAGACACATACTCACACACAGACACAGACAGACAGGGAGAGACTAGGGTCAATTTTAATAGCAGCCAATTAACCTACCAGTATGTTTTTGGAGTGTGAGAGGAAACCGGAGCACCTGGAGGAAACCCACGCAAACACAGGGAGAACATGCAAACTGCACACAGGTAAGGCCATGGTTAGTAATTGACTCATGACCCCAGTGCTGTGAGACAGAAGTGCTAACCACTAAGCCGCTGTGCTGCCCATGTATTCCAGAACACATCCCATTTACTCACCTACGTCATTCTAATCTGTGTCCCGGAGACAATCTCTGACATTTTTGTTGCTGACTGCAGACCACTTGCTCACAGCTGCCATTGCAAAGTATAATTTAGATATGATACAAGAAATAAACTCAGTAACCAATAAGATTCTGAGATCTCCTCTAAAACAATAAGGAACATTCTAACTTCAGTTTATCTAAATTTTAACTCAGACCAGAAAATCTAATCACTGACTACCCCACCGTCCTACGGCGGTCATAACATATGATGAAACCTTTAACAGAAATATTAGCACAATTGATTCTCTTTCACAGGACAGAGAATATTTCTCGTGTTGGATCTTTGAGAGCTAATATTGCATGGAAACATGCTTAGGCAAAGTAGAGGCGACTCAGTCTGAGAATTTAATCTGCAGTGAAATGAAGACAGATTATTGATGGTGTGAGTGCTAAATGAGTTTTTGTCCCTTCGTGTTGCTATAAATCAGGTTATTAATGTACACGCATTCTGTATCGTCCCTTTTCCCCTCAGGGACGCAAGATTTCTCAAACAGGAAAATCTAATACATTATACATAACATTATTACGGTATTTACCTAGAACCTGCCCTCGGCACAGTAACTGCGGGCTTCAGAATCTACACCGCTAAGGCTCCTGCATCCAGGAGTAGATGTGAACTCTGGGGACTATCGCTTCATTTTCTATTGTCGAGCGCATCTCAAATTCCCAGAAATCAATACTTAACGGAACCATATTAGTATCTCATTATATAACTCGTAGCAAAGTTATCAGGTATCCACTTGTGGGGTCCCAACAGTATTAATCATTTCCTCCACTGGATATAATCAGTATTCTTTCAGCTACTCTACATGTTTAAGGGGAAAACAAACTCTTATAAGCACATTTATTTTGTCTTTGTTCTTTATGTGTTCAGTAAAACGTGGATTGCTGTCATTCAGCACAGATATCCTTTGTTGCTCGGCCTATCAGCATCTTCTTAACTCAAGCTAAGGCAGCCATACTTCTCAACAATGGACAAACGCAGCATCTGTCAAAGATTATAATCTAACAATGGGCTCGCTTGATACATTTTCAACAAAGATGGCAAAACATTAGTTGGCCGTATCTTGTACCTTCTGGACACAGCTTGGGACATGCGCCAGTTTACGTAGCATATCATGCTTTTTGCCTTTCCATAAATAAATGTATCCAATATGAATAATAACACATGAACACACACTCAATTACTATATTATCGCTCCCCAGGGGCAAACGCAGGATTTGTAGAGGGGGGTTTCCACACCACGCTACTCATGGGCGTGACAAGCATTCATGGGGGCGTGGATATAATATTATACAGTGCCCCAGGCTTGGAGGGGGTTTCCAGGCACTAGGAAACCCCCTCTCGGGTTTTGCCTATGCTCCCTGTATAAGAACAGAGGATACTCGCTGTAATTATGATACTGTCATAGAGATTGCACAGTAGATTGAATTTGTGTAGGAGTAGGGTACTGTAAAATGTAAGCATCAGCGGGCAGGTTGCTCTCTTCCTGTTGTCTTATGTCTGTTCCTCATAAATCCGCATCTTTTGTTACATTCTTTGTGAGTCTCTACAGTTTTTTGTTACTTTCTTTCTCACACTTAGTTGTAACTGTTTTCATGTATTTCTGATTTTGTTATGTCTTCTCTGTATTTATATAACTGTGTTCGGAATCTGGGGCACTTATAAGTAAATATTAAAAATAATAAAAACATATTTTGACATTTGAAGTTAGTTAAAGGGAGATTCAAATGCAAACGTTCAGTTTCTTGTTTGAATATTAAATCTGCACTACTAGTTAGAGGGAACAAATAGTCCCATCTTGTTGGCTCCTCAAGAAAGCCCTGGGGGCTTCTAGAGCCACCTGGGGAGCCATCATTTCCCTCACCGCCCTGACCGAACGTTCATGGTTATCTAGAGAGGATGTCTTATAGCTAAAGGCTGAGTGTGACTGTGCTGGTGATTAGGAAAGTTCTCTTAAGTTTATTACAAGTTTTCGCCTTTTAAATAAAATGAGCTGCAGCTTTTCTTCACCCTAATGAGCCCCGTGTCTCGTTATTAGGAACAGAACTGTCGCACAGTGATTTTGTTTTTTTTGGGACTAATTATATTTATTTAAAGGTTTTGATTTTGACTTACAGCCTCCATACACCTGGTAATTTCCACAGAATAAAAACAAGTGCTTCCAAGTCATCAGTCTGTCTCTGAAAACACACCTCTTCAGGCAAGCTTATAATATTCCTCATCCAGCATCTTAATCTCCCTAGGTTACCCTATTACCACACTCTACACAACAAGACAACAACCCTCTGACCAACATTACTGTGTAACTGATCATACAGCCCACTAAGCACTTTTTACCTTTGCATTCTAGCTGGACAAATATTCAATATGTAGCACTTACCCTTGTGTACCAGACTCCCATTGTCCCATAGATTGTAAGCTTGCAAGCAGGATCCTCTTACCTTTTTCTCTGTATTACCCAGTATTGTTTTATTACTGTTTGTTCCCAATTATAAATGATAATAATGATGATGATCCGCTCATCTTTTTCGTAGGTTGTTTCAGAGAGTTCAGAAGTTATGTATACAAATAGCAGACCTCAAACATTCCTGAACAGAACATTAGGACCAGGTCACGATCACTTCTTAGTTGTAGGTTTACAAGTTCAATTAAATAATTGGGCGATATGAACACAAATATGTTGTCAATATCAAGAACTTTTTTGTTTTCTTTATAATAGAAACATGTTTTATGCTCCCTGATGTGACTTTATACTGCACTTACGCTTTTTTGCATCCTACAGCCTGTACTGTCTGCCTACGTATGGCCAGTAACGTTTAGGCAGTGTACATATACCCAGAACCATCTTGAGATACAATTCGATTCTTGAATACGGTTAGAACTATGCTCATATTCAAAACACAAGTTGTGTTGGGACTTGAATCAGGTCCAATTGTATCTAATGCACAGAGCTGAGCTGTGTCATACCCAAGGACAGAAATACACAATACTACTTAGTTTATGTAAAAACATTAGTAGAAAAAAAAACAACAAAAAAACACAAATGGACTCGAAAAACATAAAGTAATATATTCTGACACCGGCTTCCTCTAAATGACAGTTTTGCAAACTCCTGAAAAATGTACATGATGATGTCTTTCCAATCACACAAGTCCCATGTATATACACAAGATAAGCAATGTTTACTACAACACAGAGATTCATGGAAATGAGAATGGAGATTTTGCTGAAAACATAATGAAAATGCTAATTCTCAGTGATTACCTAGGATTGGGTCCATCTGTTCTCACTGAGAGATAAATAAGTGTGAGGAAATTTACATTTTTATAAAGAAATATTGTTCCTATTCTACATTGTTACAGGTATTGTCCTACAGATATTTAAAGGAAAACTGTACCTAAAATCCAATAAATTAGCAGCAAGTAACATTAGAAAATACATAAGCAAATGCTCCATAAGCTTATCAGTGCAGAAGAGAATGAAGGTGGTGTCCATGGGGGGCGACGTGCACTCCGAAGAGTATCTCAACATGCATCTAGCTAAAAAGTAGTGGTATTTGTGCTAGACCAGGTGAGCACACTTTCTGGTAGCCGGTCCTTCTCCCCAGGACCAGCCACCTTCCAGCTTGTGGCCCTGTATCGTTCTGTTCCTTTCTATGTGTTTCTCCCATCTCTCCCTCGCTTTGCATCCGCACTCCTCTCACCCTCACTTTGTGTCCCCGCCCCTTTTTGCCCTCACTGTGTGACCCCGCCCCTTTCCCCCTCACTTTGTGTCCCCGCCCCTCTTACCTCCAATTTCGCCCTCAATTTGTATCCCTGCCCCTCTCTCCCCTAAACTCTCCTGCCCCTGCTGCCAGCATATCTCATGTGTGCAGAAAGCAGGAAACAAGATGCAGCGCTGACAGTAAGATAGGAGGAGTGAAAGATATTTTAATGTAAGTGTAGGAGGAGGTGGGTGGCTCTTAATGTAATGTGAGCAGAGGGGGGGTAAGCTGTTAATGTCACGGTAGGGTGAGGGTGGTAACTAATCATATACACAAGAGAGAATTATGGCTTCACTGTAATTACTAAATGTAAATGTGCATTTTCAATATAAAATGTAATTAAATACATTTTATTTCCTGCAGTTTTTATAGTAAAACCTGCTCTTCTGATGTCAGCTTGTGGATACTCCCATCAATGAATAATCCGAGTTCGTCTCCTTAACTGCAATGACCAAGTCTTACATCTCAAACTCTCAGACTTAGGTCCGGTACCTCTCTCTCTTGTTACTTGAGTTTATCAAAAGGATCTAAAGTGATGGTTCTCCTTTACCGCAGTCAATGGACAACTTAAGGGTAAGGTCCTCGTGTTACTGAATGGGACATGCAGCCCAGCTCCAGGTAGTAGGTGATACATCACTCCATTGCTGGTTTAAGGAATTATTTGTTCATCTTCTGTAACTTAATTATCCTATTAGTCCATCTCCATTTCTAGGAAGTGCCAATGGTGAGCATGGCGGTCTCCTTTGTATTCGGATGGGCCTGACCACCTTATAACTCTGCCACTTTCTTTATGAGGTTTAATCTGTCGTTGTTTTTCTACTGAGACCCCTGGGTTTAGGGGATCAACTAGGAATGAAGGGGACCCCTTTGAGTTTGGGCGCAGGTCTGCTCTGTTCAGCTTTATTATACAAGATGCTGCAGGTATGTCATCTCCTGTAGAGTCGGCAGGTCCGCTGCTCTATACAGTGTAATAAGATAGAATTAAAACAAAAAATTGTGTGGGGTTTCCCCTCTAAGGATACCCAGCCCTGTGCTGAATGCATTAGGGCTCTTCCTACACCCTTGGGCGGTGGGTGTGGGGTAATGACAGTGTTAAAAAAATAACAAAATGTTTTCCATTTGTGGAACTACAGGTTCCAGCCAGCCCGGGCTGTCATTAACAGTCTGGGTATGCTGGTGCTTGCTGAACTACAAGTACCAGCATACCCATGGCCAGGGCATGCTAGTACTTTGAAAACCACAATATTTTAATATAATAGTCCATTAGTCTGAAGATCATTTTGGATGTTTAGAACCTTTCAGTTTTTTTGGGCTTGGAGCACTATCCCCTCTGCCTAGAAGGGGTGATAGATAGTTATTATGTACATAATGTCTTTCACAGGCAGGTGCATTACACACATCTGAAGTGTTCAGTGCTTTTTACAAAACAAAGTTCATACAAAAGTTCAAACCTATTTGTAAAATCGCCAAGGAAAAAAACTTTCTAAAGTACTTCAGTAATGCTCTAAAATGTTTCTGCTTTTCACATGATTTTTTGAGGGCTTTTAAGTCACTTCTTCAGAACACAGTTAGTTAGAATGAAGAAAGTGGGGAAAGAATGACACCATTGACCTAAAAGCCATTACAATAGGCACCAACATAGAACCTAAAAAAGCCTGAACCCAGCTGCAATAGATCACTGTTTTTTGGCTTTCCAGCTACCACTTTCAGAAGTGATCCAGCATTGTTGCAGAGCAGGAATAACTGTCCCTCTTGTACATCCTCTAGAACAAAAACATTGTTAAACAAAATGTGAAAAAATTGAAACCGTAAAATAATATGATACAAAAAAAAAATTGACTTCAGCGTTCCGAGCTGAGGACGACATCAGCCGATTCTGTGACACAGGAACACACTTTGGGGGGAGATTCAGTCGGCCGCGATGTTCCGCCGGACATCACCGAGATGTCCGGCCGCGCTTATTGACGGTCATTGTAGTAAGGAATCTTAGCTCATTTTTTCACGTAGCTCTATGGGGTGCGAGGAAATATAAGCGGAGATTCCAACCTGGACATTTGCAAGATGAGTCTGCATGGACTGTTCTGAAGACACATTGCGTTGAATTTTTAATCTCCCCCTTTGTGTTGGTCATGCTCTAATGCAGGGGTCCTCAAACTATGGCCCGCCGGGTGTTTATGCCGCCGCTGCCTGTCTGTCATTTTTTTTACATGAGAAGGACGGTCATTGGTGGAAGAGGGAGAGGGGGCGGCGGCCGCCGCCGATTGGCTGGAGCGCTGGATCATGAGAATTGTTGTCCGGCTGCAATCTAGCTTCAGGCAGTGAGAGGAACCGAACAGCGCAGCCGGACTACAACTCTCATAGTTCCCATTGAAATACTGGTAAATTTGTTGATTTAACTTTACTTCATTTTAAATATTGTATTTGTTCCCATTTTGTTTCTTCACTTCAAAATAAGATATATGCAGTGTGCATAGGAATTTATTCATAGTTTTTGTTTTTACTATAGTCCGGCCCTCCAACGGTCTGAGGGACAGTGAACTGGCCCCCTGTTTTAAAAGTTTGAGGACCCCTGCTCTAATGCATTAATGGAGCACAGAATATAAGTTCTATCAAAGTGTTTTTGCGCTAGTTGTTCCCAGGAAACACATCATGACCGGCCAAGCCTCTTCGTCTTGGGAGAAGGGGTGGTGAGAGACAATGCCAAACTCGAGGGGTGGGAGAAGGTAGAATCATGAGGGACAAAGTTGATAGGCCTTATAAAGTTCTCTTAGTCCTAACTTGACCTTTAGCAAAGTGCTCATTGCAGTAAATGAAAAAGAATGTGCAGTTGTTCGTGTCGTCGGTGCACTGCCACCTATTGTCTATAGTGGGTATTGAGGCAGATCCTCACACGGTTCGGTTGTCAGTGTTGATTGTGTACTGCCACCTATCATCTGTAGCTGGTATTGCGGTGGATCCTCACATTGCATTTGTCTGTGTTGATTGTGTACTGCCACCTATCATCAGTAGCTGGTATTGCGGCGGATCCTCACACGTTGCATTTGTCAGTGTTAATTGTGTACTGCCACCTATCATCTGTAGCTGGTATTGCGGCGGATCCTCACACGCTGCAGTGGCTGAGCAATATATTTATATCATTGGGCAGAGTTGTTCAGTGCTCGGATGCAACATGAAAATGCTCACTGGTTTTAATTGCATCAAATGCCTGTTATATTCCAAGGTGTGAAATATAAACAACTGTGTCTGATTATCTAAACATGGCTAAAATGCACAGAAAAAGCGTTTACTGAAAGCCGCAGGAGGGCGTGCACACGACAATCAATGAAAGTTTAGGTAGAAAAAAACTTTAATTGCAATATTCAAAACCTAATATATTTCCTTTCCATACTGATAATTTAATTAATAAAGCATACATGTTTTTTTAATTATAGCTCTTGCCTTGTTTGCAATGTATTTTTCCTTTCTTTTTATGTATTCTGGTCAGATGCAAAATTGAATGCATAATATTTCTATTTAATGGGACAAGAGCACATCAGTTCTTATTGATCTTTTTCTTTCTTAGTCAACAATTTCAAATGTAAAAAGCGGAAATTGATAATCCTCCCTGTCTGCCGGAGGCAGACGAGATTCATATTCAATCACTGGACTCATTTAAAACTCCTGTCAGGAGATCCCGCTTCCTAACAAGGCAGAATCTGTCATTAACAAACGGTTTAATCTATATTTTCTTTTAATTTTCAGCATAAACATTACTCCACTCTTAATCAGGAATAAGTAAATCATAAATCTGTGTACCAAATATACCACATAAAAAGTGTATATTTTATTATCTTTCTTCTTTAATACTGTATAAAACCTGTGTATTTAGCACTTACTGTGTATTCTTAACTTATGGACGAGAGCGAAACTCCTATCTCTCTGTTTGCAGGACCAAGGGGTAGAGTTACTAAAAACTGCATTCAGTGGCAGTTTCAAATCGCCAATCCTCGTGGGCGGTTTAGTGCTCCAAACCACCGCATTTACTATAGGGGTGATTGAGGCTGCGACATAAAATCCCTGGCGATGGGTGGCGGATTGAAAATGGCGGATTGGTCAAAAACGTCAGAAAAAAATATTTCATTATATTAAGGAGACAATATTATTGTATTATTATATTATGGGGGCAACTATGTAATTCCACTAGTGTGCATCATAAATAATTATTGCCCCATTAGCAATCAAATAGTATTAATATAATTATATATTAGAATTTCTCCCATAATATAATACAGTAATAGTCTTGGGCATTAGTAGTGTCATAAGGCAAAAAAACAAATGTCAAGAAGCCGAGCCAAGATCATCATCTATTTATATAGCGCCACTAATTCCGCAGCGTTGTACAGAGAACTCACTCACATCAGTCCCTGCCCCATTGGAGCTTACAGTCTAAATTCCATAACATACACACACATAGAGACTAAGGTCAATTTAATAGAAGCCAATTAACCAACCAGTATGTTTTTGGAGTGTGGGAGGAAACCGAAGCACCCGGAGGAAACCCACGCAAGCACGGGGAGAACATACAAACTCCACACAGGGGCTGTCTGGGGCTGGTCCTGCCCTCCGGGTCTCTATGAAATCATGGCAACTAATCCCAGCTGGATAGTTTAGTAGCACACATTAGAAAATGTTTCCAAATTATAACTGGTCATGAATATTACACTATATTGTATATGTTTAGTTTCATTAGATAACTAATTAACCCAAATTCTTGAATGTATTTTTTTTTATAGTCTGTTACCTTCAAGTAAGATGAAAAGAAAAAAAATTAGGAATCCAAATTCTATGCATACAAATGACTTGAGTTGAGTTATTGTCTGCCCCCAAAGCAGTATCTTGAACATTTAAATTAATCACATTTACCAGTGTTTATTTGACGTAAGTGTATGATCCCGAGTGTGGTCTCAATTTCCATTTATATGGAGTCTGAGGAGAGAGTGGAGCAGAGGATCATTAAGAACGCAGTTATACAACCTTGTCTTTATTAACATTCATTTCGCCTAGAATGCCCTCTCTTAGAGTGGAAATGTGTTTTGTCTTCATTGCTAACAAAATGCAAAGCCAGCTTCCATCGGCTGATAAAAACACATTATTTTACTGAAATGGCTAGACTGCATTAAACCATTTCATCACCTTAAAAGGGAACCATCAGGGAAATTGCATGTATCCTGATTAGCACGATGGTAGACATCTCAGACAACAGAACTTTTTCATTTGGCCATAATTCCTGTTATTGAGTTCAGATCAGGTGAGTTTACCTAATTCTTACGTATCCAGTGGAGCCTGGAGAAAGCAGAGGTCAGGGCGCTGTACTAGAAGAGTATGAAGTTTTAGTTGTCAAAAGAATTATGTGATGATATTTTTGATATTGTAACTAGTTTAGAGCTACATTATCCAGCACAGTGAGAGCAAAGTCGTTGCCATAGCAACAGAATGCTTGTTGTTACAGATTTGTTATTGCTTCAGTTCATTCTCAAAGTGAAAATATATCATGGAGTGAATTTGTATCTTCAGCAATTTCAGCTGCTTCTATCTTTATTTGCCGGTATTTGGATTTGGACCTTATGCTGAGTCCTCTCTTTGTGACTCTGGTGAGCCGCACCTTATGCCTGAGCTGCCCCTTACATATCACTATATTCCTCACACTTTGTTGCTGTTGCTTTTTTATCTACTGTATGAGCCAAATTGGTTTAGTGCAGCTGTTTCTACCTTTTCTTGCCTTTAATTGTATCATCTATAAATGAAACTTCTTTAAACAATGGGACTAGCGTTTCTGTTAAGGCATTTTAACATTGGCTAGTTCAGCAATCACGTGCTTACACTAGTGCCCAAACATGAATGTAGTTTTATTAAATAAGGTCCAAGAATAGCCTATTATAACTTCACACGCTGGTGTAAAAAAATGCCTCCAGAATGGAGTAGTTTAGCTGAGTTGTTAAACTAAAGGTTAAGAGGAGCTGTTTCCAGAATGATTGCTCCAAAACTAGGCTTCACTGAAGGGGTTTCGGAATAATTCTGTCAATTGTAACCTAAAACCAGGTCAACAGTCTAGATTCACCAGACGTGGACTAAACATTTGTTGGACAGGCATAAGTTTGCACACCTGAGTGCTATATTTGCAGGTAAAACAAATCTGTTTCGTGGACTGGCTCACAAAATTTAGTGTTGGCTCTGCTAGTTCAATGGCTTATGTGTTCTTACATCGGTGTCCAAATATGTTATTAAACAAATTCCCAGTCTAACAACACTAGTATGACCTCACATGCTGATGTCGCGACCTGAGTCCAATGATTTAGCATGTCCTCACCTCAATGAGGGGGGAACAGAGCAGGTAACCGTTGATGATCATGGCGATGTCATTCTTTGGTTTTAAAATGCCTAGTTTGCAAATAAATGCTTGGATCTTTTGGTTCAACTTGGAGAGCCTATAATCATGTGCTTGCATTGTTGCCTAAAGATCAATGATGGTTTTATTAAATAAGGTTAATGTCACATGCTCATGTCATAATGCTTGAAGACTTGAAGGGTTTAGCTGCAAATGAAGAAAACCTGTTTCCAGAATGAATGCCCCGGAAGTTCCACTGAAGGTGTTTTGTTGCTGTCCTGTCCAAAAGGACATGAAAGTTATCAGTGTTCCCCAACTTCAACTTTCTCCAACTTGTTCTTAGCTCAGTCTCTCTCATTTTAGGACCCTGTGGGATAAAGGTGTCTCTGCAGCACGGTGGCTCAGTGGTTAGCACTTCTGCCTCACAAAACTGGGGTCATGAGATCGATTTCTGACCATGGCCTTATCTGTGTGGAGTTTGTACTGTATGTTCTCCTCGTGTTTGTGTGGGTTTCCTCTGGTTGCAACCTACATACTAGTAGGTTAATTGGCTGCTATCAAATTGTCCCTACTCTGTGTGTCTGTCTGTCTGTGTGTCTGTCTGTGTGTGTCTGTGTGTGTGTGTGTGTGTGTGTGTGTGTGTGTCTGTGTGTGTGTGTGTGTGTGTGTGTGTGTGTTAGGGAATTTAGACTGTAAGCTCCAATGGACCAGGGACTGATGTGAGTGAGTTCTCTGTGCAGCGTTGCTGTAAATGATGATGATGATATGCAGGTATTAATGAGTGGTACTTGTTCTTAATTGCAGTCTCAAAGTATCTCTGGTGTGTCACAGAGAGAGCCACAACACTCACAGAGTGCAGTTTACATGCAGATCAAGTTAGTGTCACCCTGCACTGACCTCGAAGCGGCTTGTACCTCTCAGACTCTCTATCTCCTTATCGGAGCATCCCCTTCTCTCTGATCAAGATCTGCCTCTCATCCAGACTCAATACCTGCTCCCATTCCCGGCTACAGGACTTTTTCAAAGTTGCACCTACTCCGTGGTATTTCCTATCTCATACAAGACTTTTTTTCTAACTTCCAAACCTTTGAGCATTCCCAGAAATCTCTCCCCTTCAGGCAGATGATCTAATTCTTGCACAATTACCACCTCTCTACACAGTTAACTCAAACTTATTTTTACTGTCCTTTCATACTCAACCCCCTGACACAAACCAACATAGTAGTGTGACCATACTTACCAACTTTTAAAGCCAGCCGTCCGGGAGGGGGTCCGTCGAGGGGGCGTGGCCACGCGGGGATGTGCCGTTAGGCTCCGCCCCTGTCAATCATGAGAAATTCTGGCCAATCGCAGCAGGGGGCGGGACCACGATGCCGCGGTTAGCCCCGCCCCCACCATCTACAACAACGGGGAGACGCTGGATCCGGGAGTTTTGCCTGCTCTCTCGGGAGTCCGTGAGAACTGAAAAAAATTCGGGAGTCTCCCGGACATTCCGGGAGAGTAGGCAACTATGAGTGTGACTGATCACACAGCCCACTGAGCACTTTTTACCTGTGCAATCTGGCTGGACCAATATGTAATATGTAGCACTTACCCTCATGTATCAGACTCCCATTGTCCTATAGAGTGTAAGCTTGTGAGTAGGGCCCTCTTACCTCTCTGTCTGTCTGTATTACCCAGTATTGTTTTATTACTTTTATGTTTTTTCTCCCAGTTATAAAGCGCTGTGGAATATGCTGGTGCTATAGAGATGAATATAAATAGATTAAATTATAGTTCCAGTAAGAAAATTGTGTACAAATCTACCTGGATATCTAATCTCCAATGTAAGGGGCTTATGTTACATTATTCCCGTGTTTCCGTGCTCTGTTAGGGGTATAGTTGATCATGTGCCACATATTGGCTAAGTGACAGAAAACCAGCTGAAAATACAAACAATTGCTCTGAGCAGGTTTCTACTGTGGTTCTCTATGAAATATTGAATTACTGCCCAGAGACGGGCTGGTGAAGTTCTCTTTCAGAAACTATTTGGATGGCATTGTTAGGAACTGCAGGGATGCTGGGTTGGGAGATTACTTCTTGCTGGGGAAAGTTACATATTTTTCAGGGAATGCAGCCAAGACATGAAAGGAAACTTTTAAAAAAGAATTAAAACCCAGCAGCAAATACATTTTAATGTTGCCCACTGTTTAAACTCTGGTAGACGCAATTAATTTCTGCATTCACTCTAACTTTTTTAACAGTTTCCCCAGTCTGCTATTGAAGGCAAACAGCATCCCGAAAGGTCATTACGTCAACAGACATCCCACAGAATTGCAGTAAATGCACGTTTACCGTGTTGGAGAAATCTTTTATTTGTGAGTTTTTTTATTTATTTTTTTAGAAAAATTCCAATTAATAAATATTTAATATATTAGTGGCCATAACCAGCACTCTTCTATTTTATAGTTTGTTTGTTTTTTGTGCAAATGGGCTAGAAAAATGCAGTTTTTTTCACCAGATCATTGGCTGTTTTGGGATCCAGTGAACACTGAATGCAGAAAGATCCTGCAGTGTGGGACTAATAAACTTCAAATATGTGACCCAGCAATGGTGGATCACTTGATGATTTACAAGATACACATTTAATATAAAGACATTAGTTAACAAAGTGAGGATTAAAAATGGTGAAGTTGTAGTTCTCTGAAAGTGCTGGTGTCTCTGCTCCGAAAGACATTTTGGATGATTAGACCATTTTCATTTTTACATATATATATATATATATAATGTAAGTGACTGGAATGTGATAGTGATACAATGAAGGCAGTATAGAAGTGGCGGCATGACATATCCCTGTATACCCCCCACTTCCACCACTGTGTATATATATATATATATATATATATATATATATATATATATTGTAAGTGACTGGAGTGTGATAGTGTTACAATGTAGCAGTATAGAAGTGGCAGTATGACATACCCCCGTATATCCCCCACTTCCACCGCAGGTCTAGCATCAGATCAGCAGTTCAGTACAGTCTATGTCTGGGTTCTACTTGAAGTCATTTCTGGCTAACCTTAGCCCCAGTATCCTGCTTGAAGATTTACTTTGATCCTCAATATTGACATTAGTGTTTTAGTTAAACACTGCTCACCCCTCCCAGAGATAGTCTAGGTGAGGCGCTATCTTGCACATGCTTCTTAAAATCTTTTCTGGCATCTCCCCATTCCAGAAACAAGCTGTAGATCCTTAGTATATGGAATGTTCTTTTTCCCAGTAACTATTAGACACACAGCCTGACTGGTCAAGTAGCTTTGTCCTGAGAGAACGAGTCATGGAGAGCGAAGCCAAAGGTGATGAGCTGGAGAATATGGAACTGTGAGGGATGAAGCCAAAGTTGATAAGTCTTATTATACTTTCTCTTGTACCAGCAGAGAAATGAAATCCCAACTTTGCTTTTGCTTATAAAGGCTGCATACAGGTGAAGTCTCTTAGTCCTAATTGGTTTGACCTTTAGCAAAGTGCTGACTACAGTAAGTGAGAAAGAATGTGCAGTTGTCAGTGTTGATGGTACACTGCCACCTGTCATCTGTAGCTGGTATTGCGGCGGATCCTTACAGAGGACCTGATTCATTAAGGAACGTAAATGCTGATACGTGAGATATTTTGCGTGAAACTGCTCTGCACATGCTTAGAAGTGCAAGAGTATGCAATTCATCTGTGAGTGCATATGACACTTCTCGACAGTCTACAACCTGAAGGGTGTAGAGAAGCGGCATGTGCAGATAATGTACATTAAGGGCATGCCAAGGTCAACGTAGACGTGGCAGTGCCCGATTCAAGCTCTGGGCATCTCTCAGGTACATGCCTTTTAGCCGTATCACTTGCAACAGCTACAAGGGAGGTGTAAGTACCAATTGATGGTGATAAGAGTTGGATATGTATGCCACAACATGTGATTGCAATTAAGAGCAACAGTAAATATGCATTTTATGTACAGTAGGTATAAATAACATCCTGATTTATGTATTTTGTGTTAATAAAAAAAATGTATTCTTATTCATGATTATATTATTAACAGGTGTTAATGTATTTTTATTTTTTCATTCGTTCTGATGGGATTTTAAATTGCACATATGCATTGTACATATCCTGCACTGTGTTTTGTCTGTCTGCACATGGTAAGCAGCGTATAGCAGAGCGTACTTATACCGTATTCAAATGGAAACTTTCTTGAGATCCACTTGTACTTAAATACAGATATATTATTATTATTATTATTATTATTATTATCCTTTATTTGTTAGGCGCCACAAGAGTTCCGCAGCGCCGTACACAGCACAAACAGTAGACTAAACAAGGTGAAACATTACACACAGTAAACAAAAAATACCAAAACTTCAGAGACTCCAGGCAGGCTAATGCAGTAAAGACAGAGCAGAAGAACAGGTATGGAGAACAAAGGGAAGAGGGTCCTGCTCAAATGAGCTTACATCCTAAGGGAGGGTAGACAGAACACAGGCACACAGGGAGCAAGTAGAAGAAGTGGGGAGAGAACAGGGGGGCTGGGAGGAGAGAGGGGGAGAGCAGGCGGAGGAGATGAGATGAGCGTGTTTAAATGAAGAGGGGACTACCCCAGAGGAGAGTGATAGGTTGAAAAGGTGTGCAAGGTAAGAGCAGGCAGTAGGAGAGAGAGAGCGAAGGAGGTGAGAAGGGATAGGGTCGAGAGGACAGGTGGAGGGTGGAGAGGAAAGAATGAGGGAGCGAACTTCTTCACCCGAATTGGGGCAGAAGGAGCACCAGAGTTGGATGTTGGAGGGAGAAGTGATGAGGGCGGGAGAGGGATGGGAGGAGGAGATATTCAGTTGGATGGTCTCAATTTTGAAAGAGAAAAAAGTGGAGAAGTCGGAAGCGGAGAGGAAAGGTGGGACAGGAGGGGGGGGGGAGAGAGGAGGGAGTTGAAAGTGGCAAAGAGGCGGCGGGGATTGGAGGACTGAGAGGAAATCAGGGACTTAAAGAAGGATTGTTTAGCCAGGGAGAGGGCGGAGCAGAAAGAGGTGAGTATAAATTTGAAATGAAGGAAGTCGGCCAGGGAGCGAGGTTTCCTCCAGAGGCGTTCAGGTGTAAGTCCGTACAATTTTCAGCCAAATTCTAAAAAACGCAAATTACATTCACTTTGTGTTCCTTGATGATCCAGGCCCAGAGTATCTGACAGTCTCCGGGTCCTGAGGCTCCGCAATAGTTTTGAGCTGTAGCTTTAGTCTCTTCTTCCCTGACTATCTCTCCGTTATGCTGTGTTCTGTGAGCAGCAAGTTGTAAAATAAACTTTCTGTATTTGGTTCAAAGTTTCTACAAACTTTTTTTTTTTTTTTGTTCTAGAAAATTGGCTTTGATGAATGTTTGATCAACAGTCATTTCACAATAATTCTTTTGTGGAGATTGAAACATTCCAAATATAGCAATTGTCCATCACCAAAGGGTGAAAAGGCAGCAAAAATGATTCACTCCACGAATTGAAACTTTGATAAACGTGAAAATAGACAGTGACTTACATCAGAGCTGGAGAGAGCGGGGTAAATGTTACACTACCCTCCTGTAGGTCACGGAACATCAGGCTTCTGTGACGGTAAAAGCAATTACCGGACATTATTGTGCTGATAATATAATATTTGTTTCTTTACAAAATTGCTACAACAGTGACAGACAAGCAATTTTAGAAAAGCATTATACACATAAATGGCTCTCCAATTATTTGTAATAATAGTCTGTGGCAGATTAAGCCTGGAGAATGTAGTTGACTGTATTAAGGCAGATGATACAAGGCAGAATATTAAATATTTTATTAAAATATGATTCATTTTTTAAGTCGTAAACTTTAAACTGTTGAACTTCGAGTGAAGCTCTAAACTTCAACAAGCAGAGTAGAAAATCAGTGTCTGTCAGAACCGATAGTGTCTCTAGAATAAACATTTATTCTATATTTTATATCTTACAACTTACATACTGTCCAAATTTCCTGCTGGGAATTCTATTATGACTTACAGTGGATTTTATAAATCTATACATCCTTATTGAAATGAAAGGGGTTTGTGATGTAAAGCCTATAATCAAAATAATTATAATGAAAGCACAGAAGAAGAAAGTGTGTTTTCTTTGGGGCTCTCAAACGACTGTAATATTGAAATAAAATCTCAATCTTTATTAGAATACGTTAAAATGCAAACATCCATTATAGATATTATTAAAATTGTATATATTCCATGATGGAAAATAGAAACTTCTAGCAAGTTATTAAATATATGAAAACTGAATGAAAACTCAATGAAAACCTGTTATGAAAGGTAGTAATCTATTACCCAGCCGTGACGTTGTTCTAATAATAGGTATGTATTCTATATCATGGTAAATATAGTATATTGACGTTAAATAATGTATCAATAATAACAAATAATCTTTATTTCACCAAACAGTGTGTCTGTCTCATCCTTTAATTTTGTGTATTTTTTATTATTATAAATTATTTTTATTTTTTTTAATATTGTTTTTATATGTTTTTTATTTTTAGAATTTTTGGTATTGTACCTATGAAGCCCTATATTAAAGTAAATAGAATCCAGCCATAGGCATAATCGGGCTATATTTCTCATATAGCATTTATAGTGACTTTGTGCTAATATCTGTCCTTATTTGTTATTTAATGTCATTTCACAAGGGGCTGACTCATATAGAGCCACCTTCATATATCGGGTCTTATTGAGATATGTGTTGGTACATCAGCACCTATATAAATGGTGGAACGGAACGCTTCTTTTCAATATTTGAAGAATAAAACTGCCCAGTATACTAAAGTGAAGCAGAATGTATTTACTCAGGTTCTAGCTAAATAACTAGATAATTAGCATGATAAGAAGCCCTCGCTGTCTAAGCTGTATAACTAGACAGACTTGATGAATTGAGTCCCCTTAATTGGGTATTTAGAAAGAACCCCGATTGCAATAATCTGACTAAACCTTCTACCTTCCTACATGGTTAATCAGTATCCTATATAGGTTCTAATACAGATCAGGGATAGAATAGCTTAGATTCTAATGGCCAAGTGATATATTTAGATCTAATAATGTAATAAGCATAGAAGAGTGAGCGCGGCATCCGCCGACGCGCGTTTCGCTATAAGCTTTGACGAGGCAAAGTACAATCCCAAAAATTATTAAAAAAATTAAAACAAAAACCAATAATAAATAATACAAAATACAAAATTGAAGGATGAGACAGGTGCACTGAGTGGTGAAATAAAGAATCTTTATTTAGTGTTGTCATGCGAATGATATGATCTTTATTATTTGATACATGAGCATTATATTTGTCATTAGTGAAACATTATTTGAACATCAATATACTATATTTACCATGATATAGAATACATACCTATTATTAGAACAACGTCACGGCTGGGTAATAGATTACTGCCTATCATAACAGGTTTTCATTTGATTTTCATTCATTATTCATATATTTAGTAACTCGCTAGAAGTTTTCTTTTTTCCATAATGGACTATATACAATTTTATTAATATCTGTAATGGATGTTTGTATTTTAACATATTCTAATAAAGATTGAGATTTTATTATAATGTTACAGTCATTTCAGTGCCCCCCAAAAAATCACTTTCTTCCACTTTGCTCTCATTATAATTGATACTAATTGTATGTGTGTACCCTTACCACTATTAAAGTAATTCTATCGTTTTCAAATAAGCATTGCCCAAGCGATTGTATTGTGTTTCTAACGCACAAAGTGATTTATTTTAGCAGATGCAAAGTTTAACAGTTCAATACATGATTATATTATGATACAGTACAGTACAGCCAATACCAAAAGATACATACATACCGCTGCGCTACCACGGGCCCCAGTGCACAGTATATCTGTTTAGAATACTGTGGTCAGAGTAGACTGAGGCTAGTGGGGGTGCAGCTATGATTATATATACAGTCAGTGTTACAGAGTGAACAATAGAGATGACGTGGCTTGCTTCTATAGGTCCAGACTTCAGATGGGTCCAGGGTAAACAGGTCATAGGCTGGTTCAATCTAAGGAATCCAAAGGTGGGGGTCATCTCTCCAGGGGATGAGCTCTGTTCTTCCCGCCTGAATCTCCAGTTACAATTAGTCTATTAGCATTTTATGTTCAGTATCATATTAAAGGTTTATTCCCTAACATCAATAACTAGAGTATGCAATGTGTGATCTCTTCGCCGAATGCACCGGACAGCTGCTGATGAATAGGGGTTTAATATGATACTAGACATGACACCTTTCCTATAACCTGAACCTTAAATAACACTGAAGTGTACATATAATCATATTATATAAACTAATAATAAACTAAATATTATCTGCTCATAAACGACTGTGTAACGAAACCAATATGAATATGAATTACATAAATAACTAAATGTTGTAATACAAGTGTGTATGTGCGTATTTTACTTTGCGATCGCTGTATGCCACGTGTAGCGTGGCATACTGAGTGCAATCAACCAATAAAACAATATTAACCAATATACTTTTGTTCATCCAATTATACGACTTCGACACCACTCTTTGGTATAAATCAGTATTAAACATTGATTGGATATATATATCTTGGTGCGGTGTGGGTTATTCGTATAATCAAAATAATGTCAGGCCTTTTTCCACTTTTAATGTGACCTTGCAACCAACAAAGTAAAACAAATAGACATTTTCTGTGAATAAGAACTGAACATAAAAAAACTTCAATACCAGAGTTGCATAACTATACATACCCTTTATGTGTTTAGAGTTAACCAACCACATTCAATATAATGTTCAAAGTAAATTAGCATACGCCTGCTAGTAATGAAGGTGATTGACTCCAAATAAACATTGACCGTTCCTATAGGATTTCCTTGCCGTTCTCTTGGTTGCTGCCTATTGGGATAGCCGTGGTCTGCAAAGATCTTTCAAAACATCTATGGGGCCTCATTATTGAAAGGTATCAATCAGAAGAGGGGTATAATATAATTTTAAGTCAACACATGTACCATAGAACAATGTGAGGACTATCATCGATAAGTGGAGAAAATGTGGCACAACAACATTGCCAAAATCAAGACATCCCACCAAAGTTGATGATAGACAAACATAAAACTCATCAGGGCAGCAATCTCCTATATTCTGCAAAGGCCTTGGTTATGGAGTAGGGTGATATGACGTAAGCTGTATCTCACAAATAGAACACCAAGGCTGTCTAAATTTTGCAATAACAAATATCCCAAACTGTGTGGAGAAATGCGTTATGATCTGATGGACCAAAGTTAGACTTTTTGACATTAATTGTAAAAGATATGTTTGCCACAAAGACAACACAGCTCATCGCCCAAAGATCATCATTCCTACTGTGCAACATGGTGATGGCAGTATCATGGTTTGGGGCTGCTTCTCTTCAGCTGGGACATGGGCTGTAGTCAGGATAGTGGATATCATGAATAGCTCCAAATATCAAGATATGTTGGCACAAAACCTGCTGGCCTGAGAAAGTTGAAGATGAAGCGGAATTTCACCTTACAACATGGTAACGATCCAAAGCTCACATCCAAGTCCACCAAGGAATTGCTTCAGAAGAGGACGATCAAAGTCTTGGAATCATCATCATCATCATCTATTTATATAGCGCCACTAATTCTGCAGCGCTGTACAGAGAACTCACTCACATCAGTCCCTGCCCCATTGGAGCTTACAGTCTACACTTTATAACACACAGGCAAACTAGGATTAATTTGATAGCAGCTAATTAACCTACCAGGATGTTTTTGGAGTGTGGGAGGAAACCGGAGCACCCGGAGGAAACCCACGCAAACATGGGTCCTCAATCCTATTGAAAACCTGTGGAAAGACCGAAAGAGGGCTGTGCAAAGGAGATCCCCTGTCACACATTGAAGTCCAGCAGTTACTTTTCAAACCCGCTGTCTGGCACGCTTCCTCTATTCATCCCTCCACTCCAGGCACAGAACCTTGTGCCATAATAATAATAATACATTGTACAACAGAAACCGCATGGCCCTTTAAGAGCTCTGAGCCTGTGATCATGTGTTCTGTCCATCATTTACAGCCAAGCTCTGAGATACATTCGGATTTGTTCAGACAGTGTGTCACGGGCACTAGGAGTCTTTACCCAGGGATCACCAGATGGTAGGCTTACCAGAGCAATGTAGATGGTAATAAGGTACTCTGGTAGCTGGGTGATCACGGAACATGAAATGATGGCCGATGAGATGCTCAGGAAAGTCTATGACTAGCAACACTGGTAATAATGAGGTAATGATACACAAGGAACTGTATGGACAAGGACACGTGAAGGTAGTCAGTGGTCTGCGATAGCAAGTTGTACCACTGCTATAGTGAGGAGGAATGTCCAACAGAAACAAGGAGGTGATGAGAGTCAGCGGTCTGCGGGTAGCAAGTTGTACCGCTGTCTGAGTGAAGGAATGGAATCCAAGTGGAGGTATCCAGGTAGTCAGTGGTCTGCGGTAGCAAGTTGTACCACTGCTATGTGAGAGGATAATGGAACAGGTGATACCGGAAACAGGGATCAGTGGTCTGACATCAGCAAGTTGTACCACTGAATATATATGTGAGGAGGTGCACGGGGGAAGACTGCAGCACAGGATATACACAGGCACCTTATACACGATCCACAGTAATATGCACAATATAGATATATATATATGTAAATGACTGATCAGGTCTGCAATCTAGAAAGTCTCTTGAAGTAGTCCAGCACAATGATAACACAGTCAATGATGGCAATAGACTCAGCGGATAGCAGACTCCAGAGAGAACCAAACACAGTCCAGCAAGATATGCAATACACAGCACAGTCAATGAGAAGTATGCATACCGTGGTTCAGCAGTAGCAGTCAGATGGGATTGCAGCGGTACCTGAGCGGCTGGAGACCGACTGGATAGGAAGTCCCTGGATAGGTGAAGCAGCGGTCTAGCAGGTGCAGCGCACAGGTGAGTAGACCGACAGGGACACGAATCCACAGGAGTCAGCAACACGTGGAACTGGACTCATAGGAAACCCAGGAGAATGGAGATGATCCAGCAGAGGGTAGTAGAAGAGATACAAATCCAATGCTGACCGGAGGGTAGAGACCAGTGGAACACGAGAAGGCGTGGAGAGTGGATCAGCAGGAGATGGACGATAGCGCTGACCACAGCGGCAGGACTCAGCGGCACACGGAGGTAACCAGTAGCAACCACAGGAACCAACAGCGATGGGAAACAGGAGTGCAGCGCAGGGCAGGAGCTGTAGATCACGAAGTGTAGCAGATGGTAATGAAAAGCGGCAGTCTCGAGGAAGTCACAGCAAAGATGAGATGAGAGTGTAGTGCACGGAGGCAGCGGATAGTAATCAGCTGGCAGTCACGATGTTGAACACAGGCGAGTTGCAAGCAGGAGACTGTAGTGCACAGAGGCAGCGGATAGTAGTCAGCTGGCAGTCACGATGTTGAACACAGGCGAGTTGCAAGCAGGAGACTGTAGTGCACAGAGGCAGCGGATAGTAGTCAGCTGGCAGTCACGATGTTGAACACAGGCGAGTTGCAAGCAGGAGACTGTAGTGCACAGAGGCAGCGGATAGTAGTCAGCTGGCAGTCACGATGTTGAACACAGGCGAGTTGCAAGCAGGAGACTGTAGTGCACGGCGGCAGCGGATAGAAATCAGCAAACAGTCACATAGATATAAAATAACGTTGAAGTGGTGTAGAAGACTGTAGTGCACGGAGGCAGCGGATAGGAATCAGCAAACAGTCATGATGATACAGTTGATGGTAGAAGTGGTATGGAACCACAGTAGTAGAAGTGGTTTGGAAACCACAGGAATCAGCAGCGCTGAATACACGAGTAATACAGGAACACCTTCAGAGACTCATGAGGAATGAGACTCCAAGATCAGGCAACGTGGTGGTGACCACAGGTGCTTAATATAGGGAGGTTGCCTGATCTGCCAATTAAGTTAAAGGAGTATACACTGAAGTATAGAAAAGGGCTGCGCATGCGCAGACCCTCAGGATGGCGGACGGCCACGGTTCCTAAATGTCCGGGAAGAGGCACTCACGGTCCGGTGAGTGACAGTACCCCCCCTTTTAAAGGTGGGCACAGAACGCCTGGAACCGGGCTTGTCCGGATTTTTGGAGTAAAACTTCTTCAAAAGGGCAGGAGCATTAAGATCTTCAGCTTTGATCCAAGAGCGCTCCTCAGGACCAAAGCCCTTCCAATGAACGAGGAAGTGGAGGACTCCTCGCGAAATTTTTGCATCTAGTACCTCGGTAATCTCAAAATCCTCCTCCTGATGAACTTGAACTGGCTGCGGAGCTGAGGGAGGAGTTGAAAAACGGTTGATAATAAGAGGTTTGAGCAAAGATACATGGAAGGCATTAGAAATCCGAAGACTCTTAGGAAGAAGGAGTTTCACACATACTGGATTGATAACTTGAATGATCCTATATGGACCAATAAAACGAGGGGCGAATTTCATGGATGGAACCTTCAAACGAATATTTTTTGTGGATAACCAGACACGATCTCCAATTTTTAGTGGTGGAATAGCCCGCCTCTTCTTATCAGCGAAAGATTTATATTTGACAGATGTCTTCTTTAAACAGGTTCTGACCTGAGACCAGATATTTTTAAAGGTCTGACAAACCGTTTCCACCGCAGGAACTTGGGTGGGCGGGAGGGCAGGAAATTCCGGAAAAGACGGATGGTGACCGTAGACCACAAAGAATGGAGTTTTGGATGATGACTCATGATACATGTTGTTATGGGCGAACTCAGCCCAAGGGAGTAACTCTACCCAGTTGTCTTGATTGGCTGATGAAAATATCCTTATAAAAGTCTCAAGATCTTGATTGACACGTTCGGTTTGTCCATTGGATTGTGGATGGTAAGAAGATGAGAGTGCTAATCGTATGCCCAAGGTTTTACAAAGGGCTCGCCAGAATCTGGACACGAATTGTACTCCTCTATCAGACACAATCTCAGATGGACATCCATGGATACGGAAGATCTCTTTAATGAAATGTTCAGCCAGGATAGACGAGGAAGGCAAACCAGACAGAGGGATGAAATGAGCCATCTTCGAAAATCTGTCCACTACCACCCAAATAGTGTTATGGTTCTTACTAGGTGGTAAGTCAGTAACGAAATCCATACTAATATGGGTCCATGGTTTGGACGGAATGGGTAGTGGTCGCAGCAACCCTGCTGGGGTTCTGCGGGAGGATTTGAATTGCGAACATAATTCACAGGAAGCAATGAACTCTTTGACGTCTCTCCTCATTGAAGGCCACCAGTAACTTCGAGAGAGGATCTCAAAAGTCTTGTGTTCACCGGCGTGTCCAGAAAAACGAGAGGCATGGAACCACGAAAGGATTTTCCTCCTTAGAGTAGGAGGCACGAGGGTCTTCCCAAATGGTAGCGTTTTGGTGGATGAAGCAGCCAGTGAGATACATTTGGGGTCTAGAATGGTATGGTTGGAAACCTCTTCTATATCAGAGGACGTAACAAAGGCTCTAGATAAGGCATCAGCTTTTTTGTTCTTGGCAGCTGGTTTGAAGGTAATTATTAATTCAAAACGGGAAAAGAAAAGAGACCATCTTGCTTGACGAGGGTTCAAGCATTGGGCAGACTGGAGATATGACAAGTTCTTATGATCCGTGAAGATCGTCACCGGATGGCGAGCTCCCTCCAACAAGTATCTCCATTCCTCTAATGCGGCTTTGATAGCCAGTAATTCCTTGTCTCCGATGGTATAATTCTTCTCTGCGGGTAGGAGACCCCGAGAATAGAAGGCACAAGGGTGGAATTTTTGCTGTTCCGAGCGTTGGGAGAGAATAGCTCCTAAGCCCACATTAGAGGCATCTACTTCTAGAAAAAAGGGGAGTGTCACATCAGGCTGACGAAGGATTGGAGCCGAAGAGAAGGACTCTTTTAATGTTTGAAAGGCTTGAATAGCCTCAGTAGACCATTGCTTAGGATTAGCCCCTTTTCGAGTCAGGGCCACAATAGGAGATGCAATGGAAGAAAAGTCTTGAATGAAGCGTCTATAGTAATTGGCAAAACCTAAAAAACGCTGGATGGCACGAAGAGTAGTTGGCTGGGGCCAATGTAGTACAGCATTTACTTTGTCAGGATCCATCTTCAGACCAACTCCGGAAACAATATACCCCAAGAATGGAATCTGGGGTAATTCGAATGAACATTTTTCTAATTTACAGAACAATGAATTTTTCCGTAGCCTGGAGAGGACTTCTGCCACATGTTGGTGGTGAGAAGGCAGGTCCTGTGAAAAAATCAATATGTCGTCCAGGTAGACGACGACACATACATATAATAAATCCCGAAAAATCTCATTGATGAAGCCCTGAAAAACAGCGGGGGCATTACATAGCCCGAAAGGCATTACCAGATATTCGTAATGCCCGTCTCTGGTGTTAAACGCCGTCTTCCATTCGTCACCGGAACGGATTCTGATTAAATTGTAGGCACCACGAAGATCCAACTTAGTAAAAATACGGGCTCCCTTGATGCGGTCAAATAGCTCAGTGATCAACGGAATGGGATACCGATTCTTGATAGTAATGGCATTGAGTCCACGAAAATCTATACAAGGGCGTAATGATCCATCCTTCTTTTTGACAAAGAAGAACCCAGCTCCAGCGGGCGAGGTGGAAGGTCGAATGAACCCACGCTGGAGGTTCTCCCGTATATATTCAGATGTAGCTTGAGTTTCAGGTAACGAGAGTGGATAGACCCGGCCCCTGGGAGGAGTCTTGCCAGGAAGAAGATCAATCGGACAATCCCAAGAACGATGAGGAGGAAGACGTTCAGACTGAGCTTTATCAAAAACATCGGTAAATGAAGCATATTGAGGAGGGAGTCCCGGTGAAATAGCTGAGATGGAAGCTTGCTGTACCTTGAGAGGGATGACTTGGGAAAGGCAATGATGGTGACATTCAGGCCCCCAAGACGTGACTTGAGGGGTGCGCCAGTCAATCTGGGGAGAGTGACACTGAAGCCATGGAAGGCCTAGGACAATCGGACTTGTCGTAACAGGAAGAATTAAAAACGATATCTCTTCATGATGCAGAGCACCAATCTGAAGGGTTACTGGAGACGTACTCTGGGTGATGAGACCGTTGATGAGACGTGATCCATCGATAGCCGTCACAGTAATGGGAGTTTTTAAGGTAATCATTGGTAGAGACCATTGATTAACTAACGATTTGGAAATAAAATTTCCTGCTGCTCCGGAATCAATCAATGCCTGTGACTCAAAGGTCTTGGTAGCAAAGGAAATAGTCACATCAAAAGCGCAGACTTTAGATTTCATAGACGATGGAGAGGACTCCAGGGACCCTAACTTCACCTCTCCAGAACTAGTTAGGGCCTGGCATTTCCCGATCTCTTAGGGCAGGAGCTGAGGACATGAGTGGAATCAGCACAATAGATACAGAGTCTATTCTTGACTCTTCGTTTCCTCTCCTCAGAAGATAACTTGGAACGTCCAATCTCCATGGGAATCACAGCGGGTGACACTGGACGAAATTGAGGGTTAGAGCGAAAAGGTGCTTTAGCAGAAGTCGTTTTCTCAGCCTCTCTTTCACGAAATCTCATATCAACACGATGGCATAGAGAGATCAAATCTTCAAGTGACGAAGGAAGCTCTTGGGTAGTCAGTGCATCTTTAATTTTATCGGAAAGCCCCTGCCAGAAGGCGGCAACTAGGGCTTCAGCGTTCCACTGAAGTTCAGAGGCTAAGATCCTAAATTGAATGACGTACTGGCCTACAGTATGAGATCCTTGTCGCAGACGGAGGATGCTGGAAGCAGCGGAGGTCACACGACCTGGTTCATCGAACACACTTCGGAATGTAGAAATGAATTTGGCACTATCTTGTAATATTGGATCGTTCCTCTCCCACAGAGGGGAGGCCCAAGCCAGGGCTTGTCCTGAAAACAAAGAGATAAGATAGGCCACTCTGGAACGATGGGTAGAAAAATTTTGAGGTTGGAGCTCAAAATGGACTGAACATTGGTTAAGGAAACCCCTACAAGTTTTGGGGTCTCCATCGTACTTTGACGGAGTAGGCAGGTGAAGCGTGGAAGCTATAGACACCTGGGATGGCAATGGGGAAACGGAGGAAAGCACAGGAGCTTCAGTAGTAGCTGTCACAGTCTGTCCAGATGTTCCTTGGGAGGTTAATGACTGATAACACTGAAGTAACAGCTGTTGGCGGGCATCCTGTTGCTCCACACGGCTAACCAGATGTTGCAGCATCTCTTTGGCGGTAGGTTCCACATCTGGGTCTGTCATGGCCTGATCTTACTGTCACGGGCACTAGGAGTCTTTACCCAGGGATCACCAGATGGTAGGCTTACCAGAGCAATGTAGATGGTAATAAGGTACTCTGGTAGCTGGGTGATCACGGAACATGAAATGATGGCCGATGAGATGCTCAGGAAAGTCTATGACTAGCAACACTGGTAATAATGAGGTAATGATACACAAGGAACTGTATGGACAAGGACACGTGAAGGTAGTCAGTGGTCTGCGATAGCAAGTTGTACCACTGCTATAGTGAGGAGGAATGTCCAACAGAAACAAGGAGGTGATGAGAGTCAGCGGTCTGCGGGTAGCAAGTTGTACCGCTGTCTGAGTGAAGGAATGGAATCCAAGTGGAGGTATCCAGGTAGTCAGTGGTCTGCGGTAGCAAGTTGTACCACTGCTATGTGAGAGGATAATGGAACAGGTGATACCGGAAACAGGGATCAGTGGTCTGACATCAGCAAGTTGTACCACTGAATATATATGTGAGGAGGTGCACGGGGGAAGACTGCAGCACAGGATATACACAGGCACCTTATACACGATCCACAGTAATATGCACAATATAGATATATATATATATGTAAATGACTGATCAGGTCTGCAATCTAGAAAGTCTCTTGAAGTAGTCCAGCACAATGATAACACAGTCAATGATGGCAATAGACTCAGCGGATAGCAGACTCCAGAGAGAACCAAACACAGTCCAGCAAGATATGCAATACACAGCACAGTCAATGAGAAGTATGCATACCGTGGTTCAGCAGTAGCAGTCAGATGGGATTGCAGCGGTACCTGAGCGGCTGGAGACCGACTGGATAGGAAGTCCCTGGATAGGTGAAGCAGCGGTCTAGCAGGTGCAGCGCACAGGTGAGTAGACCGACAGGGACACGAATCCACAGGAGTCAGCAACACGTGGAACTGGACTCATAGGAAACCCAGGAGAATGGAGATGATCCAGCAGAGGGTAGTAGAAGAGATACAAATCCAATGCTGACCGGAGGGTAGAGACCAGTGGAACACGAGAAGGCGTGGAGAGTGGATCAGCAGGAGATGGACGATAGCGCTGACCACAGCGGCAGGACTCAGCGGCACACGGAGGTAACCAGTAGCAACCACAGGAACCAACAGCGATGGGAAACAGGAGTGCAGCGCAGGGCAGGAGCTGTAGATCACGAAGTGTAGCAGATGGTAATGAAAAGCGGCAGTCTCGAGGAAGTCACAGCAAAGATGAGATGAGAGTGTAGTGCACGGAGGCAGCGGATAGTAATCAGCTGGCAGTCACGATGTTGAACACAGGCGAGTTGCAAGCAGGAGACTGTAGTGCACAGAGGCAGCGGATAGTAGTCAGCTGGCAGTCACGATGTTGAACACAGGCGAGTTGCAAGCAGGAGACTGTAGTGCACAGAGGCAGCGGATAGTAGTCAGCTGGCAGTCACGATGTTGAACACAGGCGAGTTGCAAGCAGGAGACTGTAGTGCACAGAGGCAGCGGATAGTAGTCAGCTGGCAGTCACGATGTTGAACACAGGCGAGTTGCAAGCAGGAGACTGTAGTGCACGGCGGCAGCGGATAGAAATCAGCAAACAGTCACATAGATATAAAATAACGTTGAAGTGGTGTAGAAGACTGTAGTGCACGGAGGCAGCGGATAGGAATCAGCAAACAGTCATGATGATACAGTTGATGGTAGAAGTGGTATGGAACCACAGTAGTAGAAGTGGTTTGGAAACCACAGGAATCAGCAGCGCTGAATACACGAGTAATACAGGAACACCTTCAGAGACTCATGAGGAATGAGACTCCAAGATCAGGCAACGTGGTGGTGACCACAGGTGCTTAATATAGGGAGGTTGCCTGATCTGCCAATTAAGTTAAAGGAGTATACACTGAAGTATAGAAAAGGGCTGCGCATGCGCAGACCCTCAGGATGGCGGACGGCCACGGTTCCTAAATGTCCGGGAAGAGGCACTCACGGTCCGGTGAGTGACACAGTGAAGACAGAAAACAACACCTGCTATCACTGAGAAATACATTCAAGGACAAGGATACCATCCAATAGTTATAGAGGAACAGATCCACAGGGCCACAAGGATCCCAAGGAGTAGCCTCCTGGACTGCAATCAGAAGGAGTTAAACAGCAGGGTGCCCCTAGTGGTCACTTACAATCCCCACATGAACATCTTGGGGAAAATTGCTGCTGATCTTCAGTCCATATTTCAGAAGGACAATAGACTGAAGGAAATATTCCCAGATTTACCTCTCCTTTCACGCAAACAGCTTCCCAACTTAAGAAATCTCCTCGTTAGAAGTGCCCTCTCATCCCCATCAGAGACTGGCACCTTCCCTTGCAAAAACAAAAAATGCAAAACCTGCACATATGTCCTCCCAACAAACACAGTCCACATCCCCAACACACAACGGGACTATAAAATCACTGACACATTCTCATGGAAATCCTCCAATGTGGAGTACATGATACAGTGTACAAGGTGCCCTGAGGGAATCTACATTGGGGAGACCAAGCAGAAACTGCAATCCAGGATGAATCTACTCAGACACACAATAAGGGAGATTCTGGACACCCCCGTGGGTAAACACTTCTCTGGACCAGGACACAGTATGATAGATTTAAAAGTCTTAATACTGAAAGGTTTTTTTAAAAATGACAGGGAGAGGAAAATCTGTGAATTCAAGCTGAAAAGAACATTCCAGTCATTGACTCAAGGGCTCAACCTAACACCTGCATTTATGACCCACTAAATGGACACACTCCGTTTTATTACTTTAGCTTAACTTAATGATGTACCCCCCCTGTACAAATTGCTTGATGTATCATCTCTTAAAGGTTGTGCCCTCTTATCAGTCATTCATTTGTAAACTTGCCTGATGAAGGGGCCACTGTGCTCTGAAAGCTAGCAAATATAAAAATGTATTTTGGTTAGCCAATAGATATCCCTCCCATAATACTTTTGTCTTTTTTGACACGAAATTATTGACCATCACTTAGATTTTTCTGGCTGACACGGTACTGCAATAAAATAATAAAATATTTTTTTTTGCTACACATTCTTTACTATTCAGAGGAGTACATTTCATTGCCATGGAAGCCATTTTATTATGACTAAACAATGGGGGCATCTAATATACATATATGTTTGCTTTAATTGCTTTAAAAGTGATGCCCTTATGCCCGCCCAGGAGGGTTTGTGGTGTGGTTGGTCTATCTTTATAAGGAGCTGCGTAGCTGAATAGTTAGATGATATTTTGCTGTAGGTGTGAAGATATAAAATAGAAACAACAGCACCTCAGAGTACAAGGTTGAATGAACATTAAATATTAAATTATAATGATTGTACATAAATACAAATAAAAAAAGTATCAATAATAAATACAAAGATGTCAGGTATGACAAAGACAGTAGATATAATATATAGACAGAATACAGATTTGCAAATGCTGGTTATAGATGTAACAGATGTAACAAATATCTAAGGTTTAACAATAAGGCACTGACAGTGATTATATCGGGGATTATGCAGCCACCTGGAATGAACCACAGGGTGACTATATTAACTTATGAATTGTACTATTGTATAAGACTGGTGAGGATGTATTACATATGGCAAAAATGCTCTGATCGCATAGTAGAACTTGGCAAGGATGATGAAACGGTGCCTGTGTACAATAGGCAGATAATATAATTGCTATAGAAAAATGGTTATAGCATTTCCTTTATTGTACATAACTAGGAAGCTAGTTGATACATTTATCCTGGAATAGAGACAATGACAGACAAAAACATTAAAAAGACTTATAAGACTAAATACCGGTTGACTGAAAGACTCATTACCTTGGCTGGCTAGATGGGGGGGGTGGACTGTATCATTTAATCATGGTACAGCGGAGTATTCATGTCTTCATACAGATGTGTTGTGCCCTGGAGATCTTTAGTTCCTGCTATGGATAATGACTTGAATTATATATGTTCCAATCTACTGATGTGGATGTTATATCAGACACCAAATACGATGTATTTGTCCTATAATATAGTGTAGTCACACACTGTTGTAACCAAATGCAGGTTTCAGATACAAATGACACCACACCATTTCGGGACAACTTCCCTTTCTTCAAATTATTTATTAATTACATAAGGAAGATATTAAGTCTATTGATTGGGTAATTGTGGAAATAGCTTAATTTAGTTTTGTAATTGGAAAGTAACAGGTTCTCCTACAGTGTATTTTAGTCATTATAGCAGTCATGGCTTATTTGTAATACTAAATGGAAATATTTTGAGCATATATCTCAGACTCACAATAGTAGAGATATGGGGTGTATCTGATAAATACTGACCTGATCGTAACTGGGATAGTCGGACAACTAGTTGGAGGACATTAAATATTCTTAGAGTTTAACAAGGAAAAAAAAAAACACTTGAATGCACAGTATATGTAAATGAATGAAATGCTAAGTCTAATGTAATGTAATGAAACATTAAGAAGTGACGTTAAGTGGAATAAGGTTATGCAGACCACAAAGGATGGCTATTGAAAAATACAGATAGCAAATATGATTGTATTATTATTTAGAAGGCTATTTAGTATATACAATGTTCTGATAATAGATATAAAATGAAACAAAGGTGCCAGGTAAGACATGTATGGGTTTGGATATAATGATTATGATTAGTTTGGATTAATGGGAAGCAAACAGTTCAATTTCAGCATTGAGGCAATCTTTGGAAATCACGAGTCGGTTGTTATCTCCTCTCCTGCAGCGTTTGGCTGGGCTGGGGAGCAGGGGACATCACCCCCCCAGGGCCGTTCCCATGATGGACTACCTTGGGCTGGGTCAGTGGTCTACCTGCCTTTTTTTCCTTTAAAATATTCCTAATAAACTGCTGAGCCGTCTCCCCCCCCCCCCCCCTGGCTAAAATTGCACTGGATCTTGAATATCACATTCTTGGTGTTATCAGGTGGTAAAATGTTTTAAATTAAAAGTCTCACCACTTCCTATTGAATGATTGTCTAGTTGCTTTATGTGCATGGCAATCTTTGCATCTGTAGAACCTTGGTTATTTGTTGGATATCCGGATAAAGATGGGATTTACATTGGTGGAATCATATTTAATTAGGAGCTATACAGAAGCCCAAATTTAGGGCCTTCTTGAAAATTATTTGTGGTCTGGGTTAAGAATTGGGTCACCCTTACTGTAGTTCAGTGTTTAACAGTATGTTTTGTGCTCTGCTTTGAAAATTTTGCAGATTAGGAAGTTTTAAATATATTTCATCTTGTTTCAGAAGGTCTCCGGTCCGCTCAATTTTGTTTGCACTTTGTAGTGATTATTCTGCCTTCACTCTTCATTTCAATGACCTCATTATCCAAAACCAGCACTTCAGTACACATCCTTTTGTAAATGTATTTATTGTCTGTATGGTATATTTGTTAGCAAGCTTTTGAAATGGTAAGAATCTGTATAGATTACTATAGTAACATAGTAACATAGTTGATGAGGTTGAAAAAAGACACCAGTCCATCAAGTTTAACCAATTTGGATCTCCTGCGATCCCTATTTTCTATTTGAAAATGATCCAGATTAAGCAAACGCCAATCTGTTTCAATTGGGAAAAATCCCTTATGACGCAATATTGCAGTCCTATTTCTCCCTGGATCCACTACTATTCTTCAATTTAATTAACAGTCGTATCCCTGGATACACTTTTCCGCTAAAAATTTGCCTAACCCTTTCTTAAACATATCTATTGAATCTGCCATCTCAACCTTCCCTGGCAGTGAATGCTATATTGTGACTGCCCTTACTGTAAAGAACCCCTTCCTTTGCTCGTTGTGAAATTTCCTCTCCTCTAACCTTAGGGGGTGACCGCGTGTCCTGTGTATAGTCCTTGGGGTAAAAAGTTCCCATGAAAGTTATCTTGTATTGACCCTTAATGTATTTGTACATAGTAATCATATCTCCTCTTAGACGCCTCTTTTCTAAAGTAAACATGCCTAAACTGGCTAACCTTTCCTCATAACTTAATGACTCCATACCGTTTAGCAATTTTGTAGCCCTTCTCTGAACCCTTTCTAGTTCCAAAATATCTTTTTTTATACAGTGGTGCCCAGAACTGTACTCCGTATTCAAGATGAGGTCTTACCACTGATTTACACAGTAGCAAAATTACACTGTCTTCCCTTGCATCTATGCCCCTTTTTATGCATGCCAATACTTTATTTGCCTTGAAGCTGCTGCTTGACATTGAGCACTATTGCTAAGTCTACTGTCTACGAGCACTCCCAAATCCTTTTCCATTATAGATTGCCCTAAACTTATCCCATTTAATTTATAGATTAATAATCTTATTGCCCACCAATTAACCCTAAATACTATCCCTTAATATACCTTCCTATAGTTTCTCCCTCCACTATTCAGGCTTACAGGGTCTATAATTTCCTGGTTGTGATCTCGTCCCCTTTTTAAACAACGGCACCACATCTGCTATTCACCAGTCCCTTGGTACTGAGCCAGATGAGATTGAATCTATGAAAATTAAGAATAGCGGTCTAGCTATTTCTGTGTTTAGCTCCATAATAACCCCTGGGTGTATGCCATCTGGACCTGGAGCTTTATTTATCTTAATATTCTTTAGTTGCCTTTGGACTTCTTTCTTTGTCAGCCAAATATTAACTTATGGTACGGTTTTATTTCTATTTTTATGTATTACTCCTACCATTAGTTCCTCTCTAGTAAATACTGAAGAAAAGAAAGTGTTTAATTCCTCTGCTATTTCCTTAGTATCATTTATTAATTCACCCATCTCACTTCTTAGGGGTCCTATATTATCTTTTTGAATCCTTTTGCCATTTAAATACTTTTGGGGTTTCTCTTACTTTCTTTTGCAACTTGTTTTTCATTTTCTAATTGAGCCAATCTAATTTCCTTTTTGCATGTTTTATTACATTCCTTGTACCTATGTAAGGACTCCTCAGACCCTTCAGACTTAAACAATGCACGCTTCTTCCTCTGCATTACTTCCCTTACCTTTTTAATTAGCCACATTGGTTTAGACTGAATTTGTTTCATTTATTTCCCATAGGAATGAACTTATACGTGTATGTTTCCAACAACATTTTAAAAACAGCCCACTTTTCTTCTGTATTTTTTCCTTAAAAAACTGTGTCCCAGTCTATGCACTTTAAAGACTCCTTTAGCATATTAAACTTTGCCTTTCTAAAGGTTAAAGTCCTAGTTGATACCGTACACCGTTGCTTCTGGAAATTAATTTCAAATGAGACCATATTATGATCACTGTTTCCCAAGTGCTCCCTTACTTGAATATTTGATATTAGGGTTGATATTTTGTGTCAGGTGAGTCCCAGGTGTCCCATGGCTGATAGTGTTTGGGAAAGACTTGTCTTTAAAAGCTGTGTGCAGGTAATCCAATCAATGTCCGGATAATTAAAATCCCCCATAATTATTAAAACTTGACCTAGTTGTGTAGCCTTTTCAATTTCATTTAGAAGTTGGGCTTCCTCACTCCTACTAATATCTGTTTTTTTTATAGCATATCCCTATCAGCAACTTCTCTGAACTTTTTCCTCCACTAAATATTTCCACCCACAATGCCTCTATTTTATCATCAATATTCTCTTAAATAACTTCCTGTATACTTGGGTTTAACACTGGCTTAATATAAAGATATACTAATTCTCCCCTTTTATTTATCTTAACCTTCCAACTCTCCCATTTTACCTGTCAGGCTTCTTACATTTTCAAGCATACACTTAAGCCTATTGCCTTTCTTAGGTATTTCTTTTTGCTTTAACAAGGGCCACTCCTTATCGGCTATGCTTCCCTTTCCCCCTCTTCAGACCCATTGACTCTTGTTAAATTCCTCCTTACTACTCTCAATGTCTATCCCATAAATACTTGCTTGCAAACTATATTTTATTTTGTTGTCTTGGATAATAAGTTATGTCCAGAAAGTCAATGTTGGTTGTGAATTTGAAGTTGTATTTGTCTTGTTTGTGATGATTGACGACTTTCTCCAAAGTAGTAATTACGTCCCTCAAAATAGAAATTGTCTCTAGTCCCAAAATATCCCTAATACATTTACACCCATTGTGTCCTATGAGGATATTAACATATATGGGAGCAAATCTGATACCTATGGTGGTTCCAAGGATTTATAGAGAATATTGACAAAGTTAAAATAATTGTGGATTAACATATGTTCAATTCATGATACCATAAACTGTATCTATTTGTCAGGAAGACATCCAGAGCATAATGAATTCATAGCTTCACATCCCTGTTTTTCCCAGATAACTGAGCATACTGAAGTTACGTCCAGGATATAACCCTTTCTGTCATTCTGTGTTTATATAAGGATGGCAGTGGTTTGATAACAAGTTGAATAAAACAGTATATTTATTGGGACAGGTTTGTCTGCCCACCTCCCAACAAGCTCTCACAAGTGGAACCCTTATTTCCCCCTGTATTCTTTTCCATCCTCCCCCCCACCCTGTTTTAAGTTTGTCTTGTTTCCCCACTGTCCACCTCTGCAGAATTGTGTCACTATATGATAGACCTGCCAGTCATAGGAGTCAACTGAAATGGTTGGGGGGCTCGTTACCACCCATATGACCAAAAAATGGCATACATAAACATGGTTAGAGGCAGCACGAATATTGGGGTGCTGAAGCACCCACAGAGCTGACACTTAGTGTTGTTAACTTGGTTCTTATAGGATAGAATACTGGTATCTTAGGACTGTACATTTAAAATGCAATTTTGTTTTTCCATAATCCAATAATATTTATAGGTTTTTGTTGTGTATTCCACATACTTCTTGTTTATAGTTTATAGTGTATTATTAAGAATCACAATTACTCGTCCTTTGTCAGCAAGACAAATTATAATTTACAGTTTTTTAATAAATGATTGATTGGTCTGATATTCTTGTTTCATTAAATGGGTCTGTGTTTTCATCTTTGTTGCAAAAAAATATTATTAATCGATAAAGATCTCTTTTGAGTGAAGTGTGATGTCTTTCTTCAATTTTTCCATATTTCTTCTAATGTTTCTGGGGGTTTTTTGCAAGTTTTTAGTTGGGTAAAGGTCTCTGTACATTTCAGTGGTTCCACTAGAATCTTAGTTTCATCTATTACTTTAGTAGTAATTCTCAATCAGTTCTCTGTTCTCAATCCAATCCTCTGATGTCCTCTGGGATACTCAGATCAAACACCAGAGACCTGTGGGAATGAATTTCTCTTTTTTTATGGTTCTCTAAGACGGGGAAATCTCCCAGGATATTTTCTTTATTCTACTCAGTATCTTCTCCAATTTCTTAAACATTTAGTCGATGTCGGAACTATCTGCAGTTGTATTAATATTCCCAGAGAAATTGTCTGTTGCTCTATGGTTTATCTGCGCTCTTGTCTACTGTTTTCCATAATCCAAATATCTCTGAGATGTGGAAGAATTGTATAGAAGGGTTGAATGTGGGATAAGTGAGACACTACGATATGACAAAGGGATGGCAGATATCATTCAATTAGAATAGAGATTGTCACATTCTCGGTGCTGCATATATTCTCCCTATATAATCACTTATTTCCATATTGTTATACTAGTTTGCCTATTACCAGCACAATTCTCTTATATGTTATTGACTCTTTCCTTGTCATATGGAACGGACAACTTTTAATCACATTTTTTCATTTTCTCTACCTTTTAATCATTATCTTTCAATTTTGTTGCATTTTAGTATAAGTTCATATTTTAACATTCAATATTTAATACTTTGTTCTGGAAGATCTTTTTTTTACTTTTATTTCTTATTTTTCTGTTGATCAGCACACATTATAATACCTTTGTTCCACAACGAATCTTTTTCATAGTAACATAGTAACATAGTTGATGAGGTTGAAATAAGACACCAGTCCATCAAGTTCAACCTATTTTGGATCTCCTGCGATCCCTCTCTCCTATTTGAAATTAATACAGATAAAGCAACCAGTTTGAATAGGGAAAAATCCCTCATGAGGCAATATTGCTGTTCTATTTCTCCCTGGATCCACTACTGTCCTTCATTTTAATTAACGGTTGTAACCCTGGATAAAAATTTGTCTAACCCTTTCTTAAACATATCTATTGAATCTGCTATCACAACCTTCCCTGGCAGTGAATTCCATTTCGTGACTGCCCTTACTGTAAAGAACCCCATTTCTTTCCTCTCCTCTAACCTTAGGGGGTGACCGCATGTCCTTGGGGTAAAAAGTTCCAATGAAAGTTCTCTGTATTGAACCTTAATGTATTTGTACATAGTAATCATATCTCCTCTTAGATAACTCTTTTCTAAAGTAAACATGCTTAAACTGGCTAACCGTTTTTATATAACTTAATGGCTCCCTACCCTTTTTCAGTTTTATAGCCCTTCTCTGAACCTTTTCTAGTTCAAAAATGTCTTTTTTTATTGAGTGTGACCAGAACTGTACTTCGTATTCAAGATGAGGTCTTACCAGCAAATTATATAGTGGCAAAATTACACTGTCTTCCCTTGCATCTATGCCCCTTTTTTATGCATGCCAATACTTTATTTGTCCTTGCAGCTGCTGCTTGACATTGAGCACTATTGTTAAGTCTACTGTCTACGAGCACTCCCAAATCCTTTTCCATTTTAGATTCCCCTAAACTTATCCCATTTAATTTTTAGATTGCTTGTTTTTGATCCCTAAGTGCATAACCTTACATTTATCTATGTTAAACTTCATCTTCATTTGGCCGCCCAATCCTCCAGTTTATTTAAGTCCTTTTGTAGAGAAACTACAACTTGCTCTGATTTTATTAATTTACAGAGTTTGGTGTCATCTGTAAAAATGGAAACTTTGCTCTCTAAACCATCACCAAGGTCATTAATAAATATATTAAAAAGGAGTGGCCCCAGCACGGAACCTTG
This sequence comes from Mixophyes fleayi, assembly GCF_038048845.1. Lineage (NCBI taxonomy): Eukaryota > Metazoa > Chordata > Amphibia > Anura > Limnodynastidae > Mixophyes > Mixophyes fleayi. The sequence goes on along the minus strand of NC_134407.1, from coordinate 5,985,707 downwards.
AGCTACTCCAGTTAAATCTTTTGACCAATTTGAAAATGTTCCATTTATCACAACTCTCTGTTCCCTATTCTCCAACCAGTTTTAGATCCAAGTACAAGTGCTGTATCCTAGACCCAGTTTCCTTATTTTGTAAACCAACCTCTTGTGTGGCACTGTATCAAAGCCCTTTGCAAAATCTAAGTAGACCACATCTACTGTGCTGCCCTGGTCTAGCTTCCCACTAACTTCCTCATAGAAACTAATTAGATTAGTTTAACATGATCTATCCCTCACAAATCCATGCTGATTCCCACTAATAATCTTATTGCGCACCAAGTAATCCTGCATACTATCCCTTAATATACCTTCCAGTAGTTTCCCTACTATTGATGTCAGGCTTACAGATCTATAATTCCCTGGTTGTGATCTCATTCCTGTTTAAAACAACGGCGCCATATCTGCTATTTGCCAATCCCTTGGCACTAAGCCAGATGAAATTGGATCTATGAAAATTAAGAATAGCGATCTAGCTATTTCTGAATTTAGCTCCCTAAGAACCATTGGGTGTATGCCGTCTGGATATGGAGCTTTATTTATCTTTTTTTTCAGTCACCTTTGGACTTCTTCCTCTGTCAGCCCAGTATTAATTAATGGTACGGTTGTATTTCCATTTTTTTGTATTTTCCCTACCATCTGTTTTTCTCTAGTAAAAAAAATAATGTGTTTAATACCTCTGCTTTTTCCTTATTATTATTAATCAATGCATCCATCCATCTCACTTCTTAGGGGTCCTGTATTGTCTTTTTTTTATTATTGGTGCCAACATGCACCAAAACCGCTGGGTCATTCCCAGCGCCTATCAACAATCTGTCCACCTGATCCGCTATATGTCGAGCCCGAGCACCCGGGAGACAAGTTCTGCACGCACGGTCCTAGCGCCATTTTCATTTCTATACATTACGGCTTATTATGTTAGTTGGTGCCTATTCAGAAGAAGTGGGGGCATCAGTCACTAAGGTGGTTTTCACAGATTATAACAAGGAGAGTTGGAGGGGTGCAGTGGTGGAATCTGCAGGTTACCTATAAAAAGAGCTGACAGAAATAAAGTAACTCGCCCTCCCCATGATAGTACTGTATGCAGACATCAGTATGTGCCTCTAACATGACTGCTTAATATCAACTATGTTTTAGGGCATTATCCCCATTCTATAGAATGCCCACAAATTATAAAGCTTTTTAACTGTGTATGATTCGCTTGGAGTATAAAAGAATAAAATTAATAGTTATATAAATATAGCGCAATAAAAGTGAGAACTGCGTTTTTTGGCAAAGATCCTCCGACAGTGAACGGATTCATATATTTATTTTGTTCCATAATGTTAAACATTTTCTCAGTTTATGACATTCACTCAACGTGTCCAATACCTCCAGAGGCTCTGTTCTCTCACCCTGCATACAGGGCCGCCGAGAGGGGGGGGGAGCGGGTACATTTTACCCGGGCCCGGCCATGCCAGGGGGCCCGGGCCGGGCCCTCTCCGCTAATTAAATTTTTTTTTTTTTTTATAATTTTCTTTTTTGCGATTTTTATTTATTTTTATTTTTTTTCCCGCGGGGGGGGGGTTATTCGTTGGTGGGGGGAGCTGGAAGAAAAAAAGAAAAAGAAAAAAAACGATACTCACGTGATCGCGCGGCGCCGTGTCCCTCCTCTCCTCTTCTCCATTCACACTGACTGCCGGGCGTGACGTCATCAAGTCACGCCCGTCAGTCAGTGAGGAACGCTGCAGCCAGCATGAAGAAAGAAGACAGAAGAGGAGATAGAAGAAAAGAAAGGAAAGAAGTTGACAGAAGAGAAGAAAAGAAAGGAAAGAAGTTGACAAAAGGTAAGTAAAGAAACGGAGAGGCAAGGGGAGGAAAACAGAGATGGACAGTACTATAAAGAAAGGGGAGAGAAAAACAGAGGAGGGAAAAAAAGCAGAGAGCCACAGAGGAATTAAAAAAAAAGTGGGAAAGAGGAACAGAGGAGAAAAAAAAGGAGAGAGGAACAGAGGAGAAAAAAAAGTGGGAAAGAGGAACAGAGGAGGAAAAAAATGTGGGAAAGAGGAACAGAGGAGGAAAAAAAGTGGGAAAGAGGAACAGAGGAGAAAAAAAAGGAGAGAGGAACAGAGGAGAAAAAAATGTGGGAAAGAGGAACAGTGGAGGAAAAAAAGGAGAGAGGAACAGATGAGAAAAAAAAGTAGGAAAGAGGAAGAGTGGAGGAAAAAATAGTGGGAAAGAGGAACAGAGGAGGAAAAAAAGTGGGAAAGAGGAACAGTGGAGGAAAAAAAGGAGAGAGGAACAGAGGAGAAAAAAAGTTTTGGGGGCTATTGAATGTTGGGGTGAGTTTAGGGAGAATGAGGTCTATTTATTAAATGTGACTGAATTATTTAATGGCAGTGATGGTTGCAAGAAATAGGTACTGCTGGGGCTGTTTGCAGGAAGTTTATTTATTAAATGTGAATAGTATTATTTTAATGTTGGGGCTGGAGGAAGGCCTAATTATTAATTGTGGGTGCTATTGATTTAACGCCGGGGCTGGCTGTAATTTTCTAAATGTAGCCATTTTTTTTTCAAAATAGGTCCTTCAACATTCCTGGATCCGGACAAGCCACAACTAAAGAAACCAGCAGCCACAGGTGGAGAAAGTGAGAAGAACAGGTAGGAGAGAGCAGCACAGTGTGTGAAATGTTGTGATTCTAGTAGGGACAATACCAATTTTTGGTGAATGTTGTGCCCAATGTAAGGTGTAGGCCAAGACTGAACTGTTTGTGTACACACTGCATTGTTTGTATACTACACTGTGGTGGTAGATGTCCTGAAAGTCAGGAGTGCTTGAACATATGTGACGCTCCGGCGAATTGAGAGCCTAGTGGTTTTTATGTTAGCCACGCCCCAATGGCACGTTTGCCACGCCCCCAAATGCATGACCACACCTCCCAAAATTTTTGCACCGCCGTTTGGCTAGCCACGCCCCTGAATGTATGACCATACACCTAAAAAATTTTGGGGCTTACTTGAATATGAGGGGGGCCCCATGAATTTGTTGTACCCGGGCCCTGAATTCTTCTTGGCAGCCCTGCCTGCATATACGCTCTTTACTCATTCAAGTAAGTCACCAAGTGTCTCCTTACAGTGCTGAGAAACAGAGCAATCTTCCTGACACTGATGAGGTCAAAAGGGGGCGAAACAGTTCTGTTTGCAGGTGAATCTTCTGCGTCATCCTCTAGTTACCAAACAGGTGGGACATTAACTCCCAGGGCTGGAGTATAAATGGCATTTTGCTGATGGAACTAATCTTCTTTGCAGAGGCTCATTTGAATACGTTTCCCAGAGATCATTGCCTGAAAGTCTCCCTTTCACTACTCATTGTTCCAGGGAGGATCTTGCTCTACTTCTGTAACCGCAGGTGTGCGGCTGAGACACAGTAACACAAAACAATCCGGAGACTGATCTGAGCGCAGCAGAAACCGTATTCTGGGGTGTAAGAAGAGGCGAGGGGCTGCATATAATATTGTTACAATGTGTCCAGCTCTCTTTTTCCATTTTGTAATGTTTGAGTAGATTTCTCACCGGTCTCTTTTGTAGGTACTTCCATTAAAAAAATATACCCATTTATTGACTACAAACTGTTCTGGATGCCAACTGCGCCACACAATGATATGAATTTCTTTGATGAGCGTGACTAGAGAACTGCACTTTTTTTCCTCAGCCCATGAAATCTCATTGGCTGATGTAGACGTGTCCTATCAGGTGTTACATATCATTATGTGACATCACAGCCAGGGTCAGCAGAACATGGTAAACCTGATTAGAGCGGCAGGGGGCACAACGGTTACCGGGACGTTCCTCCAAATCACTGTGTTGATAACACATTTATGTTCCGTTGCGGTCAGGTTGGTGGCTGCTGTTATCACTTTTGAGTCCGGAATTGGTGCAAACATGGGGGTTTGGGTGACTGACACATACGCAGTGGCACCGCTCCTTACGCATGCGTAGCGGCACATCAATGATACTTCACAGCGCATACATCAACAAGGCAAGGGGGCATTAGAGAACACATCACTAGCCCTGATCATCACGCACAGCGATGACCCTTTTCTTATAGAAATTTCAGATATGACTGACAGCAGGTGCTGGGCTGTCTTGCCCCCCCCCCTCCCCCCCAATAAAAACATACCCACTTATGTACATAAAACATTTTTTAAAAATATTTGGGGGAGAGGTTTAAAACACGTCTGGCATATTTTAATGATTGAAGGTTTAAATATAAAGTGTGTTCATGTTGCATTTTTTAATAGATAAAACACATTTAAATCTTTCTCTGGGTATGATCCTTAATTTCCCACTTAAATATAGAGAAATTTTTATCTTTCATTTTATCTCATTTAAATTTATGTCAAAGAAAATCAACCAATTAAGAAAGAAATGTAGCTCACTACTGAAGATAGAATGAAAGCAGAGTATAGGTGAGGTTATTCATGCGGAGATCACTGTGTACTATCATCGTTTAAGGCAGAAACTATTCAAACTCACTAAGAAGAAGCTGAGAAGAGGGAACTTTGATCAGGATTCACTTTCAGGGAAATGTCAATAGTTCTAGAGAACAGACTGTTCTAAGTGAGTCTCAGGAGGGTCCGAGACGAGCGAGGGTTTGAATCACCGGCAGACAATGAAGACTAAACTCAAACATACATATATTTTTTCTAATGTTTCGCTTTCAAACCTGACGGTGGACGTCAAACCAAATGTTGTAAAACAGACAAATAAGTTGTCTAAAAAATGAAAGTATGAATGTCTGACAGCTGGCAAGACTCTGAACTTTCTGTGTTTCTTAAAATCTGTCATCTCATAGGCAAATTCAGGCTCCAAATATTAAGTTCTTACATAGGGAAGGACTCAGGTTTGAAGATAGAATTTTAAGTTATATTAGACCAGAGTCTGAGCAACTATTTGACATCAGTCTTCATCTTCTGCTTGTCTATCTCCCTATTTTTAAAGTGAACAAGTAATCAAATAAACACTAACCAATCAAATCACCTGAACGATCACTGCAGCAGGAGATGAGCGTGTGGCTCTTGTCATAGGCAGTGGTCTGTCTACTCGTGTGATGATGATAGTGAGGACAGGGCTGCATGTGACAGGGGCAGTGACATGTTGTGAGGAGGGGAATGGAGGCAGCAGGAAGTCACAGACTGAGAGTTATATAGTGGAAGGAGCAAGGTCCTCAGCAGCACAGAGTATATCAGGAGATGAGTGATGTGTTAGTGAAAGATAAAAGCAAGCATGGTACTGGGTGTGGAATTTTGTGTTTGGGTGTGGAATTTTGCACGTTTCTCCGGTAGAATTTGCCTTGAATTATACAGCAGGAAATCCCCCTATAATTTTTGTGTAATAAAAACACATAATTTTTGTTGTGCCCGAAATTCCCAGTTGTACCCTGACCATATAGTACAATGAGTTGAAGTTAAAGTCAATGGAATAGAGAAGCAAGAATTGTACCCCTGGAACGTCGCTCTGTTCTGCCCTATACTTTCTGCGGCAGGTCAATCATCTCTAGATCAGAGCAAGGGCAGGACAAGCAGAGGTTTAATTGGTAAGTTTAAACAGCACATACTCAACTAATAGAGTGATCAGGCTGCAGCCTAGGACGTAAGATATTGGGGGAGGAGGTGCTGCCATATTTTCCTGCTCCGACCTTTTTCAGGGTTTTTTTGTGCACCATTAGTACTCTTCGGGGATGGCCCTAGCCTAATGGGGGCAGTCATCATTACTTGACAGTCAGGCTAGCGGCAAATCAGATTGCTCTTAAGCTTCCTGTCAGTGCAGGGGACGGTTCTTAGTCCAGTTTCTCGAGATGTGGTATTCATTATCTCATGAGACAGGACTATGAACCGCATCCACACTATCAGGCAGCTTAACAGTGATTTGATTTGCCGCTAAAACTGAACATTGGTACATCGTATTATCAGCAGTATGTGTGGCGGTCACAAGGATGCTCGCTGTATTGTGTGGTGGTCACGAGGGTACTCTCTATATTGTGTGGCGGTTATAACTTGCTGAATACGAACGTAAAAGGATATATTAGTGAAAGGTGGCCGGAACCCTTAATCAGGCCCTGCGTTCTAGGTCTATGCAGCTCATAGAGAGTTATGGGGGGGGGGGTTTGATAAATCAGTTTGAGGAAAGTAAGAGGACAAAAGAACACAAAACATGAAACGAGAAGCTGGCAGGAGTGTAAATAGTAAGAACAGACAGAGAACTATAAAGCGGGTTTCAAGCTACACAAGGAGTTTGGTATTTTAATTTTTTATTTGCCAGTTTGTTTTGCATGTTGGAAAGTGTAACAAACAGGGAATTCATTCAAGACAAGAAATAGTGGGAGGTGGGGAATAGTTGAGAACTAAATGGAAACTGAACTGATTGTGAATTACACCCCAGGGCGTATGAGAGACATTGAACCTGAGTGATGTGAACAGACAATAACAGCCATGTAAGAATGCCAGCAGAGATATGGAAGACTTGTATGTATCACAGGTACCTGAAAGATGACACAAGGATTAATAATACAGAACTGACTGACAATGGAGCAGGCTAGTCGTGTAGCTCAGGGAGTATAAGACTTAGGCAGCATGAAATTGAAATATTGGGGGAAGGGGAACGACTTGGAGCCCAGGGATTCTGGATTCTGAGCAGATTCTGATGGACATGAAAGAGCGGTTTATAGTGAGCGGAAGGTGAAGGACACTACATGCTGGTAGTTAATAAGCTGAATGATGGCCAATCTCACTCCTGCTAAGGTCATGTATTGAGGCAGGATGGGAATTCCGAACGCTGTGGACAGATGGATTATACACTGAGATAGAGGAGAGCGGGAAGGACTGATTTAGGAGAAAACTCTAGGCAGAAAAAAAGGCAGAAAGGGGGAACACAGTTGAGCGAGTATAAAAAAAATTAACGTGATTAAGAAAAGTGAAAAATTGATGCGGATTAAGAGGGGGGAGGGTGGAATACACTAAGTAAGTAAATAAATAAAAAGCTGAAATAGAACATAAACAGTGGTGTAACATAATGGAGTCAGGGCTACACACTGTAACAAAAAAATATCCCTGTGACCCCCAGCTTTGTATCCGTACCTTTAACATTGGACTAATAATTTAACTTGTTAAAATACTGCTTTAATCAGATGCACGTAAAAAGAGACCAGGTAAAAGGATTGTTAGAGTTACTGGAGGAGGACAGCACCTTGGGGGCGGGGATGACGCTGAGCAGGGGAGGGGTTATACAAGGAGAAGGCAGCTGCAGCTGTGCTAGTCAGTGTAATTAGTGGAGTTAGGGAAAGTTTGTTTTTGGACTGTGCAAGGAAACAACTGGAGGAGACTCACATAAACAGCTCATACTTGGAATTAAATCCATGGCCCCTGTACTGTGAGGCAGCATTGCTGACCCCTGTGCTGCCCCAAGCCCAGAGGATCTGCATCATAGTTTAGGAAAATATGTGCCTTCTAATATGACCAATTCACTTATCTCTACACTGTGAAACAACCAGTTTTATCTCCTACAACACCTACCATTCCAGCTTACTCTGCATCAGTCCTGGTATTCTAGGTGTGGCCATTTTTTTGTGTTCATCCCTAAAGAGACTTTTTTTCAACCCCCCCCCCCCCTCCCTGCATCCCCCCAGGGCTTCTTTTTGCTCCTTTATATTTTTATTTTTTTATTATTTCTAACACCATACGGTTAGGGCTATCTCACCTGCCAGAACCATGTCCTTTTTATTTTATTTTATTTTAACACTTAAGCGGCAGTTCGCCATGCTTGGAAAAACCACTGATTAATGCATAGGGTGATGTGTATCCCGATAAGGTCTCCAAACTATAAAGGCAGTTTGAGACTTTGAGGCTTACATTCATTTGATGTGCGGTTTTGCCTAAAGTCTTATGGTTTTCAAAACAACAAATAGCAGGAAAAACAGCTATTTCATCATACAGCAGGTTAGTAAATATCCTCCTTTCTCTGGTCTGTTGTCATATTCTTGTTTCAACAGTTTGATACAAATCTGCAGTGAAACTACAGTTCATAAGGAATCCAAAGGAGGGGGTCATCTCTGCAGGGGGTATGCTCTGCTCTTCCCGCCAGGATTCCTTAGTCTTAAGTAGTTCATAATTCCCTATCATTCATAACTTGCGTATGCACTCTGCGATTCCCTCGCAGAGTGAACCAAACAGTAGGATATGTAACAAGGTTCATTATGATACCACTCATGATGTTATTCCTTTAACCCGTTCTGTGTATTTCACTAATATGCATGTAACTCTGATATAACATATAAATACTACTATATTTCGACATAACTGACTATGTGTTGCAACTACCATTAATGTGTACTATTTTATAAGTATGCGTGTTTGTGCGAATGTATGGTAAAAGACCAATTACTGTTGCTGCCACGTGTAGTGGATGCATACGCCCTTTCACGCCGTAGCGTGCCCTTGTACGTCGATGCGTACCGTACGCATCTTTTCAAACAAAGACAACCAAGTTTGCTAGACTTTAATTGAAATGACTTTATCCAATTTACTGACTTCGACAAAACGTTCTTTTTATTTCTCTTTTTCTACAATTTTAATTACTATGAAATGGCAGAATTGATCAGATGCAATAGGTCAATGGAAATGGCACAGATTAATATGACTAACACTTGTGATTTTGTTCCCAAGACACCGAACCCAGCTGCACAGTGTAAAGTTTGAAGCCCAAAAAAAACGACTTGACTTTCTTTTTAATGGTCTGTGAAAATAAAAGCAGCGTTAAGAGAGATGGATTGTGGAGCCACCAGGGAGAGTGTAAAATGACTTGGAAAAGGACAGCCACACTTTGCAAACATGAAAGATACAAGTTGTCAGAAGAACAGAAGTTCTTTCTGGGGAAACAGTGTCGTTTAACCATCTCTTAGCTTCCTCACAATTCTCTATCTTCCTTTAGATACAGAGACATTGGGGCTGATGCTGCTTTGTGTATGTGTAAATTTGCACTGCTCATGCCTGCAATGAGAGCGTAGGCATATCTGCGCATGCAGAGTAGCACTTATCTTGCACCTCCTTACCACTTGAGAGGTGGAATGGGGGGGAGGGAATGGGGACGTCTAATGTAGGCTGAGTACAGTAAGGGAGGGTTCACACTAACGCAGCTGGGGCAGACCAGCTCGGAGACGCATATACACCTGTCAGGAGATTTATCTTTTGCGGCTGCTAGAGGGCATGTGAAATATCATGTTGACTATTACCTACTCGCTTCTCATTGGATGGTTGGGGATCCACCTCTCCAGCTGGTACCACTTTCTTCATTGATCTCGTCTATACTACAGGATTTAGCGGACATTGATTTCCGAGACTTTGTTGTTTTTTGTGGGCTGATTAGAGGTCTGTAGAGGTATTTAAAAGTATTTGTGTTTTTATTACACTGAATAGCGAGTGTGTGTTTTGGTAGCAAAACAATTGTCAGCTAACTGATCTCTTTAGGGCATTGCTATTATGTTTGGCTAGGCTTATGTGATTGTCTATGGCTATAATAATATTGTGCTTTGGAAATACAATATACTTCCTATGAATGATGATTTTTAGTTTACTTTTTTTATGATTATAATAGCAAATCTATTCTATGTATTTTTGTGATGGCATATCTACTTATTTACTTTTTAATTTTTTTAGGTAAACTAATGCATTTTTAAAATAATATCAGCATTGTTTATTAGTACTCTTTTGAGTAATATTTGATTCTTCTTTTTCTGACATATTGTACATCGGATCACTACTGGCATGCTATGTGGTCCTGTGACAATGTCGTCGTCACCTCCACCGCCAGCAGATACAACAGCAACTACAGCACAGGGATCATGTCTACAGGTCACGAGTAAGCCTCTTTGGGTTAACACCTCATGTCATTGTGGACACTGACCTAGAGACTATGATCAGTATCTGTACAGTACAAACCACGCTGTCTAAATTGTTGTCTGTGTTACATTTCTGTGCATCTGGATCATTCCAGCCCACAGTGGCTGTGGCAACAGGAATGTCCAAGACTGTTTTCAGTTGTGTACACAAATGGGTGCTACAGGCATCAAGCAGTTTGCCATTGGATTGCCTTTTGGTCATACAACAGTAGTTTTATAACATACATCAATTTCAACATGTCAAATTGGCAGTGTATGATACTGGGTGTTGTATGCTAGCATGATGATGACAACACTGACAACATACACCCCAACTTAAACACAACGAATGCAAACTCCCCGACAGTGTTGTAATTCTGACACGTTGAAAAACAGACCTTCAAGAAGTGCGACCAATCAACATGCCATCAGTGAAAAATTAAGTTACTTTAAAGTACGGCACTATCACTCGGGATATGAAGGTAGTAATTTAAATAGGCACCGCCTGCACAATGTGTTTGTTAAAAAAAACATTGTGCAGGTGGCACCTTTTTAAATTACTACATTAATATCCCGAGTGATAGTGCCGCACTTTAAAGTGACGTCATTTTTCACCGACGGCATGTTGATTGATCGCACTTCTTGAAGGTCTGTTTTTCAATGTGTCAGAATTACAACACTGTCGGGGAGTTTATGTCGGGGTGTATGTTGTCGGTGTGTTTGTAGTCGTGGTATAGACTCCCACCAATGATACTTATTTAGCCCTGGTCCCATCGTGGAAAAATGAATCCATTTTTTTGAATCTAAAACATTTACATTTCAGCAATGTCCAGGCTATATGTGAAGCAGCATAAGTCATATGGCAGGTATGATCACAGACAAGGTTGAGATGCATGGATATTCGGTAATAATGTCTTATTCCTTTATTTTGGTATTAATCTTTTTTGGTTTTGGTTTTAAGTAAAAAGGGTATGTTCAGCGCTCTTACATATGAGGTTAGGTACAGATTTTCGATAGTGAAAATTCCGACACCGAGGAGACTTTTGGAAAAAGCGATTTGAATATAAATAGACTTATCTGAAAACCGACACTGCACATCTCCGATGGCACCAGCATGCTGGCCGCAACTTATTCCGAATGAAGATGTGTCCGGCACTACACTTTGATGTCATCATAACTTGGAATAATGTTAATTTAAAGTGACAATGTCAGGACCCCGCAGCTTAAGTGTTTAAACACTTAACCCGACATTGCCGCTTTAAGGGGAGGAAGAATGGGAGATACATTGTGAAGTCCGCAAAACAACTTCTTTATCACTTCAAGGTTAAACATACATTCATGTATAAATTTCAAAGCATAACAATCATAATATTTGTGGGCAGCACGGTGGCTCACTGGCTAGCACTTCTGCCTCACAGCACTGGGGTCATGAATTTGATTCCCGACCATGGCCTTATCTGTGTGGAGTTTGTATGTTCTCCCTGTGTTTGCGTGGGTTTCCTCCGGGTGCTCCGGTTTCCTCCCACACTCCAAAAACATACTAGTAGGTTAATTGGATGCTATCAAATTGACCTTAGTCTCTGTGTATGTGTATGTGTGTGTGTATTTTGGGTAATTTAGACTGTAAGCCCCAATGGGGCAGAGACTGAGCGAGTTCTCTGTACAGCGCTGCAGAATTAGTGGTGCTTTATAAATAGCTGATGATGATGATAATACTTGTTCCCTGATTATTTTGTGTGGGACCTGTCTCTTTATATCTATATCTAAAGCTCATCGATCTTTCTTTGCTACCACTTGTTAGAAGTAGCTATCACTGCCTTAATGATTGTCAATCCTTTTGTTATAGAACAGTTTGTGTGTTTGTTGCCAAAAGCATTTCATCTGACATTTTCAACGAATATGGAGTGTTCTTTACATAGTTATCTCGTTTTGTTAATCATTGCAGGGGTGTGAAATCTGTTCCATTCATTGGGCAATTAGTTAATTCAATCCGGTGTTGCAATTTTTAATCATTGGGGGGGTGTTTATTTCATTTATACACTCTAGTATTCACTTTAAAAATGTAGTTTGGTTTATTATAATTGTTTTCAGCTGGATAACTGTTTTCTCGTTTGAATGAAGTTTATATTCAGGCAGCCAGAAGATTTGAAACAGGAAATCTCCAGACATGGGCTCATATCGTTGCAAAGATGCCGTTTTAGCCTTTCCGCACTGCGCCAAGAGACTAGTGTTTTTGAATCTCCTTTTTAGGTATAGCATTGATGTGACTATTGCGTTTAATTGTTTTATTTGTGTAACGGCTTAAAGACATTTGTGTTGAGAAGGTTATCGGTGGGGTGTATCTAGTCCGTCTCCGTGGCCCCCACTGTTTGCCAGGGGTCTCGTCTTGTTTTCACTGATGTGAAAGAGTTAAATAAAACATTCCAGGAATTTTTAGATGAAAGAAATGTTGTACTTTACTGTCCAAATTCTAATATATTCTATTATTCTCCCGTTTGGGCAGCATTGCCATTAATGCTAATTTGCATGTATAAAATATTGACAGCAATGGAAATACTAATATTTCTTGTGTCTGGTCACATTAACGTCTATATTTAATAATTATATATGTTTGTGATACCCGCTACAAGTGCTCAGTGTCATAATTAACTCACTGAAACATTTGTATCACTTACCTGGCTAACTGTAACTGTCACATGCACATTAAACAGATATCTGAACATGCAACAGAAAACTAAACAAATGCTACATTTGCTGTGCGTTGCAGGTGTATATTTTCTGCTATATTCAGCTCTTTAATGTCTGCATAAAGTTAGAAATCTTCTGGACAGTTATAAATAATTGAGTTTATTAAAGTGTTGAAGAAATCTGTTTTTATATACTACACCACGAGGTGACTGCATCCATTTCCTTCATTCCTATCTGGTACATGCACTATAACTGTGGTTGAAGCCCTTTGAGACCCATTTAAACAGACAAGTTGAATAACTACATCAATAAATCTATGGACGATTGTCACATTAAGCATTCTGGTACATTAAATATACTCCACTATAGACTCATTCCTTTATACTTTATAAATAATTGAGTATTAAAAAGAGTGTGAATATGACTATACTTTGTACTGGCAAGAGCATTCTCACTGTGCTCCATTGTATGATATCATAAAACTGCGGGTATTATTTCAGCACAATGGCTCTGAAATCATTACTTTAGATTAGTATCACAGGAACTTCAGCCCACAGGTTAGCCCGCACCGATAGCAAATCTACAGTACATTATAGCAGTGAGGTCCAGAGAGAGAGAAAAGCACCATTTCATATCTGATTTTCTCAAGAACTGTGTGTATCAATAACTGTATATAGCAATTAGGCTTTCAAACTGTATTATGTATGTATGATAGGTATACTATATAAAAATGTTTGTCTTGATATTTCCTAAAATTGTATTGTAGTCAGACATTCACATATTAAACATGGCATTATTATTATTATTAATATTATTATTATTATTATTATTATTATTATTATTATTGATTTGTAAGGTGCCACAGTGCTTCGTATTGCAGGATAGTGGAAACAACAGGACATATATAAAACAGGAACAAGGTAGAGAAAATAAATGCAGACAAAAAAACAAATAGTAAGGAGGGCCCTGCTCATGAGAGAGCTTACAATCTAATGACAGTTTAATGCAATGTCTAACCTCACTGTAAGATTCCTCCTGTGCATGGGAGTGATCTGAGCTCCATGGCTACTCCCATGCCCAGTGTGCGTTGCTCCATGGTCACTCCCATGCCCAGTGTATGGAGCACCATGGCCACTCCCATGTCCAGTGTATAGAGCTTAATGGCCACTCCCATGTCCAGTGTATAGAGCAGGGGTCCTCAAACTACGGCCCACGGGCAACATGCTCCCCGCTGAGGACATTTATATGGCCTGCCGGCATGGCTGGATTAAGGGGGGGACACAGGGGGCAGGTGCCCCGGGCCCCCCTCTCTCCAAGGGCCCCACGCCGCCCGCATCATCTCACCTGTCAGCAGCGCCGGATTTTTTTTTCAAATACACTCGGCGTGTGTGCCGGCAGTCGGCGCAAGGGGGAGGGAGGGGTACCCTGCAGCGCCGCCAAGAGGCAGTCTCAGGCATTTTTTTCCCCAAGTACACGTAGCGCACACGTCAGCGCTTGGTGCGGGGGCACTATGTGGGAGGATGGGCGCGGAGTCTGCCTAAGTAATGAATGAATGAATGTGCAGCGCGCCCTAGTCTCTCCTTGCTTCCTTTTCAAAGTGGGGACTGTGCAGTCTATTGATACAGTGCACAGCCCCTACCTCACGTCTGATGGCCACTCCTGTTCAACCTCCGCTGTGGAGCCCACTTCTTCTGATCTGTGGCTGCGCCCTGCCGTCCTGTACAACAGCTAGGACTCTTAAGGTGAGTCATTTTCAAGAAATACAGGGACACACATACACTGATATATACATTAGGCGCACACTTACACTGGGCACACTTACACTGGGCACACATATACTGGTACACATATAATGGTACATACACTGGGACAGGCATCCTGGGCACGCATACACTTGTACAGACACACTGGGCACGCATACACTGGTACACACACTGGGCACACACACACAGGTACAGACACTTGGCACACTGACACTGGGCACAGATACACTGGTACAGACACTTAGCAAGATGACACTGGGCACACATACACTGGTACACACACTAGGCATGCATACACTTGTACAGACAAACTGGGCACACTTACACTGGTACACAAACTGGGCACACATACACAGGTACAGACACTTGGCACACTGACACTGGGCACAGATACACTGGTACACACACTAGGCACACATACACTGGTACAGACACCCTGGGCACACATACACTGGAACCAGACATTGACCATCTCATTAGCCAAAAGCAGGCCCATAGTTCCCATTGAAATACTGGTAAATTTGTTGATTTAACTTTACTTCATTTTAAATATTGTATTTGTTCCCGTTTTGTTTCTTCACTTCAAAATAGGATATATGCAGTGTGCATAGGAATTTGTTCATAGTTTTTGTTTTTACTATAGTCCGGCCCTCCAACGGTCTGAGGGACAGTGAACTGGCCCCCTGTTTAAAAAGTTTGAGGACCCCTGGTATAGAGCTTCATGGCCACTCCCATGTCCAATGGGAGTGGCAAGTGATCTTTATTAATTGTTCTCACTATTCAGCCATATCCCACCCCACGTGTGAGCCTACCACGTAGCCCCTGCTGAGATGAACATGTTTATAGTGTAATAAATCCTTTATCAGTTGATCAGACTGGAAGTATTCTAGTGGCTCTTGGCTATAATAGTAAATGACTATTGCATAAATGATAAAGGGAATGTGATCCCTATTTTTCCCTCTTTTTACCACCAGCTAGAACACAGTTGTATGTTACCCTCTGTCCAAGCTATGGTAAAACTTAGGTAGGTGTGTCTGCCACCTCTTTCCCTGCGTTCTGCCATATTTTGGACATTTCCTGACCTGGCCACGCCCTAATGATAGCATACCTATCTCCTATTATGTCACACCTATCTCTTGCCATGTTGCCAATACCCCCTATCTATTGTGTTGTAAGAGGTAATATTTGGGAGGAGATAAAAAGGATCATGAGGAAGAGAAGGCAAACAATAGAACTGTACTAAATGATGAGCTCTGCAAGATGATTACTAGCAGCATCATAGAAACTAGGTAAAGGCTTATAGCAATAATGTATACAGTCATTGTTTAATATTAAAATTATACAGATACTTAAGCAAAATAAAACATATTAGCTTAGGGTCCCTTTTAAAGGTCAACGCCAACCTAAATATAGTGATACATAATTTCTGAAAATATGATTTTTTTTTGCCACCGAAGGGGTGAAACAGGCTTACAGGCACAAATATCGGTGTGGACGGGGAGAAAAACTCTCCCCTATAAATTACATCGCTGTCCAAGGTCCTGAAACATTGTGGAAGTTGATGATAGTTTTATTCATAAAATTCATCTATAACTTTACTTGTGGTTCTTCTTCAACATAGAAATGATGAAAAGTAATTTGACAAATATCCCCCCCCCTCCCACTCCCCCCCCCCCTCCCCTCCCCCTAGCGCTTCCTTTTTTTTACTGACAGGTGAGTGGAAATAATGAACTGGGAATTTCTGTCATCAGCAGAACAGAGAGACCAATAAACATGGGTGAAGTGATTGAATTAGACAGGAAACCTGTAGGGAAATATTGAAAAATAAGGTCACAGAGACCAGGCTGACAATGTATATGCTGAGCAGGTAATCAGATATATGCTGAGCAGGTAATCAGATACAACGCAGTGTCATGTTTCACCTGACCTGCATCTGAAGCGTTATTAGGCAGACCTGCCATACATCTATCTCCATCTAGTTCTCCTTCTTTTATCAATCAAATCTGCATTATGCCTGGATGGGAGACAGGTCACAGACTTCCCGCAGGGTATATTACAGCTGAGGATCACCCAGGGAGATGTACACTGTGATTTCATTACATTACAAGATAATGCAGGATCTCGTGACCCCTACAAAATTTACATTTTTAAACAATTTCAAGAGCTGTAGTTTTATTCTTTGTAGTTATCTCCATTGCTAAATTTAATATCTGTCCCCCAAGTGTTTTATGTGAGGCTGTAGTACATTACTCAGTGAAGAGACATAACAGGGTAGATGTATCAAACCTTTTAAATAGGAACAGTGGAGGTGTTGCCCATAGCAACCAATCAGATTCTAGCTATTATGTATCTGGTACAATAAACATGATATAGTTAGATTCTGATTCCTTTTCAGGAGGTTTGGTAAATCAACCCCAACGTGTTACTCACTAAATACAGACAGAGCTCGGTTTCCTGGTATAAGGAATAAGTCACCCGGCCCTGGTCAATACATTTGAGTCTATAACAGATTAGACAAGACAGACATTAACATTAAACTTTACTTAATTGAAGGTCCACATATCCTTACATGCAGGAGGAAGCAGGAGTAAGTGTGTGAGAGGAGATTAATATTAGTTCTGTAGAGTGATATTAATATGGTTAGATGGTCAGATGTATTTATACCAGTGATCCCATTAAGGTACAGATTACTGTATACCTCATTCTTTTATATGTAACATTTTATTACATTTATGTACATTCTACTGTTCTAATTCCAGTTTTCATATCTGAATACAGCACTACTGCCCAATGTCTGTTTTATATGCAAAAGTTGTTTTGCTCCGATGAATGTATGGACACTGCACAGTACCACTTCTATTTATGTCATGTTCATGCTGTACATATATACACTGCACAGTACCACTTCTATTTATGCCATGTTCATGCTGTACATATATACACTGCACAGTACCACCTCTATGTATATCATGTTCATGCTGTACATATATACACTGCACAGTACTACTTCTATTTATGTCATGTCCATGCTGTACATATATACACTGCACAGTACCACTTCTATTTATACCATGTTCATGCTGTACATATATACACTGCACAGTACCACTTCTATGTATGTCATGTTCATGCTGTACATATATACACTGCACAGTACCACTTCTATTTATGTCATGTCCATGCTGTACATATATAGACTGCACAGTACCACTTCTATGTATGTCATGTTCATGCTGTACATATATACACTGCACAGTACCACTTCTATTTATGTCATGTTCATGCTGCACATATGGACACTACACAGTATCACGTCTCTTTATTCCATTCTGATGCTTTATATTAGGGATAATCACCCCTGCACCATTAAAAATATCAGAAGCCCAGCGGTGGCCATGGTTTTGTTTTTTTTTGTTTTTTTAAAATTAAAGCTAAATTTAAAATAAGTTAAAATTACCAGTGTTTCACGAAAATTTCCTGATCAGGGTCCAATTTTCCGAAAACCGTGAATAAAACCTGTAAAGTGGAAACATTGGAGGAAACGCCTCTCAGTAGCCGCTTCTGCGCCAGTTGTTGTTAGATTACGTCTTACACTCTGTGACTCAACCAAACTTCTTATTCACAGTCAGAACAATTTCACTACTATAAAGTCTGTTGCTGGTTTATTGCAGCAAGTTTGTTTGTTATGCTTTTGCTGTGGTCCAAAATTAAACATTTGGAAACCTCCTTCTACAAATCCTGCATTTGCCCCTTAGCATTGCTGCAATGCTTGTGGAGAAAGCTACAGACAGGGATATTTAGCAGATGAATTCTCATTGTGATAGTGGCCACTAGTTCATCCAGCTGAGGATTTGCAGAACTATATAAGAATTGATGCACTTAGTCAGGATATGATAATATTTACACGTGAGCTCTTCAGTAAGTACAACTGATTGTTAACAAAGAAAATATGATAGATGTCAGGTCCTGGAATTCTTCATTTGGCAATAAATTAATTTATGCCTCGCTTTCTTGAAAAGATATTGCCTCCTCTCATACAGGAGGCTCTTTCTATTAAGTATAACACTTTAATTAAAGTATCCAATTTATTTCAAGAAGATTCCAATTCAAATAGGACATAAAACATTGTTTTTAATGAAAGTCAAAAACTCATTTACAAATTCAAATAAACTGTGTCTATTTCAATAGCGGCAAGACCATTAATATAAAAAAAAATATTGCATTTAATAAGCGGCAGCATACATAAATAAATATACATGACAGCATTAGTGATGTTCTCATGAGAAATAGCCCCGCGCTTTGTTCCTGAAAACATATTAAGTTGTGGCTTATGAACCAAAATTTTCCATTGTTTCGATCGCATATTATAGGTTAGTTTAGGCAGCTTAAATCCCAGACACCAGCGGACATACAATGTTCTGCTTTGCAACTATTGAATGTGGGATTTATTAATCTCTGCATTGCTGGTCTCCTGCTTTAATCAGCCCATGGAAGTGATAAGGATTGTGTTTCATTTCATCTGCAAGGAAATTAGATGCACCTGCTAAATGCTTTGGGGGATTACTTTATGAACCTCTGCCTACCTGTCTAGTTTATTTTCCAATCATTGTATTTTGTATCCTTCTTGACAAGACACATGGAAGAAACATTGCTCCTTACATCATTACTCTGTGCTGCTGTTAAGGTTTAGAGGTTTAGGATTGACTACATGCAGATATAACACCTCCCATTTTAAAGTTTCCTACACATGGATACATAATAGCAGTTGGCTGAGCTAAAATTCTCTGTGCAGCTGTTAGCATAAAGTATAAGTAATATAGGAAGGAGTAGGGTAGGTGTGAGTGTGTAACAGTGTGTGTAGTATAGCTGTGATGAGGGTAGGTGTGAAGGTGTACCAGTGTGAGTACTATAGCTGGGAGTAGGGTAAGTGTGAGTGTGTACCAGTGTGTGTAGTATAGGTGGGAGCAGGGTAGGTGTGAGGATTTACCAGTGTGAGTAGTATATTTGGAAGTAGGGTAGGTGTCAGGGTTTACCAGTGTGAGTAGTATAGTTGGGTGTAGGGTAAGTGTGATGATTTACCAGTGTGAGTAGTATAGGTGGGAGTAGGGTATGTGTGAGTGTGTACCAGTGTGAGTAGGGTAGGTGTGAGGGTGTACCAGTGTGAGTAGGGTAGGTGTGAGGGTGTACCAGTGTGAGTAGTATAGGTGGGAGTAGGGCAGGTATGAGGGTGTACCAGTGTAAGTAGTATAGCTGGGAGTAGGGTAGGTGTGAGTGTGTACCAGTGTGAGTAGTATAGGTGGGAGTAGGGTAGGTGTGAGGGTTTACCAGTGTGAGTAGTATAGGTGGCAGTATGGTCGGTGTGAGGGTGTACCAGTGTGAGTAGTATAGGTGGGAGTAGGGTAGGTGTGAGGGTTTACCAGTGTGAGTAGTATGGGTGGGAGTATGGTCAGTGTGAGGGTGTACCAGTGTGAGTAGTATAGGTGGGAGTAGGGTAGGTGTGAGTGTTTACCAGTGTGAGTAGTATAGGTGGGAGTAGAGTAGGTGTGATGATTTACCAGTGGGAGTAGTATAGGTGGAAGTGGGGTAGGTGTGAGGGTTTACCAGTGTGAGTAGTATAGGTGGGAGTAGGGTAGGTGTGAGGGTTTACCAGTGTGAGTAGTATAGGTGGGAGTAGGGTAGGTGTGAGGATTTACCAGTGTGAGTAGTATAGGTGGGAGTAGGGTAGGTGTGAGGATTTACAAGTGGGAGTAGTATAGGTGGGAGTAGAGTAGGTGTGAGGGTGTACCGGTGTGAGTAGTTTAGGTGGGAGTAGGTTAGGTGTGAGGGTGTACCAGTGGGAGTAGTATAGGTGGGAGTAGGGTAGGTGTGAGGGGGGCCCAGTGTGAGAAGTATGGGTAAGAGTAGGGTAGATGTGAGGGTACATTAGTGTGATTAGTATAGGTGGGAGTAGGGTAGGTGTGAGGGTGTACCAGTGTGTGTAGTATAGCTGAGAGTAGGGTAGGTGTGAGGATGTACCAGTGTGAGTAGTATAGGTGGGAGTAGGGTAGGTGTGAGGATGTACCAGTGTGAGTAGGGTAGGTGTGAGGGTATACCAGTGTGAGTAGGGTAGGTGTGAGGGTGTACCAGTGTGAGTAGTATAGGTGGGAGTAGGGTAGGTGTGAGGATGTACCAGTGTGAGTAGTATAGGTGGGAGTAGTGTAGGTGTAAGGAATGTACCAGTGTGAGTAGTATAGGTGGGAGTAGGTTAGGTGTGAGGGTGTACCAGTCTGAGTAGTATAGTTGGGAGTAGGGTAGGTGTGAGGGTGTACCAGTGGGAGTAGTATAGGTGGGAGTAGGGTAGGTGTGAGGGTGTCCCAGTGTGAGAAGTATGGGTAAGAGTAGGGTAGATGTGAGGGTACATTAGTGTGATTAGTATAGGTGGGAGTAGGGTAGGTGTGAGGGTGTATCAGTGAGAGTAGTATAGGTGGGAGTAGGGTAGGTGTGAGGGTGTACCAGTGTGTGTAGTATAGCTGAGAGTAGGGTAGGTGTGAGTGTGTACCAATGTGAGTAGGGTAGGTGTGAGGGTATACCAGTGTGAGTAGGGTAGGTGTGAGGGTGTACCAGTGTGAGTAGTATAGGTGGGAGTAGGTTAGGTGTGAGGGTGTACCAGTGTGAGTAGTATAGTTGGGAGTAGGGTAGGTGTGAGGGTGTAGCAGTGGGAGTAGTATAGGTGGGAGTAGGGTAGGTGTGAGGGTGTCCCAGTGTGAGAAGTATGGGTAAGAGTAGGGTAGATGTGAGGGTACATTAGTGTGATTAGTATAGGTGGGAGTAGGGTAGGTGTGAGGGTGTATCAGTGAGAGTAGTATAGGTGGGAGTAGGGTAGGTGTGAGGGTGTACCAGTGTGTGTAGTATAGCTGAGAGTAGGGTAGGTGTGAGTGTGTACCAATGTGAGTAGGGTAGGTGTGAGGGTATACCAGTGTGAGTAGGGTAGGTGTGAGGGTGTACCAGTGTGAGTAGTATAGGTAGGAGTAGGGCAGGTATGAGGGTGTACCAGTGTGAGTAGTATAGCTGGGAGTAGGGTAGGTGTGAGGGTGTACCAGTGTGAGTATAATAGGTGGGAGTAGTAGTGTAATGAAAAGTGTTTTAAAATGAGATTTGAGATGTATGAAGGGGTGTTGCTAAGAGCTGTCCGGGATAGGTCGAGTAATTTGAATTGGATTTGGAGGACACAGGGAGCCAGTGTAGGGATTTGCACAGTGGTACAGAAAGAGTGGAGTATCGAGAGAGGGAGATCAGAGTAATGCGTGATACCAAGGTGGTGGTTTTGGGAGACTGGAAATTGTGGTGTTGCCGATAGTGCTGGGCTGCATGGTGGCTCAGTGGTCAGCACCTCTGCCACACAGCACTGGGGGTCATGAGTCTGATTCCCAACCATGGCCTTATCTGTGTGGAGTTTGTATGTTCTCCCCGTGTTTGCGTGAGTTTCCTCCGGGTGCTCTGGTTTCCTCCCACACTCCAAAAACATACTGGTAGGTTAATTGGCAGCTATCAAATTGACCTTAGGTCTCTCTCTCTGTCTGTGTGTGTATGTATGTTGGGGGATTTAATCTGCAAGCTCCAATGGAGCGGGGACCAATGCGAATGAGTTCTCTGTACAGCGCTGCAGAACTAGTGGTGCTATATAAATAACTTGATGATGATGATGATAGTGAGGGAGAGTTGAGCAAGGAGGTGAGAGAGGATAAGATCTGTTTTTGGACATTTTGGACGTGTGTGGGAGAGTTGGGTTTGGGTGTCATCTGTGTACAGCTGCTACACAAGACTGAATGAATTAGTTCACCAAAAAAGAAAAAGCGCTCAGTGTACAGAGGACCAATTCTAATTAAATAAATAACATTCTGTTGCTCGGATTGGCTATAGGTTGTTTTATCCCTGCCCACTTCATGTCTTACATGTCTGTAAATAACAACCTTTAATGAATTCAATAGGTGCTTTGCCCTTAGTCAGACACACTTAAAATCAGTGCCCTGTGCACTTCTAGATGATATCACTCAATTTAATGGGTTTCCACTGTGGAAAACAGCAGAATGAGTCACCTATGTTTGATGACCCTCAAGTTAAATAGTTTTCTTGTTCTTTTTTGAAGATTCAGGAGAACATTAGTCCTCTGCACTCAGTATAGTTAAAGCTCGATTCTCTATTATATTGGCAGAAAAAAAGTGGGTGGAGTAGGTGGTGGATGATACATAGTACAAGCAGCAGTTGTTCTTTAAACATCAGTCCTTTATTCCCTGGCTCCTGGAATGAGAAGGAGATTCTGCTTTGAATATCCATGACACTATTAACTCAGATCTGTTCCAAACAAATCTTTAGAACACTTGAAATATATTTCATGAATATTACTTGACTCACTAATACACTGGCTTTAATATATCTTTATTAAGGTGTAGTCATACACTGGCTAAGGGCCTGATTCATTAAGGAAAGTTAAGTAAAACAATTGAGTAAGTAGTCTCCTGGACAAAACCATGTTACAATGCAAGGGGTGCAAATTAGTTTGCACCTAAGTTAAATCCTGACTGTTTCTTCATGTAGCACACAAATATCAACTTTAAATTTCAGTGTACAAATAAGCTATCAAGTATTTGTGTGCTACATGAAAAAAACGACAGTATTAGACTTATGTGCAAAACAGAAAACTCATTTGCACCCCTTGCAGTGTAACATGGTTTTGTCCAGGAGATTACTTACTCAATTGTTTTACTTAACTTTCCTTAATGAATCAGGCCCTTAAAGCATAGCACAAAATAAATGTAAAATATTTAACAAGCTGAAGGAACAGGCTGTAATTTCCTGCATAACCACAAACTTCCTTTTATAAAAAAGAAAAAAACAGATTATAAGGTTTCAAACCACGCTGAAAGATAACCTGGATGCAGATAATACTAAAAGCTGCTCTAATGAAAGTGCATATTTATTATCATGGAATAATGAGAAGTGTTTACCTTTTGTAAAGCATTTTCTATCAGATAAGCGGTTTCTGATAACAGAAGAGAGAATTACAGCACAGTACAGAATGTTCCTTTGTTTAGACGAACATTAAAACCAGAGTTTAGCTCCAAGAAGATTTTCTGATATGTAACTATTGTGTACAATGATGTTGCAAATTGCTTTCCACACTGAGACCAAATAACAGGTGTTTCCACACTACTCTGGTCTCCGTACAGCAGCCGCGTTACTTGCAGACATTGATGGACCTAATCAGCGGAGGATGAACAAAACAAATCAGTTAAAAGACGAGAAGTATAGTTTAGAGAAGGTACAATGTAATGAGAAGCCAAAATTCTGCTATACTGTGACATGAGCCCTCGACACAAGATCAGTAGTTCGAGTGAACCTGTCAGCGAGAGGTTCTGTGTATTAAATGTAACACTTTAATTAAAGTATCCAGTTTATTTCAAGAAGATTCTAATTCAAATAGGACAAACAAAAATTGCTTTTAATGAAATCCTGAAACTCTTTACAAATTCAAATAAACGGTGACAGTTTCGGTAGCAACAAAAGCTGTTAATTTAAAAAAAAAAATTGCATTTAATAAGCGGCAACATTCATAAATAAATATACAGGGGAGTATTAGTTGAAGACATTAATTATTTGTAATCGGTGTTCTAAAAAAAAATGTTTTCTTCTCGCCTTTCAAACAGAAGAGGGTACGCATTATAGTGCACACAATATGCCCGATAGCATACAGTCAAACTGACAGAAGGGGGTCCTACCAGTGAACGGGAGAGAGAGTTCTTTGGTACTGTGCTGCCCCCCTGTTTGGTGATGTGCGTTCTGTACTGTGTACACAGGATCTGATTCATTCATTCCCACCAAACGGAAAAAAAAAAATGACGTTGTTGTTTTTTTAAACGCACATACATTGGGCATACGCACATCCGTATTCAATAAGGAGTGGATCTGAATATGCGTCAGGTGATGAATACGAGTCTAGGTGCATTCTGCTCTAACAGACAATACACTGCAGGGTACGTCCAATACACCTGCTTATAATATAGTCACTAATAACAATGCATTAAAAGAAAGTGGGTTTTTTTTTCGATTGTTTTCCCCAGAATATATTTATTAGGATGTTATGAATATCTACTGTACATAAAATGCATTTTTACAGTTGCAAAGATAGTTCTAGGTGACTGCCATAGCTAGTAACTGCCATAGCTAGTAACTGCCATAACTAGTAACTGCCATAACTAGTAACTGCCATAACTAGGAACTGCCATAACTAGTAACTGCCATAACTAGGAACTGCCATAACTAGTAACTGCCATAACTAGGAACTGCCATAACTAGTAACTGCCATAACTAGTAACTGCCATAGCTAGTAACTGCCATAACTAGTAACTGCCATAACTAGTAACTGCCATAGCTAGTAACTGCCATAACTAGTAACTGCCATAACTAGTAACTGCCATAGCTAGTAACTGCCATAGCTAGGAACTGCCATAACTAGTAACTGCCATAGCTAGTAACTGCCATAACTAGGAACTGCCATAACTAGTAACTGCCATAACTAGTAACTGCCATAACTAGTAACTGCCATAGCTAGGAACTGCCATAACTAGTAACTGCCATAGCTAGTAACTGCCATAACTAGGAACTGCCATAACTAGGAACTGCCATAACTAGTAACTGCCATAACTAGTAACTGCCATAGCTAGTAACTGCCATAACTAGTAACTGCCATAACTAGTAACTGCCATAACTAGTAACTGCCATAACTAGTAACTGCCATAACTAGTAACTGCCATAGCTAGTAACTGCCATAACTAGTAACTGCCATAACTAGGAACTGCCATAACTAGGAACTGCCATAACTAGTAACTGCCATAACTAGTAACTGCCATAGCTAGGAACTGCCATAACTAGAAACTGCCATAACTAGGAACTGCCATAACTAGTAACTGCCATAACTAGGAACTGCCATAACTAGTAACTGCCATAACTAGTAACTGTATCTGGTGCAAGTGATACAACTGAAAAACACGTACCTGAGAGATGGCCAAAGCTTGGATCAGACACTGCTGCGTGTGCCCTCGGCACGTCCTTACTGTACACTGACTAGGTGCATACGCCCAGAAACCGCAATCTGTAGTAAGGCTCCTTTTGTGCTTGAAGATTAATGGAATGATGCCGCATTACCTGGTGTATAGTCCGGTTATTTTCATGCACAGACCAATTTTACGCGAAATATGGCACGTATCGGCATTACATTTATGATTCAGCCCATACTGTGCAGTATGCAGGGCCGGTGCTAGGGTCCATGGCGCCCTAGGCATTTTGTCAAAATCGGCTCCCTCCTCCCTCCTCCCCCCTCACCCCGTCTTTCCTTACCTTGCCTCACCACCGCCGCCTCTCTGCTCCGTCTCCTCCCCTCCACTCACTGACACTGTCGGGCCGTGATAATGATGTCACGGCCCGACAGTCAGTGAGTGGAGGGGAGGAGACGGAGCAGAGAGGCGGCGGTGGTGAGCAGTAGCCTCTTGCCCCCTCCCCGTGGATGTATCTGAATGCTGTGCGGCGGCCGTGACAGGTATGGTCAGCGGTCGCCGCACAGTTTTAAAGTAATTTTCATTCTGTGGCGCCCTCCAGAGCCCGGCGCCCTAGGCAAGTGCCTAACCTTGCCTAATGGGAGCGCCGGGCCTAGCAGTATGAATATTGTGGGCTTCATTTGCAATGAGCAAAACTTCGGGGGTATATCATAAAAGGGGTATATCATCAATCACATAACGGCATCTAAAGACAGATGTTCATAAGCCGTGATTGTACGAGGAAGATAGCCGTCGGTTCCCGTGTCCGACCCTCGCGGCCCCAGGGGTAACGCCCATATAATGCATCCCATAGACATGGGATGATGAGATGGCGTTAATTTTTTAAGCCTGGCCACTGAATGGGGCTGCATCGCAGTCCCCTTAGAAGTCTATAAGGACTGCAGAGACCAGCCGCTTGTACCCCTTGATAAATTAAAAGAAGATCTCCGATGGCCGGACTCTAGAAATAGCAGATGTTTTCTTCAGATTTATGGCTCATTGCAGTAAATAGACCACTGAGGGGTAAATGTATCAAGCTGAGAGTTTTCCGGCGGGTTTGAAAAACCAATCAGATTCTAGCTATCATTTATTTAGTACATTCAACAAAATGACAGCTAGAATCTGATTGGTTGTTGTAGGCAAATCTCCACTTTTCAAATCCGCCGGAAAACTCTCAGCTTGATACATTTACCCCTGAGTTTCTTTAAGACCACAGAAACTCTGCCCCCTTCTGGTGGGGCAGTGTAAATGATACACCCAACAGCTGGACGACACCGAAGATGTTCCTTGACTAAACCCTTCGCCGCACGGAGTCTGAATACTCAAAACACAAGAGTCTTTCTGCAGCCACTAGAATCCAGCACACATCTGGTTAATGAAATAAATGGTTTATTTACAAGAATCGCTGTCAGACTAATAGATATCAGACTCCAAGAAAAAAAAATCTCTTAAATCCCTCAGACGTGCGGTCAGGTGCAGTGTCTGCTTGGCATATTTCCCAGTTATTGGAAAAAAACACAGATGTCAAATGGATAAAGGGAAAAAAAAAGAATATTATGACTTATTTGAACATTGGATGCTATCTCCCGTCTATCTGCTCCATACTCAGGGCACACGGATGTTGCTGTAACATATGAGCTTTGGTATTCGTTGCTGTTTAGCCAAAATACTTCAAGACAGAGAATAATTAAATTAATTTTAAGCTGAGTTTAACTGAACTAAGATAATATTTCTAAATGGGCAGCTGTGAACTCATTCTGGTGTCTATATTATTGTATAATGTTAGGCTAATAAGGGGCTATTTATGACCAATCACAAATTGGCCGCGTTAATTATTATTCCTTTTTGCACTGATAAGAAATTCATTAATGAGAAATTTTATTAAAATTGATTAGCCAATTAGCCAAAACTGACCCAATGGGGTATAGTTACTAAACTGCGGGTTTGGAAAAGTGGAGATGTTGCCTATAGCAACCAATCAGATTCCAGCTGTCATTTTGTAGAATGTACTAAATAAATGAAAGCTAGAATCTGATTGGTTGCTATAGGCAACATCTCCACTTTTCCAAACCCTAAGTTTAGTAAATCTAGTCCAGTAAGTTACTCACTCTAGCAAATCTGTATTACGCTCCCTATCCCTTTTACTTGTATCATCATCATCACCAGTTATTTATATAGCGCCACTGATTCCGCAGCGCTGTACAGAGAACTCATTCACATCAGTCCCTGCTCCATTGGAGCTTACAGTCTAAATTCCCTAACATACATACAGACAGAGAGAGACAGACTAGGGTCAATTTTGATAGCAGCCAATTAACCTCTTAGTATCTTTTTGGAATGTGGGAGGAAACCGGAGCACCTGGAGGAAACCCACGCAGACACAGGGAGAACATACAAACTCCACACAGATAAGGTCATGGATGGGACTTGAACTCATGACCCCAGCGCTGTGAGGCAGGAGTGCTAACCACTAAGCCACCGTGCTGCCCATCAAGGTACTTGTATGTACCTTCTCCTTTTTCCTCCACACAATCTACTTCTCTGTAGCAAAAAATCTCAATACAAATATTTGAAAATAAAATAAAAAAATTGAATAGTTAGGACCGCGGCAGCAACAGGAGCCTGTCACGGTGAATAACCAATAGTCAAGTGATCACTTTACTAACAGGTTCCTATGGTCAGGCTGAATTTGTGATGAGGGGGAGCAGGAAGCCGGCTAGGGAGGGATCCAAAAATGTAATGATTATCTCCATCTTCAGATGGTGTTAGCTGTCAGGATCAAGCTCCAAACCTCAGAGTTTGATAAATAGGGTAAAATTGCAGTCCCAATAGACACCTATGGGGTCTGGATTAGCGATTGAAGAGGCTGGGACCAGACATTTACTATGTCTGCTGTGATCCTCTAATAATAGCATCGAAACTTGGAAAAAAAAAACTCCACTGAGACTTAGAAATAGACCCCTAAATACTAGAACTATTTTGATGTCTGAATAATGAAGAGGACTGTGTAAACAGTCATACGAAGATAACTGCTATAGGGGCACATTTATCATTTAACGTTGAAATAGAGAAATGGTTATCAATCCTTATCGGACGGATAAGTATTGATTCATTTCTCAAATTTATCAAAACCGGAGTACAGAAACAGCAGTCCCGATAATCTGCTGTTTCTGTGGAAAAAAAAATCATACTTACCTGCCTCTTCGGAAGCGCTGTCTTCGGGTCTTCTCCTCACTCTTCAATTGCGCATGTCCAGTTCCAAGAACTGGACATGCGCACACAGATCCCCTCTCTGTCTCTGCAATGATAGTTGCAGAGAGAGAGCTGTGAGTGACAGGGAGGGATCATGTGATCCCTCCACACATGCGCTGTCCAGCTCTGCTCTCCGGAGCAGAGCTGACAGCATTAGATTTCCTCATGTACGCCAGCTGCAGCTTCAGTACATTAACATGACAGGTTCCCGAAAAAAATGTTTTTTCGGGACTTGTTAGATTGCGGCCAGGAGCAGTCACCATTCTGTTGAATGGTGACTGCTCCCAAAAACGAAGAGGAATGCAAAGCAGCAGATATCCATGATATCTGCTGCGATGCCCCCTTAATAAATTTGCGGAGGACACTGTGGGACCTTAATTATCCGTTAAAAGCACTGTCGTGCTTTATTAAATATGCCCCATAGAGAGATGAGGAAAATTGCGGTGAAAGATGGCACCAATCACGCTTCGCAGCAAAACAGATTGGCTGAAGTAGGACGTTTGGACGATGTAATCTTTAAGTTCTGCTATGAACAAATACTGACCAGATTTTTCGTCATTTTGGTGGTGTTCTCTACCCTAGAAAAGTCAGTGATATGGCCATTACATAGCTGACCCCAAATACATACTAGATTTAAGATAGACTGTCTTCTATATAAAAAACAGATTACTGCTTTAGAAACGCGCCTGGAAACATTTATCTACTTGACATTTTCTGATAGAAATGTTGTGTTGCTGTTTGTCATGTCACGGTGCACAATAAAGGGTCACAGATATTTTGTTAACAGCAGTTATCACCATTATAGATTATCATCGACAATAGAACATCCTGCAGCAGCCGGTCAGATTTCTCTATCCGTGTCAGATCCGTAAAATGTTACAAGCATAAATCTGATTTATCCATTTTTTTGCTAATCCTGACACAGTTATTTTCCACATTTACAGCAACATTTTGCATGTTTGACTAGCAGAGTGGTGAAAGGCGGAACTGCAGATAGTATTGCTAGAACCTTACAACACAGTGAAGCAGCGAGTCCCTCTGTGAAATTTGATTAGTGCGAAATTTCCCCGCAGGTATGCCAGCTCAATCCCACCTCTTACACTGAGGTTGTCGGCTGCACAGACATACAAACGTGTTCATACTACAGTGAAGAAAGGTTTTGGCTGAATTTTTGTGTTCTTTAGCACAAAGAATGAGTGTAGAAACTGTACGAGGAGCCCGTTGTGACACATGCTGATGCCTGTTGGCCAAAATATAGTACTAACACTTCTAAACTATTTCTGTTGCACTACATATGCTGCACACATGAGAGCAGATTTGCACAGGTGAAGAGTACTAGCACGGGCAACAATTTTCTCTTTTTTTGTATATAATACCAATATGTTCTTTGGAAAGCTTTTTTACAATCTGCATTCATTAAGAATAATAAAATAGTACTTTCCCTGCACAGAGGTGTACACAATGTGACCCCAGCAACCACTGGACTACAACAAAATGGTGCCGCTCAAAGACTCCAACAAAATGGTGCAGAATATATTCATCTATCTGCATCTCCCAGCAGTCTAGGTGCTGGGGGGAGACATAGGAGGAGGGTGGAGGCAGCTTGAAGAGCATGAGGGAGGATATAAATAGGAGCTTGCCCAAACAGGAAGGAGAGCAGCTATTTTGGCTCTTTGCTATAATAAAAGCAAAATGTGCTTCTACAAAGTATTACTTCATGGGGTGTGCTCACTTCTGCAACCAGAGTATTGTAGTTTTTTCTTTTTTTTCACTTATTTTTCCTAAAAATGGTCATGTTTTATACTATAGTTGGCTGCACGATCATACTAAAGGTGGAAAAATGACATGATTTATCTGGGTATCAGACTTTATACCGCAAACACCTGCAATTTCAATAAGGATGTGTACACTTTTTATATCCACTGTATATATCACAATTAAAATAAATAAGAATGTGCCTAATTAATGCATTAGGTGAGCCAATAAGCAAGATGGCCTCTGAGAACAGAATCCCACAACAAAGATGGCCACAGAGAATAATTAGGTGTGGGTGTGGCAGCTTGCAAACCAAGTGACAATATCTGTGTATGGAGCGCAGGTCAGTAACATACAGTGTATGACAGGAACCAGTGTCATTTCTAGGTGTCACTAATTAAAGGGACGAACTGGCCACGCTGTTGTCACTCAGTCCTGTGGACCAACGCTGTTCCATTCTGGAGATTACCCTTCGATACTCTGCTTGTATCCAGCCACCTGTTGGTAAGTGTAATCCATAAAGTGTCCTTGGATTACTAGGACATGAGCTTTAGGTGCTCTCCGTGGTGCTGAACACGCACACCCTCGCTCTATAGAGCTGCTCACAATAGGTCCTTCATAATTTTCAGATACAGGACCAAGGCTCTTAACCTGGCACTAGACATTGTCCTAAAATGTGGGAGGGGCTTCAGCTGTAACGGGGAGGGGAGTTATAAGTCATCTTTTAGCAGAGCTGCTGCTGAATGTCACTGTAGCACTCATTTAAATTTTGGAATTTAGTGGTTCTTTGAAAAAAAATGTAAATAATTCTTCAACGAACGTAAACGGCGATTTTTTCGTGTGTGCGTTCTGCAAAATCTCTGCTCATGCCCAGAACTAGTTCATACAGCTCCATTCAATAAATCTCCTTAAACAAAGGACACTTGATAAAGTTTATGCTTTCAGGGAGGGAAATTGGCGGGTAAGGGGCGTATGCTCGTTGTCAATGTACGGTAAGGGTGTGCCAATCTCGCAGCAACATCTGATCCGAGTTCAGGGCATCTCAAAAGTGCTTGTTTTTCAGCCACATCACTTGCATCAGCTACAGGTCAGGTGTAAGTGCTGATTACCAGTGATGACGGCTGTGTATACAGCTAGAACATGTGTTTGTAATCAGGAGCAATTATAAAAACTTATTTTATGTACAGTAGACATTAATAACATCCTGATAAATGTATTTCATGGAGAGAAAATAACAAAATCTATTTTAATTTTTTACTGATTTGCCATTAATAACTATATTATTATCAGGTGACATTATTTTTATTTTGTTTGTGTGTTCTTTTGTGACTTTTATTCGACATAGGTATTGGACGTCCTGCAGTGTATTGTCTAGCAGAGTAGAGCGCACCTTGACCTGTATTCATCACCACATGTATCTTCATATACGCTCCTTTTTGAATTTGGTCATGCGCAGACCGGATTTACATTGCGTTCTGAAACAAACGCACATTTCACTCAGTGTACTTCCCTTGATGAATTAGACCCAATGTGTTTGATAAAGCCAGTGCATGAACCAGCACACATTAATCCTCTTCTCTCACTTTGCAAACAAAGAACAAATATAGGAATAAGAAAAATGATACCTTGTTTCATGTATGTTTAATCCTAATGTCACTTTAAGAAAGCAGATAAGCGGCAGATGGAGCGTTTCTTATTATATGGGTTTGAATTTCATGATGCAATAGAACGTTTATTGCTTCCAGTAATAATGGGTTCCATTGTGGTGTTTAATGATCCACATCAATTAATCAGTATTAATTATTCATACAGGATGAACAACTCGTCCCCCAGTAGAATTCATTCCAGTAACAAGGGATTATATTTCTGTAAAATAAAAAACACAGCTTAGAAATTCCTGGGTAATAAATAAGTCATGAAAATGGACCTCAATATAAAATGTTTTCACTAATATTGTATCACAGACATATTAAAGACTGTCGAGATGTCTGATCATTAAATATATTAGTAATGTCACTTAAATCCTCTACAAGTACATATAGGGCCTGAAAAAAAAAAGTGTGCTTTTGCTCTTGGACAAACCATGTTACAATATAAGGGGTGCAAATTAGTTTATTATTTTGCACATAAGATAAATACTGGCTGTTTTTTTCATCTAACACAAATACGTCATAGCTTTATTTTTACACTGAAATGTAAAGTTGATCTAGGACATGCCCTACCCCAACTATAAATCTGTCTACACATTTTAAATTTACCTCCCCCTCCAGTGCAACATGGTTTTTCCCAGGTGCAAAGTTACTCATTTTTTGCTTTGCTCTCCTTAATGACTCAGTCCCGTAGATAACTGTGCAGTATTACTTCATAAGATGTATACTATATATTGTTTGGGGTTTTATTTATTAGTTCATAAACCGAATATATAGGCATCCAAACAATCTCACTTATCTTGTTCCTTATACTGTTATACAGTTATTCTCTTTATATGTTTTGTGTTTATAGAAAACTACACAGTGCAACTTTTCTTGTTCTGTTTTCTTAGTAATGTTTATATAAAGACAGATGTATTTTAGGTGTTTAATTGAATGCGATATGTATTTTCTCTGTAAGATTTAACACAAGAGTCAGCATCTTCTGTGAAGTTAGTAATTAGGGGGGGAAGAAGCGGAGTTGAGGATGGATGGGATGCATGATATGGCAGCTGGGATATTATAGGAGGAAATTAGATATTTTGGGTTTGGATTTGTGTGATGTTAAATACTTTCGTGTCAAAAAAGACAAAAGTATTATAGGAGTGATACCTTTATTGGTGAATCAAAAAAAAAATTATTATATTTGCTAGCTTTCAGATCATAGAGGCCCCTTCATCAGGCAACTTTACAAATGAATGACTAAGATACATACACAACATTTAAGAGCTGATACATTAAGAAATTTGTACAGGGGGGGATATATCATTAAGATAAGCTAAAGTAATAAAACTGAGGTTTTCGTTAGGAATGAAAGCGTATAGTCCTATGAGTTCAGAGATCTGGAGTCACTTTCTGTGGGGTGTGAAGTGGGTCCAAGTAGTGGGTCATAAATCCAGATGTTAGATTGAGCCCTTGAGTCAATGACTGGAATGTTCTCATCAGCTGAAATTCACAGATTTTTCTCTCCCTGCTTTTTTTAAAAAGACCTTTCAGTATTAGGACTTTTAAATCTGTCATACTGTGTCCTGGTCCAGAGAAGTGTTTACCCACGGGGGTGTCCAGAGTCTTCTTTATTGTGTGTCTGTGTAGATTCATCCTGGATTGCAGTTTCTGCTTGGTCTCCCCAATGTAGATTCCCTCAGGGCACCTTGTACACTGTATCATGTACACCACATTGGAGGATGTACATGAGAAAATGTCAGTGATTTTATAGTCCCGAAGATGTTCATGTGGGGATTGTAAGTTACCACAAGGGGCACCCTGCTGTTGTCCTCCTTCTGTTTGTAATCCAGGAGGCTACTCCTTGGGATCCTTGTGGCCCTGTGGATCTGTTCATCTATAACTATTGGATGGTATCCTTGTTGTAGGAATGTATTCCTCAGTGATAGCAGGTGCTGTTTTCTGTCTTCACTGTCTGAACAAATCCGAATGTATCTCAGAGCTTGGCTGTAAATGATGGACTTCTTTATGTGTCCTGGGTGAAAGCTGTTCCATCTCAGATATACTGGGCGGCCTGTAGGTTTATGATAGACTGATGTTTGTATAGTAGTGTTTTTATTATATAGAGTCATGTCCAGGAAATGTATCTGAGATCGTGAGTAGTTAAGAGTGAGTCTGATGGTTCGGTGAAACTTGTTGAAGTTTTTATGGAAAGTCAGCAGCTCATCTTCAGAGCCCGTCCAGACTAGTAACAAATCATCCATATAACGGAAGTATGCTAGAGGTTTCATTGTGCAAGCTGATAAGAATTCCTCCTCTAGTTTAGCCATGAAAAGATTAGTATACTAAGGTGACATCTTACTACCCATGGCACTTCCCATACACTGCAGGTATATGTCTTTCCCAAAAGAAAAGTCATTATGATTGAGTACGAAGCTGACCAGCTGCAGGGTTGGCTCTGTGACTAGACTGTTTCTTTGAAGGTAGTGTTGGCATGCGGCTATGCCATCCTTGTGGATTTGGATACGAAAGTTTCAACTTAAATTACCCCACCACAATCAGCATCCCCATCACACCCATCTGACACTCAGAGTTTTTGGTAAATAGGGAACTGGCAGTAATTGGCAATAATAGTGTGAAAATGTAATATATTTACACTTCCAAGATCTATTCTGCTTCTATTTCCTTACAGATGGATCTCCCTTATCCCAAATTAGCGTCCTCAGAGTAAATGAGTCATCTTTAAAAGCTATTTGCAAAGCTAGATTCCTAGATGTTAATAAGGTGACTCAAAATAAGCTGATATTATATTACTGAACAACTGTCTTTTTCAAGGCAGATGTTCCCTTTCTTGTTAATCCTTTTTCTGTCCCTTTGTTTGTGCATTCTTTTTAGTTTATTTTACATTTATTCAGTAGTACAATATTTTGTTTACGGTTTAATTTTGTAACCAACAGCCATCCCCAGCTGCTGTGTAGGAATAATACATAGATGGGTCCCCAGTTACTTTGTTTCTGAGAACTGAAATAGGTTAATGCAAATCTTGCTCAGTTCTATCTGACATCCATTACGGAAAATATACCGCTATATAAAATGAATAGCCTTAATAAACATTATTATCCTTAGGTATCTCATTTTAAAAATGCATTCATAAGATCGGCAATCCATTGTCTAGAAACTCATCTGCTCTTCAGAAGTCACATAGAATAGAATTATCTTGATGAAAATAACTGGCTTCTGAAAAGTGCATTTGCTTTTGCAAATGATGTTATTGTAATACAGGTCAAAACCATCGATTTGCAGTTCCACAGAGCTGTCAGGGCCCATCAGATGGCTCTCTAAATTTTAATTCACTTTCTTTTCTAAATTTAGAGCACTATGTCACTTAACATGTTAACACTCGTCCACCCAACAAACTGCAAAGAGCCTTTATTAAGGAAGCGGCTTAGTGAGATCAGGAGATCTATTTCCATTTAATTATCACTTACAGATGTAGAAATTACATTTTCGTAGCACTCATCAGGATTTCCTGTGTGGTATTAGGTTGGGAATTTCATTTTATGAAACCATTACACACTCTGTTTTCTACAGATCAAAGAGCAGCACGTTTTTTTAAAGGTTAAGTGGAGCTGCCCCATATTTCAGCCTCTCAGCACTTTATACAGAGAATTTTTAATCACTCAAACCAGTCCCTACCCACACACACTAGAGTTAATTTTGTCAGAAGCCAATTAACCTACCAGTAAGTTTTTAGTGTATGGGAGGATACCCACGCAAACACGAGGAGAACATGCAAACTCCTTACAGAAAAGGTCCTGGTCAAAATCTTAAATCTACATTACTATAGAAAATGTTTGTGCTATAGTGTTAACTTTGAAACAATATCAACTGGTTTTGATTATTAAAAAATGTTGCTGCACAATTGAGTCAAGTCATACAAAGTGTTAAAAAAAACGAAAGTCCATTGCCCAATGACAAGTGAGCTTCCCACCAGCCGTGCACCTCAAATGTCACAAGAGCAAGTAGATCGCCATCAAGGCGCAAATCCTGTTGACAGAGCGAGATGACGATTGACCATAAGTTTGCATCGCCTGATCGGAAGACTTGGGCAAAGCGAGAGTGTTCCTTGAGAAGTACAAAGTACATGCACCAATGTGACTCATTTGGCGTAGCAGGACAGAAACAAGATTTAATTTTATAGAACAAAAGAGATCATGAAATTGATTTTTAGTGGTGTTCCTTGCTTTGTGAAGAGCAACACAGCCTTTTCCACGTTGCAAAAAATACTTGAATTTTGTACCAGTTGAGACCTGGAGATCTGAATTTCATCGCTTTAATTTTAAATTGACCCATTTACCCTTCAGTGTATTATTTTGGTTTAAGATGATCTCCAGGTAATGCAATAAAAGCTGCATACACACACTCACAAAAAGTGATGCATGTAATAAAACTGTCCGATTTCCCCTCACTTTATTGATTAATTTAAGCCATAAACGAGGATAAGCCGAGCAGTATTTGGGGAGCAAAACCAAAACGTTTTATATAAAAAAACAGGTCGGTACTAAAGAGATAAAAGGATGAATTTGGGGGATTTTTACACTTTTGCACAATGTTCCTCTTGAGATTTCGGCTTCTCTCCTCACACCAAAGTGTAAGATTAGTTTTCAGAGGCGTCTCCCAAGAGCTGAGAGCTGCTGTCTACCTTGAAATGTTGTTTATCTGTGCAAAATCAAGGACAGTTTCAGTGCATGTCAAGTGCGCTTCAGACTTTGTTTAATACATATTACATTTTAATTAAAATATCTGGCGCCTTTACGTTTATCTTTTTTTCACAGCAGAAAATAAAGATACGATTGATGCTGTTTTTGAAACACTGGGGAGACGGAAGATTGCGGCTCTCTCTTCCGGATTTATAAAGATGACTGCAAATGCAGGTAGAATTGAAATGTGATGCAGATTAACGCTCCCTCGCTTAGCAGACAGCACAATTAAAGAACAGTACAGACATGCACTAAGGCACTGACAATGGCTTCAGCCAGATCTATAAAAAAAAAAACATTCCTTTAAGGCAGAAATAAAAAAAAATAGAGGCAGCCATTAAGTAGTAAACATCTGCTTGAGATCTGAATTTCATTTCAGAAATTCTTTATTTTTTTCGCCAACATGTTACAAGGTTAAAGCTAGACAGGTTATTTAAAGTTTAAGGAATGTACGAGGCTCTATTGCTGTTCTCCTGTAACATTTTCCAATCTCTGTAAACTTTCTAAGACATGGGGGAAAAAAATGAAACTTTCATATATACATATTTATTTTGCAGAACTAGTTTTGACTAATGCACAGTGTACTACGTCTGGGTCTAACCTCTCCTTAATAAGCATGCAAATATATGCAAGAAATATCAGGTTATGTTTTATTTACTAACATTTATTTTTTCCCCTCTCGTTTGCAAGTTTTCCTTCTGTGCAAGCAGAAAGTTAATGACCTCGTAACTTATCTATTGTGGTTCATCTGGATGTACAATATCTAAAGCTCCATGTTGGCAATTCATCACTGATTTCCTAGTAGACACAAAAAACAGAATCTCTATCATGAGGGACCTTTTTATACAATTTCTGAGTATTTTATTATATAACACTAAAAAGTTCAGTCTTTCCCCACAAAGTGACATTTGTAGACATAACGCTTTTTATACCAGGGTCTGCTCTTTACAAGCGATAATTACTTTGTCCAAGAACCCAGATTTGGAGAGGGGATAGGAGAAACGACAGCCCTCTGTACCCCAACCACATGTGAGGTACGACCATCTCTTCCCAGAGACCGTAGCCTAATACAGTAAGGCTTATTTACAAAGTGAAAAAAAGTAGACAAATGGCTATTGCCATACTTACGTTCTCTCTTTGAGGTACGTTGAATTGCCCCCAAAAAATCTGCACCTAGTGGGTATTTTGCAGATGCGCCTTTAAATTTCTGTGATGGAAAGAGTGAAAACATCACATTTAAAGCCAGTCTAATACCAAAGGGGGCCGGCAAGCTTTGTCCCAGGGGGCAAATACAAGCAAATGGCCCAGGCTCTTCTACCACTTAGGCACAACATAAAAATCGGCTTGATAAATACCGTGTGGACATGTTTGTCTAACATGGGCACATATGTACAGCCAAAAAAAATGTTATGCCAAAGAGCTTTGAGCAAATACAACAACAACCAGCCCTGTCTGACTAGTGTTTAATGCAATTCAATTGTGACAGATATACAATGCAGAGAGCATTCTAGTGACTGGCATAGAATTCACAGAGAATTCTAGTGACCGCTATGAAATGTTCAGAGCATTCTAGTGGTCACTGGTTGTGAGGCTACTAGGGTAATGTCCTAGCCCTGGTCGCCCTACCATCCATCTATTCTGCCTACAGGTCAGCCCTATCCATCATCCCTGCCCTTCCCGATGCCTTAATGTGGGCTAAATATGTCACCTAAGGAAATAGTGGGTGAAAGACGCACCATGCGCCATTTTGTTCTGTCATCAATAGGACTTCACAGCGCTTGTTGCTGCGGTGCTCTCTGCTTCCGTTACAGCATGCTCGACTCCTGTGACATGGTGTGACTCTGCTAGGCAGTATAGTGAACCCTGTTTGTTATGTGCCAACTATTTGTGACACTTAGAAGATGTCACCCGGGTCTCTAACCAGCACTAGGCGATCCCACTTCTGACACCAATTACACCAATTACTGACACCAGAATGCCTATCCACACAGGCATCCTGGAGCAGTCTGACAGGAGTAGTGACGCCTAGACACCACTGTCCTGCAGAGAGAGCCCCTCTGCCCTGAATCTGACTTTCTTTTAAAACCCTCTCACGTTCTCACATCCTGGTGGCTACCCATGCCCCCCCCCCTCTCCTCAACTCAATTGCAGACACCCTGCTGTGTGTGTGGCTCCAGAATATCGGCTAAGCAGCTACCTGTGTTTGGATGCAATAACCAGGAGTCATATAACAGTACACAAGCAAAATGCATGTTTACACAACAGTATCAGTGTGGGTCACACAACTTAGCGACATTTAAGAATATAGAAAGGACAATACATGGTTAACACACTACAATCCAAGTAAAACTGAATACAGTTTGGAGGATAGGGCATGTCAAGTAGGCTAACCCCCCTCCCCTATTCTCATGGTCCTGACACCCCTATCTTGTTGCTCTATGCAATATAGTGAGCAATCTAGTGGCCACTGTGCAATACAAAGCATTTGAGTAACCTCCGTACAATACATTATGTATGTAATTACATGGGAATTATTACTTACTATGCATACATTTACTAGTCCTACCTTAAGTCCGTTACAGTTTGTACCAACATATACTGTCTATAAGTGTTATGAGATATTCCTCCAGACTTATAAATAATTTGTGACAATATCAGGATAGAGAAATCTAACCGGGATACATGGCAAGAACAGTGATTAGAACACTGATTGATCTATCCTCCTCTTCTGTTTGTCAGACTGTTCATAAAGGTGACAGGAGATATTGCCCGGAGACAAGCGAAACGTGAAAATATATAGCACTTCCTTCATGTTTTGAGGCAGAATCTTGGCTGTCATGTAATTCAATTCAGATGACAGTGATAAGTGGGCAATCCATGCGAATAGGCTTACCAGCATATGTGCTGAATCATGAAGTTCCTCCCCAAGGGGACATTAACAGACAGGTGACAATTCAGACAACCCGCGTTCCCACTGAATTTCCTGTGGTATAAAATTATACCGTAGAGTCCAATAATGAGACGCTTGGTGCCGGGGGCTGCGGGCTTCTAATGTTTTCCTGAGTAAAGAGATTTGAACAAAGCCAAGGAAGAAGAAATATATGTACAATAACTTGGAATCTTAAGGCCACAAACTACAATTGTATCTCATATAACAACTAATGTATCAAGTTTATAAGATTTCTGCTTATACTTCTCAATATTATAACTGTTTTGGACTGTCTCCTGTTGTGGTGGGTTGTGTTGATTTCTTTTAGAATGATGGGTGGTCCCGCAATGCAGTGATATCTTGATTCTGGTTCAGTTGTGTTTGTGGATCTGAGATGGGAGATAAGGAGAGCGAGAGGGTGTAGGGGAGGGGTGAGAAATGTTACCTCTCGTGGGGTATTCATGGGTTCCTTTGTTTCTTAGTGATGCAGTGACTTTTGAGGTTGGTGGTTGGTTTTTGGTGTCGGTGAAGAGTGTATCAATTATCCTTGTAGGTAAGTATTAGTTCTCTTTGTAGTTGGTACCTATTAGCATTGAAGTTTTTCTTTTCCTCACTCTCTTTTCTTCGTGGAAGGTTTTCGGAATCACTGATATTGCAGGAAGAAAAAGGGGAAGAATATGAAAAAGAGGAGAAGAGAGAATGGGAACGGTGGAGGTGGAGTGATGAGACAAGGGGTGAGGATGTGCTTGAAAGAAAAGGTTAGTGTTTATAGCTACCATGTTATGTTTACAGCAGTGGTATATGTATAGCTTATGCAATAAGGTAATGTAGTATTGGATAAGTAGAATGCAGTGTTGGGTATATAGCAATTGTAATATGAAAATAGCTCATAGGTGTGTTTATAGCTGCAGTGAATGTGTAGCTCTAAAGGTACGGCACAGGAGGGTAGTAATATTACAAGAGGTAAGTGATTGTGGATCGCTCTAAGAGCATTTATGCTGCAATATATATATATGTATATATTTGTGAGGCACGATGATCAGGGCTGAAGACTGGGGATATTTCCGGTTTTCTAGATGGCCGTTGTGGAAAGCAAATTGGCTCTGGAACTTCTCAATATTGCCTTGCGGATTCTCCTGGGGTACACTTAGAACCAGACAGCGATCGCGCAATCGGTAAACTACCGAACTAACGCGTTTTTAGATTCAATTGGAATGTGTGCGCCCAGGACAATCGTTCAGACCAATACAAATGTCGGCAGTTTGGACCAAATGTAGTTGCAGTAAATCAAATAATGCCATGCATAGACATGGATAATGGCAGCACAAATATTGGGGTGCTCAAGCATCTATAGCACAGTCGCTTGCACCTAAAAAACGGTCTGAGCACTTCTCAGTGGCAGAGTATGAGCTTCCTCCTTGCTGCAACATTTTGGTACTTTCATAGTCCTTCCCTGTGTTACAGACTTCAACTTGTTTTGACCACTCTTCTGACCGAGAGGCATATCTGACAGGTGCGACCTACGAACTCCCTGCAGCTAAACCCAAACTTCCTTTCGGGGGTCCTTGGTGAATACCATGGGGTCCCTTAGACGCCGAGCCTCTATTTTGCCAGCACTAATCTTGGTTGACACTAAAAATCCACCAATCCCTGACGGTGTGAAGTGCAATCGGACTTGTGGATAATCACTGGGTCCCATAGCAAAATTTGGGGGCCTCTTCTGAGAATGCACAGGTCTGGCACAAGCGCAGAAAGGGCCTGACTAAAAGCAAAACAGTGATTCAGGGGGGAGCAGACGCCTCAGAAGGGGGTAACAAGCTTTGCCCTCACCCTCCCCCCCCCCCCCCCCCCGCCTCCTCACCTCACCACTGGTGATTATATTTTTATCTGTCCAATAAGGGAGTTAAGATTCCAGCAGACAGACAACATCTGTTCCTCACAGACATTAATACATGTATCATCTTTTCAGGTTGTAAATAAAAATCTCCACTTTACATTCAGTGGTTGAGTTAATCTTCCATGTACAATATAGATAGAGATTCTGTTACCTGCTGATGCCATTAGTGCTACAGTGTATTCAAGCCTCTCTCGGACTGATGAATTGCAGATTATGGAATCTCATTTTCAGGTTCCCGACGCTGCAGATATTTCATAAAGCTCAATTGTAGAAACAGCAGCGCGTGGAGATAAACTTGCCCGAGTCTTATTTCTCCCAATTACTTATGTGTAAACCTGCTGAATAGCAGCATGTGGCTCTATCACATCGTCTGCATTCCAGCGTGTCTCCTCAAGGACCAGAAAAATAATATTCTTTGTCTCTGAGCTGTAGAGCAGCTCTTTGTGTTTATAAAAATAGATAGAAATTGAAAATAAAAACTCCCATCTGCCTGTTTTAGTAATGAACCCTCTCTCAAAGGTCTTAAATTCTCATACTGCCTGCAGGGGCACATCTGGCAGTCTGCCAAGGCAAAGGGGCAAATCTGCCAGCCCTTCTGTAAATGCTCAATGTTATGCACCCCTAAGAGCAAATGTAAAGCTTTTCCTTGACTGCTGCACGTCATACCAGTGCAACCCAGCGTTATATGTTCTTTAACTACTGCATACTAACTCCGCTGTTCTCAACGCCTTGATGACGGCCAGAGAGAGAAAGACAACGGAAACAACTTGATTTAAAACTCTAAAGCCATGTAATTTCATCCAGATCAAAGATAATCGACCATTTGGTCAGACATCGCATTAGTGTGTACGCTCCCACGATCATATTTCACCGCAACAAAGCACATCGTATCGTTTAATTTGCTTCGTTAAACTGCCTAAAAATCACGTCAACGATGGAACGATGTTGGGCAAATGTGGCAGTGTGCACGCACTCACCACCAGCAGTGTAGGCAGATATCTGTACAGTGTACAGAGTCAAGATCTTTTCAGCAGATGGTTATGAGAGATGAAGATCACAGATCTGAAGGTAAATCGTGTAGGTGTGTACACAGGGATCTGCAGGCTCATAAAGACTTTCAATTGTTGGTTACAGAAATTGCATCTGCATTAGTTTTCTGTAGTGTGTATCCAGCTTAACTGTCCAGTATTACACTCATCATGTTAAGTTTTTCAAAAACTCTTCCCAATGCCACTATCCGCAGTGTCACTCCAATGTCACTTACTTGTCTGTACATTAACTTTTTATGCTCTGCAGTGATTATTGTCGGATTAAATCCATATGCAGCCAGTTGGGGGAGGGAGACACTTAGAAACATAGACATTGTAACAAGGTTCTTTAGCTTATTACAAATTTATGTGCTGCCC
The DNA here is from genome assembly GCF_038048845.1 of Mixophyes fleayi. NCBI lineage: Eukaryota > Metazoa > Chordata > Amphibia > Anura > Limnodynastidae > Mixophyes > Mixophyes fleayi. The sequence continues at coordinate 5,942,614 of NC_134407.1, read as the reverse complement.
TATACCAACCAATCAGATTCTGGTTATCATTTCCTACAATGGTTGCTATGAACAACACCTCCGCTTTTCCTTTTTCCGTTTTCACGAGGAGTGATAAATCTATCCCCATGTCTAATTAAACAAACTTGGTAGGGGCCCCTGTACAGAAATCTCCATCAAATCTGTGTAGCTCTCACAAAAGATAATAATAATCTCATAGCATTATGTAAATAGACACTTTCTACCAATGTTCTAACAATTCCTCTATTTATCCTCTTAAGAAGCACCGGAAACAAAGTATCGCTTCTTTTTTAAATTAACATTGTGGGCAAAACAGGCTCATACAATCTCTCTTTGTTCTGTGATTGAACCTAGTAACATTAAGTGTCTCATATAATCAGGCAGTCAGACCTCGACCTCTGATCGATTTCTTTACGCTTGTGGGTGGCTGTACAGAGTGGCTGTTCTGCGCTTCCTGGAAACTAATGCATATAACACAACTGTGATACAGTAATAATTCTTGCTTGCAATGTTAGGAGGTGAAAATATTTTTAAATGGATGGTGTTGGCCACTGGTTTAGCCATAACCAATTAGAGGGAATCATTAGGGAGTGAATGCACTAATAACATGAATGTGATGATTGTGGTATTGTTGGGGGTACAACTGTGGATAATGTCAGTTAAGCACTTCTCTCGTTACATTCCCACGCTTTGGTTTTATCATTTTTTTTATCCCATCTCACTAGACCACACAGCGACAGACACAATAACTGTACGTAGCTTTAACAAGCATTGAAAAAACTATAACTGCAAAGTAGTAAGTTAGTTGACTAATATTTGGCTACTCTTTAATTGTTCCGGTTAATTCAATGTTCTGATTGGTTCTCCGGCCATGACCCGCCAGTCCAAATGTAGTTGTTATTTGCAAGCACAAGTGCAAGGCCTGTTATGTCAAATATCTCAGACAGATTAACAATGAAAAACACAGCCCAAGACTTTGAGGTTCAAGCCCTGAAGTATCTCCGCAGGAGACATTGTCTGCAATTAGGTCAAATAATAATGATGTGGATGCTGGTGGGTCTAGCAAACATACAGGAGGATTAAAGCCACAGGGCAAACATTAGCCAGAGCCATTCTATGGAGACTTCATGAGATGCATGAACAAGAAGACAACTTTCTCTGCCATGGCCCTATAGGCTAACCACAGAACATAAGTTAATTCAGAGGAATTAAACAGATGGATGAAGACTCACAGAGAACCCAATCACCACCCTGTAGCTTTATAAATGGGAAAGAATAGAGATTTAATCATTTTAAAAAAAAGAATCCTTTATTTTGGTAATATTGGCTTAAAGCTGCGCTACCACCTACATAAAGATTGTTACTAAGATACCACAACTTAAATTCACAGTGGAGGGGCCTGTGATTGATAGGGCCCCTCACAAGCCGCAAGCTCTTGTCCAGGGTTATAAAGGGAATTCCACAGAAAAGGTTTTACAGTGGGGTCTAGTTAGGGGAGGGGGGCACCTAAATAAAATAATTTACTAGGTGGTAGTGTAGCTTTAAAGGAGTACCCCATATTCTATTTTAGGAATTGATTGATGATTTTACATTTTTGGGGCTTCTAAGGGATCAGGCAGAAATCCGTTGGGTGATGCAGGAAATGTTATTGTGTGAGAAGAATTCTGGTCGTAAAGCTGTAAAAACAGAGCTTTAGAAATGTAAATCTCGTGTTTCATGAAAACCTGAAGATGATGGATATCAAGATATTGCAAAAGCCAAAGAGAATGATTGCAGGTACTGAACATTTAATAACATAATAACTGCAATATGGGTTTCCTGGAACTCGTCATATAAAGAGATTTTGTGCAAAACCTGTGATGTTAACAACTCTGTCCTAAAATAGTTTGTTGATTTCTCCTGCTGACTTGGAAATCACCCAGTAACTTCCTACAGGAGAGAGCAGAGCTCTGATCATTTCAAAAGGTAAAAATATCTTTCTATGTAGAAATGTTGACTTAAAGTAAAACTCCATTTACATGTTTTATTTTCAGGATCAATAACCATCAAACCAAGTGGCAGAACCTTGAGGTTTCCATATGCAGGACCAGCCCCCCTCAGTTCCCAGTTATCTCACCTCTGCCATCATGTGCAGCAGTCCCTTATCTTGTCGCAGAGATGTTACTGGTTCCTGGTAAATTCATTCACTGTGTTTTTATGAGGTTGTTTTAGTCTAAACCAGAGCTGGACTAAGACTCAAGGGCAGGGCCAGATTAAGGGAATGGAGGCCCCTGGGCTAAGGAAGCCTCCATTCCCCCGTGAGGGCCCCCTCCCACCCCCCCATGATCCGAGCCTCCCCCCCGTGATCCGAGCCTCCCCCCCGTGATCCGAGCCTCCCCACTGTGATCCGAGCTGCCCCCCTGTGATCCGAGCCGCCCCCAGGGCACTTACCTCCTTTCCCGGTGCGCTGTACGCTCTTTACTAAGGAGATCTCGTGAGAGTGAGACTCACAAGATCTCCTCAGTAAGGAGACTACAGCGCGTCAGGGAAGGACCGCACTGAAAGTGCTCAGCAGCACTGATCGATCAATAATGCTGCTGAGCACTTTCAATGGCCCCCTGGATGCCCGAGGTCCCTGGGCTGTAGCCCAGTTAGCCCTATGGTTAATCCGACCCTGCTCAAGGGGAGTGGGGGGGAGCTCATAAGTTTCCATTTGCCCCCTCATTTCTTTCCAATTGATCCACTAATATCTCTCATAGACCAACTCATATCAATCTCACTGGCCCACTCGTACCACTCATTGGCCCCCTCTTAGCTCACCCGTGCCCCCAATCCATGTGTTTCTCTTTGCTGCCCCCTCCACGTCTGTCTCATTGTTTCCCCCTCCACGTCTCTCTCATTGCCGCGCCCTCCATGTGTCTCTCATTGCCGCCCCCTCCATGTCTCTTTCATTGCCGCCCCCTCCATGTCTCTCTCACTGCTGCCCCCTCCATGTCTCTCTCATTGTCGCCCCCTCCATGTGTCTCTCATTGCTGCCCCCTCCATGTCTCTCATTGTCGCCCCCTCCATGTGTCTCTCATTGCCGCCCCCTCCATGTGTCTCTCATTGCCGCCCCCTCCATGTGTCTCTCATTGCCGCCCCCTCCATGTGTCTCTCATTGCCGCCCCCTCCATGTGTCTCTCATTGCCGCCCCCTCCATGTGTCTCTCATTGCCGCCCCCTCCATGTCTCTCTAATTGCCGCCCCCTCCATGTCTCTCTCACTGCTGACCCCTCCATGTCTCTCTCATTGTCGCCCCCTCCACGTGTCTCTCATTGCCGCCCCCTCCATGTGTCTCTCATTGCCGCCCCCTCCATGTGTCTCTCATTGTCACCCCCTCCATGTCTCTCTCATTGCCGCCTCCTCTATGTCTCTCTCATTGCCGCCCCCTCTATGTCTCTCTCATTGCCGCCCCCTCCATGTGTCTCTCTTTGCCGCCCCCTCCATGTCTCTCTCATTGCCGCCCCCTCTATGTCTCTCTCATTGCTGCTCCCTCTATGTCTCTCTCATTGCCGCCCCCTCCATGTGTCTCTCTTTGCCGCCCCCTCCATGTGTCTCTCTTTGCCGCCCCCTCCATGTGTCTCTCATTGCCATCCCCTCCATGTCTTTCTCATTGCCGCCTCCTCTATGTCTCTCTCATTGCGCCCCCTCCATGTCTCTTTCATTGCCGCCCCCTCTATGTCTCTCTCATTGCGCCCCCTCTATGTCTCTCTCATTGCCGCCCCCTCCATGTCTCTCTCTTTGCCGCCCCCTCCATGTCTCTCTCATTGCCGCCCCCTCTATGTCTCTCTCATTGCTGCTCCCTCCATGTGTCTCTCATTGCCGCCCCCTCTATGTCTCTCTCATTGCCGCCCCCTCTATGTCTCTCTCATTGCCGCCCCCTCTATGTCTCTCTCATTGCTGCTCCCTCCATGTGTCTCTCTTTGCCGCCCCCTCCATGTGTCTCTCTTTGCCGCCCCCTCCATGTGTCTCTCTTTGCCGCCCCCTCTATGTCTCTCTCATTGCTGCTCCCTCCATGTGTCTCTCATTGCCGCCCCCTCTATGTCTCTCTCATTGCCGCCCCCTCTATGTCTTTCTCATTGCCGCCTCCTCTATGTCTCTCTCATTGCGCCCCCTCTATGTCTCTCTCTTTGCCGCCCCCTCCATGTGTCTCTCTTTGCCGCCCCCTCCATGTGTCTCTCTTTGCCGCCCCCTCCATGTGTCTCTCATTGCCGCCCCCTCTATGTCTCTCTCATTGCTGCTCCCTCCATGTCTCTCTCATTGCCGCCCCCTCCATGTGTCTCTCTTTGCCGCCCCCTCCATGTGTCTCTCTTTGCCGCCCCCTCCATGTGTCTCTCATTGCTGCCCCCTCCATGTCTCTCTCATTGCTGCCCCCTCCATGTGTCTCTCATTGCTGCACCCTCTATGTCTCTCTCATTGCTGACCCCTCCACGTCTCTCTCATTGTCGCCCCCTCCACGTGTCTCTCATTGCCGCCCCCTCCATGTGTCTCTCATTGCCGCCCCCTCCATGTGTCTCTCATTGCCGTCCCCTCCATGTCTCTCTCATTGCCGCCTCCTCTATGTCTCTCTCATTGCCGCCCCCTCTATGTCTCTCTCATTGCCGCCCCCTCCATGTGTCTCTCTTTGCCGCCCCCTCCATGTCTCTCTCATTGCCGCCCCCTCTATGTCTCTCTCATTGCTGCTCCCTCTATGTCTCTCTCATTGCCGCCCCCTCCATGTGTCTCTCTTTGCCGCCCCCTCCATGTGTCTCTCTTTGCCGCCCCCTCCATGTGTCTCTCATTGCCGTCCCCTCCATGTCTTTCTCATTGCCGCCTCCTCTATGTCTCTCTCATTGCGCCCCCTCTATGTCTCTCTCATTGCCGCCCCCTCTATGTCTCTCTCTTTGCCGCCCCCTCCATGTCTCTCTCATTGCCACCCCCTCTATGTCTCTCTCATTGCCGCCCCCTCCATGTGTCTCTCTTTGCCGCCCCCTCCATGTGTCTCTCATTGCCGTCCCCTCCATGTCTTTCTCATTGCCGCCTCCTCTATGTCTCTCTCATTGCCGCCCCCTCTATGTCTCTCTCATTGCCGCCCCCTCCATGTCTCTCTCATTGCCGCCCCCTCCATGTGTCTCTCATTGCTGCACCCTCTATGTCTCTCTCATTGCTGACCCCTCCATGTCTCTCTCATTGTCGCCCCCTCCACGTGTCTCTCATTGTCGCCCCCTTCATGTGTCTCTCATTGCCGCCCCCTCCATGTGTCTCTCATTGCCGTCCCCTCCATGTCTCTCTCATTGCCGCCTCCTCTATGTCTCTCTCATTGCCGCCCCCTCTATGTCTCTCTCATTGCCGCCCCCTCCATGTGTCTCTCTTTGCCGCCCCCTCCATGTCTCTCTCATTGCCGCCCCCTCTATGTCTCTCTCATTGCTGCTCCCTCTATGTCTCTCTCATTGCCGCCCCCTCCATGTGTCTCTCTTTGCTGCCCCCTCCATGTGTCTCTCTTTGCCGCCCCCTCCATGTGTCTCTCATTGCCGTCCCCTCCATGTCTTTCTCATTGCCGCCTCCTCTATGTCTCTCTCATTGCGCCCCCTCTATGTCTCTCTCATTGCCGCCCCCTCTATGTCTCTCTCATTGCTGCTCCCTCCATGTCTCTCTCATTGCCGCCCCCTCCATGTGTCTCTCTTTGCCGCCCCCTCCATGTGTCTCTCTTTGCCGCCCCCTCCATGTGTCTCTCATTGCCGTCCCCTCCATGTCTTTCTCATTGCCGCCTCCTCTCTGTCTCTTTCATTGCGCCCTCTCTATGTCTCTCTCATTGCCGCCCCCTCTATGTCTCTCTCATTGCTGCCCCCTCCATGTCTCTCTCATTGCCGCCCCCTCCATGTGTCTCTCATTGCTGCACCCTCTATGTCTCTCTCATTGCTGACCCCTCCATGTCTCTCTCATTGTCGCCCCCTCCACGTGTCTCTCATTGCCGCCCCCTCCATGTGTCTCTCATTGCCGCCCCATCCATGTGTCTCTCATTGCCGTCCCCTCCATGTCTCTCTCATTGCCGCCTCCTCTATGTCTCTCTCATTGCCGCCCCCTCTATGTCTCTCTCATTGCCGCCCCCTCCATGTGTCTCTCTTTGCCGCCCCCTCCATGTCTCTCTCATTGCCGTCCCCTCTATGTCTCTCTCATTGCTGCTCCCTCTATGTCTCTCTCATTGCCGCCCCCTCCATGTGTCTCTCTTTGCCGCCCCCTCCATGTGTCTCTCTTTGCCGCCCCCTCCATGTGTCTCTCATTGCCGTCCCCTCCATGTCTTTCTCATTGCCGCCTCCTCTATGTCTCTCTCATTGCGCCCCCTCTATGTCTCTCTCATTGCCGCCCCCTCTATGTCTCTCTCTTTGCCGCCCCCTCTATGTCTCTCTCTTTGCCGCCCCCTCCATGTCTCTCTCATTGCCGCCCCCTCTATGTCTCTCTCATTGCCGCCCCCTCCATGTGTCTCTCTTTGCCGCCCCCTCCATGTGTCTCTCATTGCCGTCCCCTCCATGTCTTTCTCATTGCCGCCTCCTCTATGTCTCTCTCATTGCCGCCCCCTCTATGTCTCTCTCATTGCTGCCCCCTCCATGTCTCTCTCATTGCCGCCCCCTCCATGTGTCTCTCATTGCTGCACCCTCTATGTCTCTCTCATTGCTGACCCCTCCATGTCTCTCTCATTGTCGCCCCCTCCACGTGTCTCTCATTGCCGCCCCCTCCATGTGTCTCTCATTGCCGCCCCCTCCATGTGTCTCTCATTGCCGTCCCCTCCATGTCTCTCTCATTGCCGCCTCCTCTATGTCTCTCTCATTGCCGCCCCCTCTATGTCTCTCTCATTGCCGCCCCCTCCATGTGTCTCTCTTTGCCGCCCCCTCCATGTCTCTCTCATTGCCGCCCCCTCTATGTCTCTCTCATTGCTGCTCCCTCTATGTCTCTCTCATTGCCGCCCCCTCCATGTGTCTCTTTTTGCCGCCCCCTCCATGTGTCTCTCTTTGCCGCCCCCTCCATGTGTCTCTCATTGCCGTCCCCTCCATGTCTTTCTCATTGCCGCCTCCTCTATGTCTCTCTCATTGCGCCCCCTCTATGTCTCTCTCATTGCCGCCCCCTCTATGTCTCTCTCATTGCTGCTCCCTCCATGTCTCTCTCATTGCCGCCCCCTCCATGTGTCTCTCTTTGCCGCCCCCTCCATGTGTCTCTCTTTGCCGCCCCCTCCATGTGTCTCTCATTGCCGTCCCCTCCATGTCTTTCTCATTGCCGCCTCCTCTATGTCTCTCTCATTGCGCCCCCTCTATGTCTCTCTCATTGCCGCCCCCTCTATGTCTCTCTCATTGCTGCCCCCTCCATGTCTCTCTCATTGCCGCCCCCTCCATGTGTCTCTCATTGCTGCACCCTCTATGTCTCTCTCATTGCTGACCCCTCCATGTCTCTCTCATTGCCGCCCCCTCTATGTCTCTCTCATTGCTGCTCCCTCTATGTCTCTCTCATTGCCGCCCCCTCCATGTGTCTCTTTTTGCCGCCCCCTCCATGTGTCTCTCTTTGCCGCCCCCTCCATGTGTCTCTCATTGCTGTCCCCTCCATGTCTTTCTCATTGCCGCCTCCTCTATGTCTCTCTCATTGCGCCCCCTCTATGTCTCTCTCATTGCCGCCCCCTCTATGTCTCTCTCATTGCCGCTCCCTCCATGTCTCTCTCATTGCCGCCCCCTCCATGTGTCTCTCTTTGCCGCCCCCTCCATGTGTCTCTCTTTGCCGCCCCCTCCATGTGTCTCTCATTGCCGTCCCCTCCATGTCTTTCTCATTGCCGCCTCCTCTATGTCTCTCTCATTGCGCCCCCTCTATGTCTCTCTCATTGCCGCCCCCTCTATGTCTCTCTCATTGCTGCCCCCTCCATGTCTCTCTCATTGCCGCCCCCTCCATGTGTCTCTCATTGCTGCACCCTCTATGTCTCTCTCATTGCTGACCCCTCCATGTCTCTCTCATTGTCGCCCCCTCCACGTGTCTCTCATTGCTGCCCCCTCCATGTGTCTCTCATTGCCGCCCCCTCCATGTGTCTCTCATTGCCGTCCCCTCCATGTCTCTCTCATTGCCGCCTCCTCTATGTCTCTCTCGTTGCCGCCCCCTATATGTCTCTCTCATTGCCGCCCCCTCCATGTGTCTCTCTTTGCCGCCCCCTCCATGTCTCTCTCATTGCCGCCCCCTCTATGTCTCTCTCATTGCTGCTCCCTCTATGTCTCTCTCATTGCCGCCCCCTCCATGTGTCTCTCTTTGCCGCCCCCTCCATGTGTCTCTCTTTGCCGCCCCCTCCATGTGTCTCTCATTGCCGTCCCCTCCATGTCTTTCTCATTGCCGCCTCCTCTATGTCTCTCTCATTGCGCCCCCTCTATGTCTCTCTCATTGCCGCCCCCTCTATGTCTCTCTCATTGCTGCTCCCTCCATGTCTCTCTCATTGCCGCCCCCTCCATGTGTCTCTCTTTGCCGCCCCCTCCATGTGTCTCTCTTTGCCGCCCCCTCCATGTGTCTCTCATTGCCGTCCCCTCCATGTCTTTCTCATTGCCGCCTCCTCTATGTCTCTCTCATTGCGCCCCCTCTATGTCTCTCTCATTGCCGCCCCCTCCATGTCTCTCTCATTGCCGCCCCCTTTATGTCTCTCTCATTGCCGCCCCCTCCATGTGTCTCTCTTTGCCACCCCCTCCATGTCTCTCATTGCTGCCCACCTAAGGTGTCTGACAGAGCTGTCTACAACATGGCTGCCTCCACAATCTGCAGACGATAAAGTGATATACATAAATAATAGTGTAATAGATAATAATTAAATTGAATAACTCTGTAAAAACGTTTATGTGTTAGATAGCGATCTATCTACAATATAATATTAGTGTGAGAAGAAGAGGAATATAAGTGACGGTTAATAATACTGGAAAAATCAAACTGGGTCAGAGACAATTTATCTTATGGAATTAAAATGTGTAATAATGTATTTTCTGTTAGATTTTAATGAAAATAATTATTATTCTAATATGTAAGTGATTATGTCTTTAGAAGAAAATCTGTTCTATTAAAGAGCTTTATCAACAAAGCTTTAAAAATCCTATATAGCTAATGAAATGAGATGGAAGGCGATATAAGTAGGAGATATAAATAATCTGTTATATAGCAAAGTGATTACACTGCAGATAATTAGTATAGATGAGCACTGTTGTGAATCATAAATTAATTAATTACAGATAATTCTAGGAATTATAATTTGTATGTGAAGACATTAAACACTACTAATTTAATGATTTGATAAAGTAATATCCTGGATATTACTCATTGTGTTGGCTATTTAGTATCCATACATTATACTGCACCAGATTCTACGCCAGCAGCCTGGAGGAGAAGCATTAAAGCCAACTGCTTGTGTTGGAGAGTTGCTGCAGCATTTTGCTTGAATCCGTGTCTCCATTATAGCACATATGTCTGCATAATGGGAGTGGACACAAGATTGGGAGTATGTTCAACGCTGCTCAAAAATATGGAAGTTCTGCTGAGCATTAGCAACCAATAGGAGGAGTATGCTCAGTACTTGCCACCAATATGGGGTCTGCTTAACATGAGCCACCAGTATGGGGAGTATGCTTAATACTAGTCACTAACATGGGGAGAATTCTCAATACTAGCCACCATTATGGGGTCTGCTTAACACGAGCCACCAGTACTGGCAGTATGCTCAACACTAGCTACTAGTATCGGGAGTATGTTCAATACTAGCCACCAGTATGGGGAGTATGCTTAATACTAGCCACCAGTATGGGGAGTATGCTCAATACTAGCCACCAGTATGGGGAGTATGCTCAATACTAGCCACCAGTATGGGGAGTATGCTCAATACTAGCAACCAGTATGGGGAGTATGCTCAATACTAGCCATCAGTATGGGGTCTGCTTAACACGAGCCACCAGTACTGGCAGTATGCTCAACACTAGCTACTAGTATCGGGAGTATGTTCAAAACTAGCCATCAGTATGGGGAGTATGCTCAAAACTAGCCATCAGTATGGAGAGTATGCTCAAAACTAGCCATCAGTATGGGGTGTCTGCTCAATACTAGCCACCAGTATGGGGTTCTTCTTAATACAAGCCACCAGTATGGGGATCTGCTCAACACTAGCCACCAGTACTGGTAGTATGCTCAACACTAGCTACTAGTATCAAGAGTATGTTCAATACTAGCCACCAGTATGGGGAGTATGCTCAATACTAGCCACCAGTATGGGGAGTATGCTCAATACTAGCCACCAGTATGTGGAGCATGCTCAATACTAGCAACCAGTATGGAGAGTATGCTCAATACTAGCCATCAGTATGGAGAGTATGCTCAATACTAGCCACCAGTATGGGGTTCTTCTTAATACAAGCCACCAGTATGGGGATCTGCTCAACACTAGCCACCAGTACTGGTAGTATGCTCAACACTAGCTACTAGTATCGGGAGTATGCTCAATACTAGCCACCAGTATGGGGAGTATGCTCAATACTAGCCACCAGTATGGGGAGTATGCTCAATACTAGCCACCAGTATGTGGAGTATGCTCAATACTAGCAACCAGTATGGGGAGTATGCTCAATACTAGCCATCAGTATGGAGAGTATGCTCAAAACTAGCCATCAGTATGGGGAGTCTGCTCAATACTAGCCACCTGTATGGGGTTCTTCTTAATACTAGCCACCAGTATGGGGATCTGCTCAACACTAGCCACCAATATGTCTAGTATGCTCAACACTAGCTACCAAAATTGGGGGTCTGCAATTCTGACAAGAGATTGTGTCAGGATATGCTCAATAGTCAAGGAGATCTTTCTGATAGAGATGGTACATGAATTAACTTACCAAATATGGGAGAGATATGGAGCAGGAGAAAGACACATCAGAAGAGAGGAGTTAATCAGATTTCACAGGGATCTCCCCACATCTGAAAAATACATTTTGTTTGTCAGACAGGCAGCAAATTGTCCACCAACTACATGCACTAGTGAGAGCCAACAAACAGAAGAGGAGATGGTCTGAACGCCAGTAACCTTTTATGACTGTGTAATAGTTAGGATATTGCTGATAGGTGCTGGAAATGTTCTAAATAACAAGTCTGCATGAAATAATGTTACACTATATCAGTCTTATTCTACATGAATGACTGGTTAACGAGTGATATGAGTCTCCTAGAATACTTTTCCTTATTTAGCAGAGGCTTATTTGTATACTGTCCTTACAAAGTAAAGCTTAAAAATCTTCCTGCTTCATTGTTTCTGTGAGGTTTTAGAGAAGAATTTCCCCCAAGCCTAAAACTGTTTAATTTTATGTCGGATACACTATAGAGCCTTACACCAATCCAACAGGTTCTCCAAAGCCTCCAACGGTCCAGCATTGCCCTCCTTTTCTACAGGCAATGGTGCTGTAAATGCCTAAAATGTATGCAAATGGGACGATCATAGGTGATAGATACCTACTTTACCTGACCATGTTTAAAATAGATCGTCTCCATATGAGAGAGGATCCAGCTGTTGACCATTGGATCAGGGGTGTTTGAGTTCTTCCCTTGTAGGGATATTGGTCCATTATATACCAAAAGAATGGAAGGTGTCATAAAGGTGCAGACCCAACGCGTTTCAGTCCAATTCCTGTAACAGGGTGTCCTCATGACCAGGTTCTTCCTCTTGTCTTCCCCTTTCTCCTATTCTTTATTTTCTATCTCCCCCCTCCTATTCCCTTCTCTCTTCTATTTATTTTTTCTGTTTATCTTTCTGTTTGTCTTTCTGTTTGTCTTTCTGTTTGTCTTTCTGTTTGTCTTTGCTTTCATATCTATGTCGTCTTTTTCAATAGTTTCTAGATTCCTTTCTATCTCATTGTCTAGATTTCTTACATTATCTTTTGTTAATTTGTTTTCTCTCTTTCTATGTTAGTGAGAATCGAAGCTGCTACATTAAATTGTGGGGCACAAGGCTGGAATAACAAGTACTGGTACAGAGTAAGTATAATTAGTGGGGGAACAGAGTACTGGTATATTATGTGTGGTCACTGTTGTGTATAAGAGCTGTTTGCCATAAAGTCTGAACACTAGTATTAGAAATATTTAGATCTGTGCTGATTAACCCTTCATAACATAGTACAATAATTGGCCCAATACGATTAAACCACATTTGATGCCCATGGCTTTGTTCTGGCGTTGGAAAAAAATATTATGATAAACAATGTTGCCATTTTATGCCTTTGTTCACGATCCTTTTTGAAGAGCCATTTAAGCATTTAAATATTGTTTCAACTTACTTGTTTGGGTCTTTACCCCACAAAAGACTATCTATCCTCTCTCTTTTTTTATCCTCTTTCATCAGACAAAACATAACAATCTGCATTTTAATAAATAATTGAACAATTTTGCTTTAGCTGTTTGTGAGCATTTATTTCAAGCACTTTCTCCATGAAAAATAAAAATGTCAAGGGTGTTTGCTGTAAAACGATGCGTGGAATCTGAAGTGGAAGGAACAAGGCTTTGTATGACAACAATGTGTATTTATGCAGATGTCTCTCCTGTATATTCTGCTTCTCTGCAATGGACCATGCCTAAATTGTTTCTTTTTTAGCCAACAACCGTACCCCTGAAGTACTTTCTATATAATGTTCCCACTTTCACTTGCATTGTTAGTGAAGTGAAGACAATACCTGCCCACTTCACTATCATTATTCTGCCTCTAATCCCAAACCTCTTGTGAACCACTGAATAGACCTCATGTTCTTTGTATAAGAGAATGAAAACCATTCAGTAGACTAATTAATTATTCCATGTGCAGAGCTGCCATAACATTATTTAAAGGAGATGTCCAGTTTCAAAGAATTGAATTCTATTTAAAAATATACATCCATATTGAAACATACATCTTTACCAAGGGCATAACGTGGCCTCATAGCAAAATGTGTTTGAGGGCCCCGTAAAACTGGTCCACAAACTTCAGAAAGCTGCGGAACCTGCTCAGAAAAGGAGAACGGGGGCCTCGGAAGTGTGGTCCTACATTCCCAGGCCCTCCTCACCTTGGGGCCCCATGGCTCCTGAAGTGATGATTCACCCAAGTCGTGATTCTGGAGGACAGTGCTGCAGTCCTGGCTGCTGAGAATGTTGGAAGGTATGTCCTTGACTACCAGATGTCCTCCAGCCCCCCGACCCAGCCAGACCCTGTGTTTCACTCAACCACTCTGAGCAACACGGTGGTGAATTTGCATACAGTAACCGTAGAGAAAGTCAGAACCTTGTGAGAACTCTGCTACTCTGTGAACTGCCCTGTATCCCTTCATGGTGCAGCGGGAGGAAGATACTGGACAGAACACAGATCTAACCCCCAATGTGCCTCTGTTATTGTCACTTAGGATAAAACTCAGCTTTTATCTTGTTATGATTAATATGCAGCTCTTCCGTATTCATTGTAAATAAGTTCTCTTCCATTAAATGGATAGCTGCAAACCCTCCAGAACAACATTAATGCTGCGATGTTACTAGACCATAAATTGCTATTTATTCTGAATACTAACCTTGTACGTTACATAACTCCACATTTTATGTCTTCTTAGAACTACATTACTTTCCATTAATCTGTGCAGTTAATTTCATTGCCTAAAGTTATCTTTATAAACGAGATACACTAACCTGAAAGCCAGCATTATAATGGAAGGTAAAATAGATTGATGAGATACATTTTTCATTGACTGTTGATCTGGTGCATAGGGGTCATAAACTGGACATCCTCCTCTTATACTGCAGGGAGATAAGCTTTAATATTTCACCTAATTGGCTGCATTAAGGGCTCCGTTTAATTGGGTTTAAACTTTGCGTATTGCTCTCCATTTCCAAGAATGTATTTTCTTGGTAAAAAAAATCACTTGCATCTGCAGAGACCCGGATAGTGCCCACTTAATAAATATAGCTGAAAGGATGGACAGTTCCAAATCCTTGCAACAAAACAGCCGTATACCCACTCCCAGTTAGCTACAATACCGGCCGGTGACTCACAGCCTCTCTGTGTCTGAAAACAGCAGCTGGATTTCTGAGCATAAAACCGCATTGGCATCTAGTGGCTTCTTACAGCAAGTCAACTTTTATAGCAATATTAAGCTGAAGGTGATCATTTCAATCTTTAATTGTATTGCATGATTGACTTAAACTCATTTTCTTTCTGCTAATTAGATAAATGATTGCAGGACAATGGTTCTCAAACTTTTTTGCTCAACCAAAAGCCGAGCGTCTCTTCCATAGGGCACGATGGGCAGGTGCCCGGGGGCCCTGCAGCCCAGAGGGCCCGTCAGAGGCAGCTAAAAAAAAAAGTTACTGAAAAAAAGAAGAAGAAAATACTTACCTTGCTCTCAGCTGGCGATCCAGCTCCCTCCATGGTCTCCTCCTCTGTGCGGCGCTCGCAGTGCATGTCGGGCGTGACGTCATCATGCCCGCCCCCGACATCCTTTGCGGAGCGCAGCATGGCGGAGGAGACCATGGAGGGAGCTGGATCGCCAGCTGAGAGCAAGGTAAGTATTTTCTTCTTCTTTTTTTCAGTAACTTTTTTTTTTAGCTGCCTCTGACGGGCCCTCTGGGCTGCAGGGCCCATATATATAATCATTTTTTATTTTTTTATATATATATAGGGGCCCCGGTGCACTGCTTTGCCCGGGGGCCCCAAATGTTGTTAAGAGGTCCCTGCGTAGACTACACACAAATAATCACTTTCTCTCATAGATGTATAGAAGTAACATAGTTTTCTACTGACAAGTCAATCGTAAAAGCAGTAGATGAAAAATAATTTAAGAAAAAGATAAAAACTAATAAAGTAATCAAACTTCCTTATTTATCCCATACTCAATCCAACATTGTTCTTCTCTAGATTGACCTTACCCATAGGCAAACCGATGTGGGGGGGGGGGGGTTCTTAGTACCTGGAAAACCCCCTCCAAGCCTGGGGCACTATATAATTGAGGTGGCTGGACCCTGCTCCGGCTTCACACAGCTCTTCTTGAAAAGGGAGAGCTGCATGTACCTAACAGTAGAGCACGCAGCATTGGCAATGTATATTATAGGGATAGGAAGAGTTGGAAAGCAGCCAAACACTGTCTAAAATTATAGCCACGCCCCCATGCATGCTGGTCACACCCACTGGTGGAAACCCCCCTCTACAAATCCTGCGTTTGCCCCTGTTACCCCCAAGAAAGCTAAACAAACAAGGGGGCAACATTGTTTCCCATTGTCTCTCCCCCTGTTTCCTCTTCTCTGTACAACCTATCATCCCTTTACTTGTGCCATCATACGTCAGAACCTATTCCATAGTCGCCCAAGAGAGCAAGCACTTGTCCCTTAAGGGTATTTACCTTCCTGCAAGAGGGCTACCTGCCCTCTTGCAGGAAGGTAAATGCCCTTACGGGACAGCTATGGCCTATTGAGGCTTTCCACAAATTGGAGCCTACAACAGTTAACTGCAAGATAAAACCTCTGCACATCTGTAAGTAACACAGTTTTAGCCCCGTTCCATTCTCCTTTCCTACAATACAATTACAACAAAGCTGTTGAACTTGGATCTCGTCTGCTCTGATTAATGGCCTTTGTCACCGGTTGTATTGATTACTGCAATTTCCTACCTGTGTAACATATTCTCCCGGGCTGGAAACACCATAATGTGTTTCCTCCAGGACAAAATACCAGACCACAGATTCAGAATATTGATGTTTTCTAATTAACTTAATTACTGAACAATGAGTTTCAGAATTAGAAAGGAATGAGGCAGATTAGAATCTTCCAATGGTAATATGTTTTATGTGATAATTAGACATGTTATGTGAAATTTTTATTTTGCACACCACTAAATAATAAATCATAAATGGAATTAAGAATTTTTACTTAATGAGATTGCTTGTGTTAGAGGTACTATAAATAAGTCTTACCTCAACAAGCTTCCATCTAAGAGAGACATCGGCACTTTAAGATACAAACTGATATTTATAGTAAAAAAAAATAGATACAAACATACTTAATGCAACAATATATTTATTTTTTTCTTCGTTTATGTGTTTTATTTTATTTTCTAGATGTCAATGCTTTTGCTGGACTAAGTGACATCAGGAGAGGGCATGGCTAAAATAAAGCTGAAATGCGCTTTATTTAAAATATTAAGATTGTCTGCACTTAAGAGTATTAGGTGAGCAGTAAACAATGATAGTCAGTTGTATATGTAGTTGTGCGTAGTTTTTATTGTTTTCGCAAGATTTTTTTGTTTTTTGCAAAGGTCCCTCTTAACATAGTAACACATAGCAATGGTCAGTTATCTAATTTATCATTCATTTCATGTAAACCCCAATTTCACCTTCCCTGTTTTAACACGTTCCCCGAATTTAATTTTTTTTCATGGTTCTCTTGTTTCCTAATGTGTTCCATGTGTTCCACTGCCATATTATGGCAAGTGTTCAGCACACAGTAGTAATTATTATTATTATTATTATTATTATTATTATTATTATTATTAATAATAATAACTTTTATTTATATATGGCCAGTATACCCCACAGCACTTTATAATTGGGAATATATGTGTTAGTAATGCAAAATGTAGAACATACTGCTCATACAATACATAGTTTTGATAAGAATAAGTTGTTTTTTTTCCCCTTAAGTTAATGTTTTATTTTACTCTACAGTTGGGTTATTTCCTGCATAAATTATACATACTGCTAAATAAAACAATCCAGCGTGGTCAGTTGCAAATTTCTCTCATATTTTCCTGGATTTAATAACAATTTTTCTGCTCTATAAAATATGTATTTATCTATACAGTATAATTAAATATAGAACAGCTGAGAATTCCTTGAGAAACTGTTAAATACAGTGATTAAATAGAGTCACAGACAGCTACAGACTATCTGTTAAGTTACTAACTCAGTAAAGATGTTCTCTTCTGTTTAGTGAAACACAAAATATTTATTTACTTTGTTTTTATTTTTGTTTCTACATATTGCAAAAATACTTAAAACGATTATGAAATTGTTTTGCAGCTATTCATGAAAAATATATCGCCGGACTCATTACGGAGTAGATGGAACAGTGCAGAATTTTGCAGATCTTTAGAGAGGTCAGTTATCTAATAATCTGTAGAATGTATCAATTTGTATCTGTCGGGGGTAGATGGTACAGGGCAGTATTCTGTAGATATAGAGGTCACTAATAATGTGTAGATTATATTATATGTATCTGGTACAGATGGTAGAGGGTACAGAGCAATGTTTTCCAAATTTCTAGAGATATAACTAAATTAAGATCTGCAGAAATTTCACATTCTCCCGGAATGTCCGGGAGACTCCGGGTAGGTCTCCCGAACTCCTGGATGAGTAGTGCATTCTTCTGCAACTGTTCACTTCTTAGTGACGACGTGATTCTCGGTAAAATGACGCGTTTGCATCATGGGGGGTGGGACCAAAGTGAAACAATTCATTCTTTAGAGTTGGCAAGTATGATATATCAATGGGTATTTTTCAGGAAGTAGATAGAACAGAGAAATGTTCTGCAGATCTGTAGAGCAAAGTTCTTCATATTTAGTCATTAAACCAATAATCTGCCAGAATCTATCAGTATTTATCTGTCTGGTGTTAAATGGTACAGTGCAATGTTCTGCGGCTCTCCAGAGAAAATAGTAAAGAATAATCTGTAGAATATATGTACTTGTCAGAGGTAGATGGAACAGAGAGATGTTTTGCAGATCTCAAGAGAGGTCAGTAAATAAGAATAATCCAAACAGAATAAGATTAACTGTCAGTGATGTAATAGCCTGCAGAATATATTAATATGTACCTGTCAGGGGGCAGATGGAACAGAGCAATGTTCTACAGATCTCAAGAGAGGTCAGTAATATAATAATCTGCAGTATATGTCACTATGTATCTGTCAGGGGAGGAGATAACCCATCTTGGGGCTGCTCAACCGCTCCGCCCAGCTCCAACCCCTAGACAATCCTCACTCAGATGACCTTAGTATCACCTTGCAGGGTGGGGTTTTCCCCATGGGAATTTTGAACTAGTTAATAAAGAGTCTGGCAAGGGAAGATCTGAGTGCGCTGGAATATCCTGAGCGTGGTATCAGAGTTCTGTCTCCTACAAGCTCCAACGTGCGTTTGGATAGCAGCATAATGTCTAAAGCTGGATACACACCGATGTAATCATCATGCAGATCACACGATTCACAACCATTTGATCAGATATTGCATTAGTGTGTACACTCCCACGATCATGTTTTATTGTACCAAAGCACATTGTATCGTTGGATTTGATTTTATAACCACAGTAAAAATACGAATGGAACGATATCGGGAAAATGTGGAAGTGTGTACGCACTCAGGACCAACAGTGCAGGCAGATATCTGTACAGTGTACACAATGTTTTCAGCAGATGGTTATAAGAGATGAAGATCACAGATCAGAAGGTAAGTCGTGTAGGTGTGTGCACAGGAATCGGCTTTATCATCAGGACTTCTAATTGTTGACTGGGGTCCAAACTGCTACCATCTCGGTAGAGAGATTGTAAACCCGTGTGAAGCAAGTTACAAGAAGCACATCTAGCACTTGGCTGGGAATTATTCTCACCGATACAGAATAGGAACCGACAGCGTGACCTAAGAGAAGCTCCAACTTCACCCAGAACTACAGCTTGGTCCAGCTAAGATATTATCATTGAACTCTATAGCGGTTAAGGGATAATTGACTCTGGGATGATATGAAGGTTCCTGTGAAGCCTGGTGATATCTCGGTAGTTGTTATAACTGTTTAATGTTCTTGTTTGCTGTTGTTTACCATTGTGTTTTATCTTCTGTAATTAAGATACTCTTAATATCCTATTTGTATCCTATTTGTCTGTGCGATCCTAAAGAACCCTAAGGTTCGGGGTTAGCTAGTGAGTTCTGTCTCTAACACCCAGAAATTTTCCCCCGGATTTTTGGACAGAATATAAACTAACAGGAACTGATCCATTAAGGAACGCAAAATGAACATAAATTGCATTTTTTAAAACGAACGTAAATCGGGTATACAAACGTCCTCATTCGACTAGGAATGGACCAGAAGATAAATCTGGTGATGAATACAGGTCTAAGCCCATCTGCTCTAACAGACACTATACTGCAGGATAAGACCAATGCATATGTGAAATAATAAAGTCCCAAAAGAATGAACAGAAAAAAAAATCTATTAATGTCACCTGTTAATAATATAGTCATTAATAACAAAAAAAAAATAAAAAAAAGTTTCTTTTTAATTTTTTTTCATACATAAAATACATTTATTGGGATGCTATTAATGTCTACTGTACATAAAATACATTGTTACAGTTGCTCCTGATTGCAAACACATGTTCTAGCTGTATACAAAGCCGTCATCACTAGTAATCAGCACTTACACCTGACCTGTAGCTGGTACAAGTGATACGACTAAAAAGCACGTAACTGAGAAATGCCAATTGGATTTACTTTACAGCTGTGGAAGTAACAAGTGGCACTAACTGTTATGGACAAAGAAAAAGAAAAAACCTTTATATATAGGCACCCAGAAATATGAAAAATAGTACAAATGTGATAGTCCAGCAGCTGTTAATGGAGGATGCAGGTCTCCCAAATAGACAACAACAACAATAGAAAGTAAACAACGCAATAGGACTAATACACAAAAATATGAATAATAATAAAAACTGAATAGTAAGTATTTATAAAAAAACATAAATAGATACACAGTCCAGTAAAAAACATAAAATTTAATACAATAAAACATAAAAAAAACATACATAAAATATACTGAATGTAATCAGAATAAACCCTGCAAATAACAACTACCAACTGGAGAAGCCAGAATCTAGTAATAAGATGGATACAGTATTGTTAAAAATTGACACCATGGGGTAAATGTATCAAGCTGAGAGTTTTCCGGCGGGTTTGAAAAGCCAATCAGATTCTAGCTATCATTTATTTAGTGCATTCTACAAAATGACAGCTAGAATCTGATTGGTTGCTATAGGCAACATCTCCACTTTTCAAACCCGCCGGAAAACTCTCAGCTTGATACATTTACCCCCATATGTCTTGTTTCCAGGTGTATAACCAAGAAGATGGGTATTCCATGTTAAACAAGCAATAATCTGTTTATGTGGATCATAGAAAAATTGCTATAAAACACAGTCAATATAGGACCATTAAAAGTCAATTACTAGTGCATTAATGAAACACTGCAGAAAGTAAATGGCTTATATATGAAAAAACGCATAGGATACCGCGGGCATGTAAAGTGGCTATATTACCGTCCAAATGTCAAATCACTCCCCCAGACAAACAGAGGTACCCGGGAATGTCTGACCATAGCTCTCACCCTACGGGCAAGCAGATCTAAGCGCACTCACGTGAATGGAGAAAGAAAGAAGCTGAGTACTGAGCCTGGACTCCTCTGGCTCGTCTGCTGACTGCAATAGCTGTTAGGCCAGTGGCTCTGGAGAAACCAATGTGAAATCGGCAATCAGATGTAAAGCGGCTTGGGTGGCTCGTAGAACGATGACAGTCTGCATCCAATGCAATACAAAAAGACAGTTGTCAGCATTTATCCTTTACACTGCATATCTGTGTGTGTCTAGCACAATGAAAACATGAGGTATTAGTTCATATTTTGATCAAAACATTTAAGTCTGCATCCCAGCATCAAGCTCTGCGTCCTGTGATAGCGTGCTGGACGAAAGTATAAAGTTCCACACCATGGTATGGTAGATAAACAATCCTGTGTGATAAAACCAATCCAATAATGTCAAAGTTGGTGGTAGTAATTAGAACAGGGTAACCTGACGCGTTTCATTACACTAGGTAACGTCATCAGAGGAGAACACAGTAGATCTAACAGGGTTCAAAACCTCAGTTAAATAGCTTAAACTAATTAATTAATTAATCAATCATGCATGCAACTGGTGATCTGTGGTTGAACAAATACCAAAGTAACCTACATAAAGAGATTAACCTCATATGGGTGAGACCTATTTCCTAAATAACAAATAAGCACAAAATACATAACAAAGATAAAAAAACAAGAAAAAACAAACTAAATATAATAATGATGATATATATGCATATATATATATATATATATATATATATATATAGAAAATGAAAATAAATGTAAAAAATAAAAAGAGATATAAATATAACAAATGGTGAAAATAAAATCAACTATACTAGGTCATATAATGTGTATAAGTACAATCATATGACTGAGTATATAGAAAAATAGATAAAAATAAAAATAAATAGATATAAAAATAATTATAAAAATAAAAAATGAATAATAATTAATAAATGAAAAATAAATAATAAATAATAAAAAATATATATATACCCAGTATGTCATAGTAGTAAATAAAATGAAATTAAATAAATTAAAATAAATATACTATAAATCACTGAACATATATAGCATCAAAAAGTAATTATAAAAAAGAAAAAATATATCTATTATCAATCTAAACAATGTGTAATCAGAGCTAAGGGAGTGATCTAGACAGATAACCAGCATTAATCTAACTTATATAATATTATCCATGGCTTCATTAAGACCATCAGGAAATATGGAATTTAGCCGGTGCATCCACAATGCCTCCTGTTGACATAATTTGCTGTATCTATCACCTCCTATAGCGGTGCTTTTGGCATGTACTACACCATATACAGCTAAACAGGAGGGATCCCCATTGTGGACAGTAGCATAATGATGTGAAACACTATGGAATGGATATTTGTTCAGAATATTGCGTCTATGTTCTACAATCCTCCTTTTCAGAGGTCTGGTGGTTCTTCCTATGTACTGAAGAGAACAACTACACTGTAGTAAATAGATGACAAACTCAGTACTGCAGTTAATAAAACCCACTAAACCAAATATGTAATAATTTTTAGTGGAAATAAGCTCCTTAGAACCATATTTAATATATTTGCATGTAATGCAATTCAATTTGGAACATTTGAAGGTGCCATACACTGGTTTTTATAACCAATTAAAAGTAGACTCTAGTTAATTAATTGATTGGTTCTTGCTCTTAAGAAAACTTGGTGCTAGGATATTTTTTAAGTTACACTTTTTCCTAAAAATTATCTTAGGCCGCTCTGGGAGCAATGTCTGCAAGGTCAAGTCTTGTTTTAGAATAGGACAATAATTGTTAATAATTATTTTAATCTGATGTGAGGCACTATTACATTTTGAAATAAAAGCCATATCTGTAAATTGTGATTGTGTATGGACTTCTTTTTCCTTGTTTTTTAATAACAAAGTTGTATCCAATATTTTCACCTTATCATAGGATTTTTGTAGAAGAGAATCGGGGTAACCCCTCTCTTTAAATGAGCTGATCATCTCTTCTGCCTGTTTTTCAAAATCAGTCATAGTCAAACAATTGCGTCTAATATGCATGATTTGCCCCTTTGGAATATTATCCTTCCATATTTTATAATGGGCACTGTTGTAATGAAGAAAATTGTTGGTGTCAACCTTCTTCTTGAAGGTCATAGTTTCAATTTGTGATCTATTGATGATGAAGGTCAAGTCCAGGAAATCTATGGTGTTCTTATTACAAATATGAGTGAATTTCAAATTAAATGTGTTAATATTTAAATAATTAACACAATTAAGTGCTGATTGTTTATTACCCTTCCAAATAATAAATAGATTGTCTATATGATGGCCATAAAGGACCAGTTTTGCCCCAAACTCACCACCCCAAATGCGCTCATCCTCAAAAAAAAAAACATGTAGAAGTTCAGGTAGCTCAGGGCAAACCTGGTTCCCATGGCCGTACCCATCACCTGTAAGAAATACTCATCCTCAATCAAAAAATAATTGTGCATCAGAATATGTGTAATAGAATCCACAATAAACCTCTGATGTATCTCTTCCAGGTCACTTTTGGAAAAAAGGGTTTGTTTTATAATATTAACACCCAACTCATGGGGCATATTTGTGTAGATAGCTTGTACATCAAGAGTAAGGAAACCATATTCCTCTTGCCAAACTATACCCATGGTAAGATGTAAAAGGTGCATAGAGTCACGTATACAGGATCTGAAAGAACAAACAAGAGGGTGTAAATGAAAATCAACATAGAAAGATAAGTTGGAAGTGAGGGAAGCCACCCCCGAAATGATGGAATGCCCAGGATGTGAAAAATGGGCTTTATGTATTTTAGGAAGGTGATAATAAACTAACTAACTGTTATGGAACTACAAATCCCATAATTCCCTGGGGGAAGGGGAGAGAGAATCTGGGGAGTGTGAAGGAGTGATGGGGGAAGAGAGATTGAAATATCATTAGTAAATTACATTTCTGTACAAATTAAATATATCACAAAATATATGATAAATTTAATAAAGCTCTTTTATTATTAACGAGTAAAATTACATAAAAAATAGCGCATCTCCGCCCATATGCATCTCGAGATGTATCCACCTCTCCGTCAGACACATATGTGCCTTATTCATGATAAGTCGTCATTATCAGATCCTTACACTTGCCCATTTTTCCTGCTTCCAACACATCAACTTCAAGAACTGACTGTTCACTTGCTGCCTTATATATCCCACCCCTTGACAGGTGCCATTATAATGAGATCAAAGTCAAAATTATTCAAAATGATTGGTGTGTATGTGCCCATTTTCTGGGCATGAACAGAGGAGCAAATTCACACAAGATATGCTAGAAAGCTTAAATTCAGTTCATGATAAAAGTTTCATATCCAAAACTTTTTATTAATTTCCCCTACAGAAATCTGTCTATTGGAACCCACCAAGCACAAATTGTGTTTGTGACACAGCTGACCTGAGGTCAAGTGCTAGGTAACCTAATAAGTAATTCATTTTCTATTAATCAATGATTTTGTGGCCATTAAATATTACTGAGCACATTAATATTTCATGATTATTTCAATGTCCTGTTCATTCTCCAATTACTCACTAATCAGGTCAATGGTTCATAGTTTTGTTCATTAATTTTCTGAAGTTTGTTATAAGTAGATTTCCCACTTATAAAAGTCAGCCGATTAAGGCCAAATATTCAGCATTCTGAGACCACATCAGAATACAAAGCAGTAGAAATGCTGCAAATTAGTTCAGCGTTACTTAATGAATTTCCCAGCAGGTTGACCATTTCTGTCCTGAAATTTTCTTTTAAGCATTCTCTGCTGAGTACTTGTGTCCCCGGAATATAGCTGCATTGTAAAATACCATATGACATGGAAGCAGTAGAAGCAATCAGTGAATAGGCCAGGATTCAGGAAAAGGTCACGTGGACCTGGCCCTGGGGTGGCAGAATTTCTGGGCAAGACCACCCCTTGCTTCATCAACTTAATATATTTTTTATTATTGTTATTTTTTGTCCCAAATCTATCCAGTGTCTATCTAAGGTGTGGTAGCCCTTCAGTTAGAATAAGAGGTTGGTGTTTATTGAAGGCCTAAAGGGCAAATCAATTACAAGCAATACTTGAATAGTTGCCTTGTGCATCCTTTGGCTGCACAAATTGTAGGCAATTACTGTACTGATCATGTGATAAAATTCACTTAAGTCTACTTGTTTTTTGTTCACAACCTTATGTGTTTATAATGTGATCAGAACTGCAATAATAAGGCAAACTGTATCTCTGGTACCTAGTGGTACCTAGTATAAAAAAGCTCACCCTAGCCTTGGTAACTAGTGCAAAAGAGAAGACTCCAATCATTGGGACTAGAAAAAAAACCAACCACTAGTTCTGTTGGCAACTGTAGCAAAGCAGTACCCAGTCTTGGCGGCTACTATAGAAAAGCCAAGCATTATCCTGGTGGCTAGTGTAAACTATCCGCCCCCCGGAGTCTGCTTACATTAGAGTCTCATAGGTTTTGGCCACTGGAGCTACTATCTCCTTTCACTAGTATTGTACTTGCAACTGCACCTTCTTCATACTTCTGTAGGTGCTCTCCACAGTACTTTAGCTTAGCCCACAAGTGCACCGTCTCATATCAATCCCAAGCTCTGAACTTTGGACCAAGCAAACCCACCGCTGCCACCATATTGTGATGATGCCCATGGCTATACATAGGCATTGCCCTTGGCATTAACTAAATGAATGTCCACTCAATATATATTCTTCTGCTGAGCTATATGTTTTGTTAGGAATAGGGGATCCGGGCACGTTTTTGTAAGAATCACAGCTCAGAAAGAAGCCAAATAGAAATGAATACAACTTATTTTGGCAGTAACTGCACAATATTATACAGGTAAGAACAATAGCTTTAACTAGCCTCAGCACAGGCTAGACAGACAGACAGACCAGGGACTACACACAGGTGACATCACAGGTGACTCTGGGCACTAATGACCATTTCTACTGACCTTCTGATCCAAAATATGCAGAGTTCCAACCTCTGCCACTTTATTGTCAACCAGGCAGTGACCAAGCCCAGAAGATCCCTCAACTTTTGGTAGACTCACTCCAATTAACTTAGTCTGTTTTAAGACACTACAGGCTGTGAGTCATCAAGGAGCGTATCAGACAATTTTGTGCATATCGTTCACAAAATCACTCTGTGCATGCTCAGAACTGGACGATACACAACAGAACGGAGCCAAGTCATCTTCAATGCGCAAATGACACTTACTACAGCCTACGATTTTGTGGTGGGGAATGGTTGGATACACTTAGGCATTGTACAGTAAGGGTGTTCCCGTGCAACCACATCCAACTTAAACTCAGGTGCATGCAGTAGTACGCTGGTTTTCGGCAGTAGGTAGAGACGATTTATGGGCAGTTTAAACCCAAATCACAGTGCGCTCAATATGCTTACCTTAGTGACTCAGGCCCTAGAATGTTTTGGCAGGCTCTGGCTAGCCCACCAGTCACACTGGTATAATGGGATGCTGGACCCTCAGACAGCACCAGGGGGTAAATGTATCAAGCTGAGAGTCTCCGGTGGGTTTGAAATGTGGAGATGTTGCCTATAGCCTATAGCAACCAACCAGAATCTAGCGATCATTTTAGTGGAATGTACTAAATAAATGATAGCTAGAATCTGATTGGTTGCTGTAGGCAACATCTCCACTTTTCAAACCCACCGGAGACTCTCAGCTTAGGCCCAGAAGTCAGTGTTTTTAAATAGTTATTTTCCTACAACTCCCCCAATGATGGAGTTGGATTCAGGTTTCACAGGGAAGAATTGCTATTGGGCACCTTTATTCCTAGGGGATGAGCTAAGATTTTGTGCCCATCATACCTCTCTTGGTGCCCCTTGCCAATGTTGGTTCTGCTGAATCTCAGGACGATTCACACAAAAGAGTGTTACTAATGGGACAACATGACTGTTAAAGAGCTAAGAGGAGCTGGACCAAAATAATTTATTGCATAACCATTTAGTGGAAAAGTAGCTCTCATCCTTTCTTGTTCGCTGGAAATTCTCCTTATGGGATGGGGGTTAAACATGTTCATGTACGTATGACATAAGCACACATTGTTCTATTAAGCAAGATACTTAAATAAGCAATAAGTTGGCACCTGGTGACTAAAACAAAGCATACGTAGATAGGGGTCATTTCAGGAGAAAGTTGGGTACCAGACTGGCTTGAACTTTTTCAAGGATGCCCGGGGTGTGCTTTCCGCTACACTGCCCAAGAAGTGTGAGCCGTTCCAGGCACCAGTCAAGAAAACTTGTGGTGGCAGAAATCACCTTCCTAGGACTGCTGACACCACATTTGGTTGAGGAGCAATAAGAGTAGCTAGTCATGGTTTGTTGGTGGAAACCGGCGTTACCCCAAAAAGCCCGGTGGAGCGAGGTTCCAAAGAAAGCACATGATGTCACACTAGTGGTGAGCATGTTGTTACTTCAGCATTAAAAAATAATAATAATTATAATAACCCCACCTTGCTAGGCAATGTCCTTTATAGACACACACTTTCTCATTGTCCTGACACATCTCTTTGTGAGGTTGGATATTTGATATTCCAGTTCGGGGTGGTCAGTATTCTCCCGGTGTTGTCAATCTCCATCATGCCCATATCTCTGGCCAACTGTAGTAGCTCTATGTGTCTGGCACTGCCTTTCTCCTTCTTCCTGGGTTTAATGTGATTGTGCTTCACTTCCCAGGGATTGGTGACACTCAGCGATCTGTAGCCTGAGCAGCGGTTTTGGAGATCCACCTTCTGTATTGGATCTAATTTGCAGAAGAAAGGTGTAGAGACACATTGATTACTTCTCAGTGGGTCAGAAAAGCTCTAGTCTTCCACTGAGACCCAGTACACAGCTGCAATCCCACACTTTCATTTCTCCAGCTCCTATCTCTCCGAGGAAGTATTCTAAAGTGTCTGCAAAGTAATTGCTCTCAAGTGCTGATGCACAAAGGTCATTGCCACTTCCAGGAACTAGTTGCAGGAGCTATAAATGATTCTCTCACTCACTGAAAATATGTTTTAACAGGAGAATATTGGAAGGATAATAGAATATTTTTGTGGATCAGCTCAAGCACTGTGAGCTCACGTCCCGAGCGTGACAATAAAGATCTGAGGAGTAGGTTGTCAGCATCGATATGTCGTTGGATTGCTCACCCACTAATAGAGAATATAAGCTGGGTTTAGAACATTGTTATTCAGGTAAGTTTTACCCTACTGATGATGTGTTAATCCTGAGCAGTACGAGAGAAACCGCAGGTTCAGAAATGTGGTGTATGTGCTTGGCTGAGGAGCCAATGGGATGAACCTACCATCAGTGGGATGAAGTCAGTATCCCCCCCTAAATGTTTTAGTGGTGGAACTACCAGTCCAGAGCCAGAGGTGAGGATGGCCCGGAAATGCTGGGTCGGTTTCCTGAGGTCCACGCTCTGCTCCCTGGTGGCTCCACTGTGCATGCTCACAAGAGCATGGGCGGGAGCAGGGGATATCTTCTGAGAGCAGAGCAGGATTCCCCGGGAGGGTGGAGCACCACACCGATTATGAACTCTCCCAAAAATTTTGCTATGGGGCACAGTGATGATGTGTTTCACCCCTGGACCAGCCTGTTACTGACTCATAGGGCAGGGAGAGGGGTTACATTGAGAATAGGGCAGCTTAAGATGTAAGCATACCTCCCAAATGTCCCGATTTCGGTGCTCTGTCCCACTGTCCCTCCCTCCCCCAGGGACATGATTGTCATGCAGGTGGGAATGTTGGGAAAGGGAGATATCTAATGGGCATCCCAGTACTTTACACTGGGGTGACCACGCCCACACCACGGAATGGCCACGCCCAACTATGACGTGGCCACATCCCATTGACATGTGGTCATGCTCCGTGTCCCGCTGCATATCGGAAGTTTTGTATATGCCTCTTGCTGTGTCTGGGTGGGCCCAGTAATTAGCCCCACGGCATATTGTCCTCTTTAGATTGTGAGGACACAACTCTCAATATAACTAAGTACAGACAAACTTCTTTCAGTTTGCAGATGATTTTCTGAAAAGTGTAAAAAAAAATGTCAGTTTTCTTTAATAACAACAGAACCAGAATTAGTCTCATAAAACCTCTTCTGCACGCGGCACTCGGAAGCTGCGAGGATGTGGGGGCCAGGAGGATAATTATTTCTCATGTACTCAAACCAAACTGCAGTCATCTGTCAGGGAAAGAACATTTTAATGTTCAGAAAAACTAAACAGAATAAGAAGTTTTGTCTTGTGGCGTCTTACATCAAAGTAAAAGATTTTTTAATGAAAAATACAATGAGTGCAAAAAACACATATAGGGATATAATTATGCAAATAGAAGGTTAATTACCTTCTAATTAGTTTTGAAAATAGCGGATCAATGTTCAAGCCACTTTTGCAGAGTGTTAGCGCAGTGGAGCACACTGTGAGGGAGAGACGTCCGGCTACTAACCCTACATCTAATTCTAGCTCACCCCGTCAGGTTCTTCTCACAAACGGCCGGTCTGTTCCCTTCCACGCGTTCCTCTTCCGATGCTGGTGTTTCTTGGCAGCTTCTTCTCGACAGGTGAGTGTTTCAAGTGGCTCGCAGCTGGAGCGCAGACGTCACTGGTACACCTCCAGTACTTGGCTTGCGGGCGTGTGCTAATTGTCTCCTGGTAATCTCCTACGCGTTTCGTCCACTAGGACTTTGTCAAGGATCCTCTTCATTAAGAGACTTATTTTGACAGGAGCAGCATCAGCATTAAAATGAGTGCACCCACTTGTTTTATATTTTCTAAAAGTCAAAGATTTGTTGCAAGGGGGTGATTGACAATGTCCACATATTCTTTTCCCTATTCACATTTGTCACCAGATTGATAACAAGCTCCAAATCAACACAAACAATCTGGTCCTGCAAATTAATTTGTTGTAAACAATGGGATCATCTTAGGGGGGTAGACACCAAATTCTATCCAATCCTATCTGACCTGAATAAATTCATTGATATTTTAAGCTCCTCACAACAGCCAGGGAGGAGGAACAGATCAGAGTTAGTGACAACATGGGCGTAAATTATTTTTTAAAACATTCGCGGAAAAAGAGCGTATTTGCACAAAAACAAAAAAAAGTTTATTCTTTTTCATTTCATTCTTTCTATAAAATACATTTCTTAGAATATAATTAATGTCTACTGTACATATAATACATTGTTACAGTTGCTCCTGATTACAAACACATGTTCTAGCTGTATACACAGCCGTCATCATTAGTAATCAGCACTTACACCTGACCTGTAGCTGCAGCGAGAGATACGGCAGAAAAACATGAACGTTAGAGATGCCCAAAGCTTGTATCAGATGCTGCTCTGTGCCCTCGAGCTTGGCACGCCCTTACTGTACACTGACTACGGGCATACACCCAAATAGCTCCCCGTTCCGTCTATGAAATTGTAGGTGGTAGTAAGGGTCCTATGCACTCGAGGATGAAGTGGATGCTGTTGCGCTCACTAGAGTATATTCATGTTCTGGGCGAATTTACGCAAAATACGGCACATACGGCTTTTATGTTCCTTAATGATTTAGGCCCTGAATGTTTTGTGCTTTGTAAATTGTGTTTTTGTTTGTATTTTATGCTGAAAAGCAATGTAAATGCTGTTGCCTGATGTTATTCTCCCACACGTTACAGTTTGTACATTGGGTTATTGAGCTAAGATGGAGGTGACTGCGCGGATATGATGGGAGGAGCTGGGTGGATCGGTCCCTTTCTTGCTAAATGTGGTTTATAATTACTGATAAGCCTCCTATTACACCCACATGCATAAATGAGATTGTGGAGTAACAGCGTCCCCTCACTCTCATAACTTATCTAAGAAATACATAAATATTAAACAAGCAATATTACAGGAGGAGACTGAAAATGTATTAATGACATGGGTGGTCCAAAAGGGATAATAGTTCTGTGGGTAAATGTATCAATCGACGCATTCTGCAAGTCGCCGAATATTCGGCGACTTTGCAGGACAAATTAAACAGCAATGTCTTTATAAAGACATTCCCGTTTTAAATCTGCACTGCAAAGTCAGCAACTTGCAGAATAAACAGATTGATACATTTACCCCCAGGACTTCGATGTGACATTTTTACTTTTACCCGCATATTAATTTTCGCCCCTGGGTTGCACAGAGCGTGAAGTCCCAACTAGACAAATAGGTGCATTTAAGAACGTGCCGCAAAGGACAGGACATTTATCCCGAATACTGGACAGTTATCGCAATGATGGATCCCATCCAACGCAGTGTGTACCTGCAGAGGTGTTTTTAGGGAAGGTTGAAGGACGTGGAGCGCCCCAACCTAATTTGAACATGGCACCTTATTATGCTGTCCTGATGTGGGACAACCAAAAGTCCGGAGGTATGTAATTTAATGCGATTGGAAAATAAGTAGGAAGAGCAGAGAAATGTGTCCCAGGAGTAACTGAGCATTCTGAAAAGTATGTAGTAATATTAGAGAGGTCAATATTTTATTGAACCTGGGGTCCTAAACTCCAGTATTTATAATTTTATATAATATATATTAATAAATATATAAAGAGTGTTACAATGGGACGTGGAAAGCTGTTAAGAGTGGCCAGAGAGTATTTTGTCTTCGACCCAGATGCCTGCCCCCTTAGCCTTTGAATCTGGTTGCGCCTGGGTACAGCGGAGCGGCGCATGCGCAATCTACTGCAGCGGTCGGGACTGAAAATGCCAGCACCGGCCTTGTCTACAAATCTGCAGAGGGACAGTCCTATTTTAGCGGATGCGGCCTAGAAATTTAATGACATGGACTAGTGCTTAGAGGACAAAGCATGAATATACAAGTCTCAATTTTCAAATCAGGAATGTTTGGAAGTAATGGAATGAAACAGGTTGTTTATTTTTTACTTGGTTTGGTATAAACCACCCAAATTTTTAAATTTCTAAACCAGGACATGGGCACGCCTCCTCCGAAATTGGGCCGTGACCACATCATGACAGTGGCGTGTTCGCACCAAAGACTGTAAGATCCCTCACACACATGGGAGGGGGGGGGGGTGTAGAGAGCTTTGAATTGCCGGACACACCAAGGGGCGCATACCTCCCAAGTCGTAATAAACATGACTGCACATATTTCACACAAGACACTGCAAAAACCTTAATTCATGCATTTATCATCTCCCGCATTGACTATTGCAGTTCCCCCCTTACTGGTCTTCCCCAAAACAGACTCAAACCCCTACAATCTATTTTGCATGCAGCGGCAAAATAGATTTTTCTTGCAAACCGTTATTCCTCTGCTGAATCACTCTGTATGTCTCTACACTGGTTGCCTGTTTTCTACTGAATCCAATATAAAATACCTTTACTAACCTACAAGGCCATCAACAAAGCTGCACCAACATACATCTCCTCTCTTGTCTCAAAATATCTCCCAACTCAGCAACTCCGTTCTGCACAAGATCTGCGTCTCTCATCCACCCTCATTACATTCTTCCATTCCTGGTTACAGGACTTTTTTCGGGCTGCACCCACTCTATGAAATTCTCTCCCTCGCACAGTAAGCCTCTCCTCTGGTCTACAAACTTTCAAGCGTTCTCTGAAAACCCACCTCTTCAGACAAGCTTCTAATATTCCTCAACCACCCTCTTAACCTCACTACATTACCCTATTACCATTCGTTACACAATTTCACACAAGACAACGACCCCCTGACCAACATTGTTGTGTGACAGGATCATTTAGCTTATGAGTCACTTTTACCTTTGCAGTCTGGCTGGACCGAAATGCAAAATGTAGACTTAACGTCATGTGTCAAACTCCCATTGTCCCATAGATTGTAAGCTTGCGAGCAGCCTTCTCGCCTCTTTGTCTGTATTACCCAGTTTGTTTATTAGTTTACTGTGTTTGTCCCCAATTGTAAAGCGCTACGGAATATGTTGGCACTATATAAATAAATAAATGATGATGATGATGATGATGATGCATGACGGCTAGACAATCCCACCAAATCAGGACAGTCGGGTGATTTGTTTGTGTGCAATCCATTAATAACTTATTGTGAAACATAGAACAAGTAACAATGGTAGCAGAGTTGAGCGTTCCTGATGTTTTGACCACAATTCCTGAGACTCTGAAATATCCATAATATCCAAAATAAATACAGTAATAACGAATAGGAGAAAAAATTGGAAAAATAATACAACGTCCTCTTGTATCTTTAAATTCACAGAACATGTATCAAGTTTTAATGTCGCCCATTATCCAGACCGCCTACGAAGCCGTCCCTGAGGGCACGGGAGCCTTCTCCTGGCTCACCAGTCTATCTTAATGTTATATCTCATTTGTTTGTGCTTGCAAAACCACAGAGTAAATACGCAGTAAAATCTGATTAAGGATGTTTTGAAAGAACATTTGTTGGAGCAGTCTGGGATAGAATTGAGTATTTGGATGATATCGCTCAAGAAAAATTAATGAACGGAGCTCTTCCTGTCTGTAAATGACATTAAAGTATTTTCAAGTGAACTTTCCGGTCTGATGTTCCAAGAAGGGTGAAGACTGTGGTAGAAATCACATTTCTGTATTTATATTAGTGAGTGAAACACCCAGCAGCATTATATAAATACACAGGTGGATATTCTATCAGACTGGTGCTGTAACATTATACTCTATAATGTTACACCACATTTTTTTAGTTTGTTTCCACCTTCCCTTATGCTAATGAGAAAACACTGGGCGTTGTTTAGTTCACGCCACAAGAACATAGTTGCCAACATAGGCAAAATGTGTTCCGGGAGGTCCGGGAGGCAGGTGGGTGTGTGGGGGTTTGGCTCAAAGAATCGCGTTGTTAGCCCCGCCCTCCAAAGCCATCTTTTTCGGACATTAAAATAGGGGGTGGGGCCACAATGACGCGTACACGGTTCCACTAAGCCCCGCCCCCTCCTTTTAATTTGTAGATCCGATTTCGGGAGTCTCCCGGACATTCCGGGAGATTTGGCAAGTATGCACAAGAAAGGGTCATATACCTATACAATAAAACATGGGTTTAAAAAATAAATTTAAAAAAAGGACATTTTTACTTCTGGTGACTGCTTAATATGGTGTCAAATTGTTTAATGGTTTCCTCAAAGGCACTTTAAGAAGATTTTCAGGTTGGTCAACTTCTATAGAATATATACCAGAAAGTTACAAATAGAGCAGTGTGATTGAATACAGAAAGAACACTAATATATAAGAGTAATTTTATAGCATTGAAAAGAGCTGACACTCTAATATGGAGGATGGACACAAAAAGCAAAGAAATCTAACGGCAGAGGAATCAGTACTCAGTGGGCCTTATTTACAGTTAGAAGCAAAGCAGAAAAAAGGAGAAAATTTGCATCTTGGCAAATCCAGGTCGCAGGCGAGGGGGGGTTAATTTAAAGTGTATGGAGGGATTTAGGACAGAGAGGTGGCGTGTCCAAGCTTTGCTCTAAATCACAGTATACAAAATAAAGCAGACAGTGCTTTCCCTGCATGCAAAGAAAAAAATAAATGCATTTGCACCCCGTACATTGCAAGATGTTTTGTCTGGGAACAAATTTGCGCCTATATTTTTGCTTTGCTCCTGACTCCTGAGGCCAGACGTGTTTAAGACGACAGCGCTGAGACACAATTAGTCACATCTGAAAGTGCTCCCGTCATTCTCTCCCCAGTGTTATATCACGCTGAATTCTGATGACCTGGTTTCCAGGGAAACATGATTGGAGGCAATAACAAAACATAGTGCATTAACTTTCTACGTTTTTCCTGTAAGTACAAACACGTTCTCCCCCTTGATAACAACTCACAATTAAAGTAGCAGCGAATTGTTTATTTGTGTCGTAAGACTGTTTTAAAATTGCTCTTCAACTTTCTCTCTGGCAGCTGAATCATTCCCGCTGCTCGGTCCTCGCAAGGTGATCATTCTCCACGTTTTGTTTAGCTTAATTCATTGTTTGCTTTCAGTATGGATTCCGCACATTTCAGAGAATCTGTCAGTCTGAGGGTGTTAAATTCCTGGCTGCAGATTCCAGGGTCAAGGGTGGAACTAAATGGTCCTTCTGTGTCACTCACCGGACTGTGAGTGCTTCTTCCCGGACATTTAGGAACCGTGGCCGTCCTCCATCCTGAGGGACTGCGCATGCGCAGCCCTTTCTATACCTTCAGTGTATGTTCCTTTAACTTAATTGGCAGATCAGGCAACCTCCCTATATTAAGCACCTGTGGTCAACACCACGTTGCCTGATCTTGGAGTCTCATTCCCCATGAGTCTCTGAAGGTGTTCCTGTGTTTCCTCGTTTATTCAGCCCAGCTGATTCCTGTGGTTTCCAAACCACTTCTACACCTGTGGTTTCCAAACCACTTCTACTACTGTGGTTCCCATACCACTTCTACCATCTACTGTATCATCGTGACTGTGAGCTGATTCCTATCCGCTGCCTCCGTGCACTACAGTCTTCTAACCACTTCAACTCTACCTTGTATCATTGGGACTGTTAGCTGATGCCTATCCGCTGCCTCCGTGCACTACAGTCTTTCATTCACATCCACTCACCTGTTCATGATTGTGACTGCCAGCTGATTCCTATCCGCTGCCTCCGTGCACTACAGGCTTCAACCTGCAACTCGTCTGTGTTTCATCATCGTGACTGTTTGGCTGATTCCTATCCGCTGCCTCCGTGCACTACAGTCTTCAACCTGCAACTCGTCGGTGTTTCATCATCGTGACTGCTAGCTGATTCCTATCCGCTGCCTCCGTGCACTACAGTCTTCAACCTGCAACCCGTCTGTGTTTCATCGTGACTGTTTAGCTGATTCCTATCCGCTGCCTCTGTGCGCTTCAGTCTTCAGTCCTTGTCAACTCTCCCGTGTTTCCTTGAGTCTGCTGCCACTATTGCTACCCGCTAC
Organism: Mixophyes fleayi; assembly: GCF_038048845.1. Classification (NCBI taxonomy): domain Eukaryota; kingdom Metazoa; phylum Chordata; class Amphibia; order Anura; family Limnodynastidae; genus Mixophyes; species Mixophyes fleayi. The sequence continues at coordinate 5,907,215 of NC_134407.1, read as the reverse complement.
TCTCCGTGATCAACTGTTCCAGTTCAACTCTGCTCTGGTGTCCCATCGTTACTGCACCTGCTGGTTGCTATTGGCTACCTCCGTGTTCCCGCAGAGACCCGCTGCTGTTACTTCTCAGCGCTACGCATCCATCTACTGCTGATCCGCTCTCCACGCCTTCCTGGGTTCCCTGCTGGTCTACCTACCTGTGCGCTGCACCTGCTAGACCACCGCTTCACCCATCCAGGGACTTTGCATCCTGCCGGCCTCCTGCCGTTCAGGTATCTCTGCACTTCTGTCTGACTGCCTTCTCCTGAACCACGGTATGCATACTTCCCATTGACTGTGCTGTGTATTGCATACCTTGCTGGACTGAGTTGATTCTCCTCTGGAGTGTACTATCCGCTGAGTCTATTGCCATCATTGACTGTGTTATCTCATGCTGGATTACTTCAAGAGACTTTCTATATTGGCAGTGTTGTTCAGTCATTTATACATTTATATTGTGCATATTACTGTGGATCAAAGTCAAGGTGCCCGTGTATATATTGTGTTGCAGTCTCTCCCCGTGCACCTCCTCACATATATATTCAGTGGTACAACTTGCTAGTGGCAGACCACTGACCCCTGTTTACAGTTTCACCTGTTCCAGTATCCTCTCACATAGCAGTGGTACAACTTGCTAACGCAGACCACTGACTCCCCGGATACCTCCACTTGGATTCCATTCCTTCACTCAGACAGCGGTACAACTTGCTATCCGCAGACCGCTGACTCTCATCACCTCCTCGTTTCTGTTGGACATTCCTCCTCACTATAGCAGTGGTACAACTTGCTACCGCAGACCACTGACTACCTTCACGTGTTCTTTGTCCATACAGTTCCTCGTGTATTACTACCTCCATATTGCCAGTGCTGCTAGTCATAGACTTTCCTGAGCATCTCATCATCTGCTATTTCCTGTTCCGTGATCACCCTGCTACCAGAGTACCATATTACCACCTATACTGCTCTGGTAAGCCTATCACCTGGTGATCCCTGGGTAAAGACTCCTAGTGCCCGTGACAGTAAGATCAGGCCATGACAGACCCAGATACGGAACCTACCGCTAAAGAGATGCTGCAGCATCTGGTCAGCCGTGTGGAGCAACAGGATGCTCGCCAACAGCTGTTACTTCAATGTTACCAATCGTTAACCTCCCAAGGAACATCTGGACAGACTGTTACAGCTAATATTGAAGCTCCTGTGCTTTCCTCCGTTTCCCCAGTGCCATCCCAGGTGTCTACAGCTCCTACGCTTCACCTGCCTACTCCGTCAAAATATGACGGGGACCCCAAAACTTGTAGAGGTTTCCTTAACCAATGTTCAGTCCATTTTGAACTCCAACCTCAAAATTTTTCTACCCATCGTTCCAGAGTGGCCTATCTTATCTCATTGTTTTCTGGACAAGCCCTGGCTTGGGCCTCCCCTCTGTGGGAAAGAAACGATCCAATTCTACAAGATAGTGCCAAATTCATTTCCACGTTCCGAAGTGTGTTCGATGAACCAGGTCGTGTGACCTCCGCTGCTTCCAGCATTCTTCGTTTGCGACAAGGCTCCCATACAGTAGGACAGTATGTCATTCAATTTAGGATCTTAGCCTCTGAACTTCAGTGGAACACTGAAGCATTAGTTGCCGCCTTCTGGCAGGGGCTCTCCGATAAAATTAAAGATGCACTGACTACCCAAGAGCTTCCTTCGTCACTAGAAGATTTGATCTCTCTTTGCCATCGTGTAGATATGAGATTTCGTGAAAGAGAGTCTGAGAAAACAACGGCTGTCAAAGCACCTCTTCGTTTAAACCCTCAATTTCGTCCAGCTCCATCCTCTGTGATTCCCATGGAGATAGGACGTTCCAAATTATCTTCAGAGGAGAGGAAACGAAGAGTAAAGAATAGACTCTGTATCTATTGTGCTGATTCCACGCATATGCTCAGCTCTTGCCCTAAGAGATCGGGAAATGCCAGGCCCTAACTAGTTCTGGAGAGGTGAAGTTAGGGTCCCTGGAGTCCTCTCCATTGTCTATGAAATCTAAAGTCTGCGCTTTCGATGTTACGATTTCCTTTGCTACCAAATCCTTTGAGTCACAGGCATTGATTGATTCCGGAGCAGCAGGAAATTTCATTTCTAAATCACTAGTGAATCAATGGTCCCTACCAGTGATCACTCTAAAAACACCCATTACTGTGACGGCTATAGATGGATCACGCCTCATCAATGGTCTCATCACCCAGAGTACGTCTCCAGTAACCCTTCAGGTTGGTGTACTACACCATGAAGAAATTTCGTTTTTAATTCTTCCAGTTACGACAAGTCCGATTGTCTTAGGCCTTCCATGGCTTCAGTGTCACTCTCCCCAGATTGACTGGCGCACCCCTCAAGTTACGTCTTGGGGGTCTGAATGTCACCATCGTTGCCTCTCTCAAGTTATTCCTCTTAAAGTACAGCAATCTTCCATCTCATCTTCCTCCTCGGGACTCCCTCCTCAGTATGCTTCATTTGCCGATGTGTTTGATAAAGCTCAGTCTGAACGTCTTCCTCCTCATCGTTCTTGGGATTGTCCGATCGACCTTCTACCTGGCAAGACTCCTCCCAGGGGTCGGGTCTATCCTCTCTCGTTACCTGAAACTCAAGCCACATCTGAGTACATACAGGAGAATCTCCAGCGTGGGTTCATTCGACCTTCCACCTCTCCCGCTGGAGCTGGGTTCTTCTTCGTCAAAAAGAAGGATGGATCATTACGCCCTTGTATAGATTTCCGTGGACTCAACGCCATTACTATCAAGAATCGGTATCCCATTCCGCTGATCACTGAGCTATTTGATCGCATCAAGGGAGCTCGGATATTTACTAAGTTGGATCTTCGTGGTGCCTACAATTTAATTAGAATCCGTTCCGGTGACGAATGGAAGACCGCGTTTAACACCAGAGATGGGCATTACGAATATTTAGTAATGCCCTTCGGGCTGTGTAATGCCCCCGCTGTTTTCCAGGGTTTCATCAATGAGATCTTTCGGGACTTATTATATGTATGTGTCGTTGTCTACCTGGACGACATATTGATCTTCTCACAGGACCTGCCTTCTCATCACCAACATGTGGCAGAGGTCCTCTCCAGACTACGGAAAAACTCCTTGTTCTGTAAATTGGAAAAATGTTCATTCGAGTTACCCCAGATTCCATTCTTGGGGTATATAGTTTCCGGAGTTGGCCTGAAGATGGATCCAGACAAAGTAAATGCTGTACTACATTGGCCTCAGCCAACTACTCTTCGTGCCATCCAGCGTTTTTTAGGTTTTGCCAATTACTATAGACGCTTCATTCAAGACTTTTCATCCATTGCATCTCCCATTGTGGCCCTAACTCGGAAAGGGGCTAATACTAAGCAATGGTCATCTGAGGCTCTCCAAGCCTTTCAAATCCTCAAAGAGTCCTTCTCGTCTGCTCCCATTCTGCGACAGCCTGATGTGACACTCCCCTTCTTCCTAGAAGTAGACGCCTCTAATGTGGGCTTAGGAGCTATTCTCTCCCAACGCTCGGAGCAACAAAAATTACATCCTTGTGCCTTCTACTCTCGGGGTCTTCTGCCCGCAGAGAAAAATTATACTATCGGGGACAAGGAGTTGCTGGCCATCAAAGCTGCATTAGAGGAATGGAGATACTTGTTGGAAGGAGCTCGCCATCCGGTGACGATCTTCACGGATCATAAGAACTTGTCATATTTGCAATCTGCTCAATGCTTGAACCCTCGTCAAGCAAGATGGTCTCTTTTCTTTTCCCGTTTTGAATTAATTATAACCTTCAAACCAGCCGCTAAGAACAAGAAAGCTGACGCTCTATCTCGAGCTTTTGTGACGTCCTCTGATGTAGAAGAGGTTCCCAACCATGCTATTCTAGACCCCAAATGTATTTCTCTGGCTGCTTCATCCACCAAAATGCTACCATTTGGGAAGACCCTTGTGCCTCCTACTCTGAGGAGGAAAATCCTTTCGTGGTTCCATGCCTCTCGTTTTTCTGGACACGCCGGTGAACACAAGACCTTTGAGATTCTCTCTCGTAGTTACTGGTGGCCTTCAATGAGGAGAGACGTCAAAGAGTTTATTGCTTCCTGTGATTTATGTTCTCAGTTCAAATCCTCCCGCAGAACTCCAGCAGGGTTGCTGCGACCACTACCAATTCCGTCCAAGCCTTGGACCCATATTAGTATGGATTTCGTTACTGATTTGCCACCAAGTAAGAATTACAATACTATTTGGGTAGTGGTAGACAGATTTTCGAAGATGGCCCATTTCGTCCCTCTGTCCGGTTTACCTTCCTCGTCTACTCTGGCTGAACATTTCATTAAAGAAATCTTCCGCATCCATGGATGTCCGTCTGAGATTGTGTCAGATAGAGGAGTACAATTCGTTTCCAGATTCTGGCGGGCCCTTTGTAAAACCTTGGGCATACGATTAGCACTCTCATCGTCTTACCATCCGCAATCTAACGGACAAACGGAACGAGTCAATCAAGATCTTGAGACTTTTATTAGGATGTTCTCTTCAGCCAACCAAGACAACTGGGTAGAATTGCTCCCTTGGGCTGAATTCGCCCATAACAACATGTACCATGAGTCATCATCCAAAACTCCATTCTTTGTGGTCTACGGTCACCATCCGTCTTTTCCAGAATTTCCTGCCCTCCCGCCCACCCAAGTTCCTGCTGTGGAGACTGCTTGTCAGACCTTCAAAAATATCTGGTCTCAGGTCAAAACCTGTTTAAAGAAGACATCTAACAAATATAAGTCTTTCGCAGATAAGAAGAGGCGGGCTATTCCACCACTAAAAATTGGAGATCGTGTCTGGTTATCTACCAAAAATATTCGTTTGAAGGTTCCATCTATGAAATTCGCCCCTCGTTTTATTGGTCCATATAGGATCATTCAAGTTATCAATCCAGTATGTGTTAAACTTCTTCTTCCTAAGAATCTTCGGATTTCCAATGCCTTCCATGTGTCCTTGCTCAAACCTCTCATCATCAACCGTTTCTCGACTCCTCCCTCAGCACCGCAGCCAGTTCAAGTTCATCAGGAGGAGGATTTCGAGATTACTGAGGTATTGGATGCAAAAATTTCGCGAGGAGTCCTCCGTTTCCTCGTTCATTGGAAGGGCTTTGGTCCTGAAGAGCGTTCATGGATCAAAGCTGAAGATCTTAATGCTCCTGCCCTTCTGAAGAAGTTTTATTCCAAAAATCCGGACAAGCCCGGTTCCAGGCGTTCTGTGCCCACCTTTAAAAGGGGGGGTACTGTCACTCACCGGACTGTGAGTGCTTCTTCCCGGACATTTAGGAACCGTGGCCGTCCTCCATCCTGAGGGACTGCGCATGCGCAGCCCTTTCTATACCTTCAGTGTATGTTCCTTTAACTTAATTGGCAGATCAGGCAACCTCCCTATATTAAGCACCTGTGGTCAACACCACGTTGCCTGATCTTGGAGTCTCATTCCCCATGAGTCTCTGAAGGTGTTCCTGTGTTTCCTCGTTTATTCAGCCCAGCTGATTCCTGTGGTTTCCAAACCACTTCTACACCTGTGGTTTCCAAACCACTTCTACTACTGTGGTTCCCATACCACTTCTACCATCTACTGTATCATCGTGACTGTGAGCTGATTCCTATCCGCTGCCTCCGTGCACTACAGTCTTCTAACCACTTCAACTCTACCTTGTATCATTGGGACTGTTAGCTGATGCCTATCCGCTGCCTCCGTGCACTACAGTCTTTCATTCACATCCACTCACCTGTTCATGATTGTGACTGCCAGCTGATTCCTATCCGCTGCCTCCGTGCACTACAGGCTTCAACCTGCAACTCGTCTGTGTTTCATCATCGTGACTGTTTGGCTGATTCCTATCCGCTGCCTCCGTGCACTACAGTCTTCAACCTGCAACTCGTCGGTGTTTCATCATCGTGACTGCTAGCTGATTCCTATCCGCTGCCTCCGTGCACTACAGTCTTCAACCTGCAACCCGTCTGTGTTTCATCGTGACTGTTTAGCTGATTCCTATCCGCTGCCTCTGTGCGCTTCAGTCTTCAGTCCTTGTCAACTCTCCCGTGTTTCCTTGAGTCTGCTGCCACTATTGCTACCCGCTACTCTCCGTGATCAACTGTTCCAGTTCAACTCTGCTCTGGTGTCCCATCGTTACTGCACCTGCTGGTTGCTATTGGCTACCTCCGTGTTCCCGCAGAGACCCGCTGCTGTTACTTCTCAGCGCTACGCATCCATCTACTGCTGATCCGCTCTCCACGCCTTCCTGGGTTCCCTGCTGGTCTACCTACCTGTGCGCTGCACCTGCTAGACCACCGCTTCACCCATCCAGGGACTTTGCATCCTGCCGGCCTCCTGCCGTTCAGGTATCTCTGCACTTCTGTCTGACTGCCTTCTCCTGAACCACGGTATGCATACTTCCCATTGACTGTGCTGTGTATTGCATACCTTGCTGGACTGAGTTGATTCTCCTCTGGAGTGTACTATCCGCTGAGTCTATTGCCATCATTGACTGTGTTATCTCATGCTGGATTACTTCAAGAGACTTTCTATATTGGCAGTGTTGTTCAGTCATTTATACATTTATATTGTGCATATTACTGTGGATCAAAGTCAAGGTGCCCGTGTATATATTGTGTTGCAGTCTCTCCCCGTGCACCTCCTCACATATATATTCAGTGGTACAACTTGCTAGTGGCAGACCACTGACCCCTGTTTACAGTTTCACCTGTTCCAGTATCCTCTCACATAGCAGTGGTACAACTTGCTAACGCAGACCACTGACTCCCCGGATACCTCCACTTGGATTCCATTCCTTCACTCAGACAGCGGTACAACTTGCTATCCGCAGACCGCTGACTCTCATCACCTCCTCGTTTCTGTTGGACATTCCTCCTCACTATAGCAGTGGTACAACTTGCTACCGCAGACCACTGACTACCTTCACGTGTCCTTTGTCCATACAGTTCCTCGTGTATTACTACCTCCATATTGCCAGTGCTGCTAGTCATAGACTTTCCTGAGCATCTCATCATCTGCTATTTCCTGTTCCGTGATCACCCTGCTACCAGAGTACCATATTACCACCTATACTGCTCTGGTAAGCCTATCACCTGGTGATCCCTGGGTAAAGACTCCTAGTGCCCGTGACATTCTGACCTCTCTGTCTGTCTGTATTAGTCAGTAATATTTTATTACGGTGTTTGCTCACAGGCCAACCAAGGCTAATCCGCAGGTAGCGCCCCTTCCAAGCCGATCATCCCATCTCTCTTGTTTCTTATTCTCAAGCGCCCACCCAAGGATGACTCGTTGTCTTCAGCCTTTACCACGGGAATATGTTAAATCCTTGCAACATTTCTTTTTCATGTTGTTTTTTTTTTACCAGCAAATTTTTTTTTGAGGGGGCAAAATTGTAACAGGGAGAAATATAAATTGAAATAAATTTTAAAAAATCTAATATATAAATGTCTAGTGGCGTGTGTTAGTCTGTCTGTGTGTGTGTGGAAAAAATAAAACCGAGCTGTAATGCCACCAGCTGGGCAGAGTTATACACTGACCTACTAAATTCTTAGTGTGTGTGTGGAAAAAAAAATCAGAAAGGGCTGAAATTTGGTATACTAAGATGTTTTTAATTTGTTAATTTAATTTGTTAATTGTTAAAAGTGTTTATAAAGATTTAAAAAAATATATATATATTTCTTGAAGGAGAAGTGACAGTTGGGAGTGGTTGGTGGTTGCCGGGGGTGACAGTGGGGCGTGGTTGGTGGTTGAGGCCTGGGCTATGGCCCAAATGCATGACAAGAACCTTTTTAACACCTTAAGTAGCTTGAGTTGACTAGAATGCATGAGTATCATGCACGGGTTAACTGACCTACTAAATTCTTAATGTGTGTGGAAAAAACCCCTCAAAAAGGGCTGAAATTTGGTATACTGACATTATTGATGAGTTGAGGGGTCAAACTCATTTTCGTGAGGTAATTTTACCTCATGAACACACATGTGTACAGTGGCGGATCCAGGGGGTTGCGATCGGGGCAATCGCCCCCCCCTAGCAGGGGTTTGCTGCCGACGGCTGCACAGTATGTGCAGGTCCGTTTGGCAGTGACAGTGTGCTGCTGTGTTTTAAACACAATCAGAGCAGCCGGGCAGCACACTGTCCCTGCCTGTCACTGCCGAGCGGACCTGCACATACTGTGCAGCCCCCGGCAGCCTCAGAAGTCGGAAAGCGGGCGGGGCCTAAATCGCCCCATTCTAACATCCCCCCGGGGAACAAACATTTTCTAGATCCGCCCCTGCATGTGTAGCGGCGTGTGTTAGTGTGTGTGTGTCTGTGGGAAAAACTATTTTCTCAGAAAGGGCTCATCCGAATGACCTGAAATTTGGTATACTGACATTATTTGACAAAAAAAATGCATGAGTATCATGCACGGGTTAACTTGTAAGAGAATAATTGTTCTCCAAAGTAAAAATAAAAAATTTAGTAGGATTTTAATCTTGACGTATTCCCCTGGTAAAAGCTGAAGACAATGAGTTATCCTCGGGCGGGCGCTTGAGGATAAGCGAGTAGGAAAGACAAGGATGGCGCCAGGCGCAGACGGGACAGGCCCCTCCCTCTGCACCCTCAGTAGCGTGTTCATGTCTTTATTCTTCAGAAAAAGATCGCTCTGACCCTTTAAAAAGCCAAGTGGAGGTGAGTTTCGAAGGCATGGGAACATAAACAGTAGTGGGGGAGGGGTGCAGGAAACCGGATTTTGAATTAAGGAAGTGTTCATTTTTAGCTACCACGTATTAGCCTAGATGAGGGGACACTTAGAGCATTAAACCTACCGCAGGAAAATTATGCGAAATTCCACATCCAAATGTAAAGTTTCCGCTAATCTACAAATGTGATGTTAACTTGCTGCAAACTTTATTATTAGTCTGTCAGATGGAAATTTTCGTAACCAGTGAAGAATGTGAGGAAGAAGACTATCATCATCATCAACATTTAACTATGGGGCGCCAGCAAATTCTATAGCGCTTTACAATTGGGAAGAAACAGTAATACAACAGTACTGGGCTAATACATACAGTCAGAGAGGTAAGAGGGTCCTGCTCACAGCTTACAATCTATGGGACAATGGTTTGATACACAGGGGCACGTGCTACATCATATTGAATATTGATCCAGCTAGATAGCAAAGGTTACAAAGTATTTAGTGGGCTGTATGCTCAACTATGTTGGTCAGAGAGTTGTTGTCTTGTGTTAGCTGTGTAGAGGGTGGTAATAGGGTAACCTAGGGAGGGTAAAAGGGTGGTAGAGGAATATTATAAGCTTACCTGAAGAGGTGGGTTTTCAGAGAACGCTTGATGGATTGAAAATTAGAGAAAAGTCTTATTGTATGAGGGAGAGAATCCCACAAAGTGGGTGCAGCCCGAAAAAAAGTCCTGTAACCGGGAATGGGAGGATGTGATGAGAGAGGAAGAGAGACGCAGATCTTGTGCAGAATGGAGGTGTCGAGTAGGGAGATATTATGAGACAAGTGAGGAGATGTCAGTGCAGTTTTGTTGACGGCCTTGTATGTTAGTAGAATAATTTTATATTGGATTCGTTATAACTAAAAAGGGCCAAGCAAAAAAAAGAAATGCCAGAAAAATATACATAGGTCACTATAAAATCCTGTTGACTATCAATATAAGTCCAACTTTCCATTTTCCCCCTAATATACTGCTCCTTGGAGCCTCGTTAATGCCTTATTGAGGTAATGAGAGTTTGGGGGACAGTAGGATTTATTTATATCCTGTGTAACATTTTGTACAATTTACTTGTGTTGGGTTTTTTTTTTACTATCAAGCATAAAAGACAATATGGTACATAAAGCAATTACCTTAGACACGATCTCCTATTACACATCCATAAATTGCTTTCTAATTACATATGCATTGAAGCAATAAAATGTGACATCATAAAACACACACAGAAGCCTAACATGTTCCTGGGCTAATAAAGGGAATTCCAGGGATGGTGAGATTGTATTCGCCCTCTTGCTGCGTTGTGATCTGACATACGTGATCTCACATACGTGATCTCACATACGTGATCTGATGTTGGAGAGAAAGAAGCAAAGTTTTCAAAACTATTTTGTAAAATATTTGCTTAATTTCATATTTGTCTGTGAATATTCTCATGTCTGACCGATGTAATTTGCCCTTGAGTGTTCTACTTGAGAAACACCAGACAGTAGAATGAATTGATGATTACTGTTGTCCAAGTTATATTCATAGACTATATGTTCAGTGACTGGCAAGTAAATAACTAATAATGCAAAATAAGAAGCCAAAGATTGTATCTTGGGTACTTTGCACCACTGCAAACTGTTCTGTGACACCGCGAGACTTGATTCAAGCAAACATTTTTTGCAATAATTTTGCACATCTTTAGTGGATTACGAATAAGAAGTTCATGAGTAGATTGTAAACTCAGTCCCGTCCTCTCCACACAACTTACCAGGATCGCTTTTCGTGCAACTAAAATTCCTGACTCTGCAAAAAGACATGTACTAGGGATTTACTATTTGCTATAGAGGGAACATGTTATAGTAAGAAAGGTTATTGTTTCCAAAATAGGACAGTCCTTTAATGGCCTTCGCTAAAAAAATCTCCACAATACAGCACTTTTAAATAGAATATTATTGCCAAATGCCACAAATTCTGAGAACAAATACAATCTCATTAGCCTTCTCTACATGTTTCTCCCAAGTGACTATAGTGACCCTTATTCGGTGGTGGCTGTGATGATGGGAGAACAGTGTGATGATGGGAGAACAGTGTGATGAAGGGAGAACAGTGTGATGATGGGAGAACAGTGTGATGAAGGGAGAACAGTGTGAAGATGGGAGAACAGTGTGATGATGGGAGAACAGTGTGATGATGGGAGAACAGTGTGATGATGGGAGAACAGTGTGATTAAGGGAGAACAGTGTGATGAAGGGAGAACAGTGTGATGATGGGAGAACAGTGTGATGATGGGAGAACAGTGTGATGATGGGAGAACAGTGTGATGATGAGAGAACAGTGTGATGAAGGGAGAACAGTGTGATGATGGGAGAACAGTGTGATGATGATGGGAGAACAGTGTGATGATGGGAGAACAGTGTGATGAAGGGAGAACAGTGTGATGATGGGAGAACAGTTGGATGATGGGAGAACAGTGTGATGATGGGAGAACAGTGTGATGAAGGGAGAACAGTGTGATGAAGGGAGAACAGTGTGATGATGGGAGAACGGTGTGATGATGGGAGAACGGTGTGATGATGGGAGAACAGTGTGATGAAGGGAGAACAGTGTGATGATGGGAGAACGGTGTGATGATGGGAGAACGGTGTGATGATGAGAGAACGGTGTGATGATGGGAGAACGGTGTGATGAAGGGAGAACGGTGTGATGATGGGAGAACGGTGTGATGAAGGGAGACCGGTGTGATGATGGGAGAACGGTGTGATGAAGGGAGAACAGTGTGATGATGGGAGAACGGTGTGATGATGGGAGAACGGTGTGATGAAGGGAGAACAGTGTGATGAAGGGAGAACAGTGTGATGATGGGAGAACGGTGTGATGAAGGGAGAACGGTGTGATGATGGGAGAACGGTGTGATGAAGGGAGAACGGTGTGATGATGGAGAACAGTGTGATGAAGGGAGAACAGTGTGATGATGGGAGAACAGTGTGATGAAGGGAGAACAGTGTGATGATGGGAAAACGGTGTGATGAAGGGAGAACGGTGTGATGATGGGAGAACGGTGTGATGATGGGAGAACGGTGTGATGAAGGGAGAACGGTGTGATGAAGGGAGAACGGTGTGATGAAGGGAGAACAGTGTGATGATGGGAGAACAGTGTGATGAAGGGAGAACAGTGTGATGATGGGAGAACAGTGTGATGAAGGGAGAACAGTGTGATGATGGGAGAACAGTGTGATGATGGGAGAACGGTGTGATGAAGGGAGAACGGTGTGATGATGAGAGAACGGTGTGATGATGGGAGAACGGTGTGATGATGGGAGAACGGTGTGATGAAGGGAGAACAGTGTGATGATGGGAGAACGGTGTGATGATGGGAGAACGGTGTGATGAAGGGAGAACAGTGTGATGAAGGGAGAACAGTATGATGAAGGGAGAACAGTGTGATGAAGGGAGAACAGTATGATGATGGGAGAACAGTGTGATGAAGGGAGAACAGTGTGATGAAGGGAGAACAGTGTGATGAAGGGAGAACAGTGTGATGATGGGAGAACAGTGTGATGAAGGGAGAACAGTATGAGGACGGAGGAGAGCAGTGTGATATATACACACACACATATTACTATATTTATAGTTATTATTTAAATACATAATTTCTTAATGTAATATTTATTCCCAATATAGAATTATCTCGATTGTGATGATTTCCGTAGCACTGAATCTCATAATCCGATTTTAACCTGCAGAGGGGTGCCGTCGCTGTCAGAGGGGTGCCGTCGCTGTCAGAGGGGTGCCGTGGCCAGACGGAGAAAAAAAACAAAAAACTTACTAATCCGGTGGTGCCCGGGACCCAACATCCTCCTTGCTTCTCACTGAATCTTCATGCCCAACATTCAGTGACAAGCGGCAGGAGAGAGGATGCTGGGTCCCAGGCACCGCCGAATTGGTAAGAAAACAGAAGAAAAGACAATAAATAGAAGAAAGAAGATCAAGTATGGTAAGTAAAGAAACAGAAGGGAATGGTGATAGGAAACAGCAATGGAGGGGCAAAAGAATGAACAAGGATGCAGAAGGGGCAGAGTGTGTGGATGAAGGGGCCACAGAGTGTGTGGATGAAGGAGCACAGGGTGTGTGGATACAGGGGCACAGAATGTGTGGATGAAGAAGGGCACAGAGTGTGTAGATGAAGGAGGGCACAGAGTGTGTGGAGATGAAGGAGGGCACAGAGTGTGTGGTAATGATGCAGGACGCAGAGTGTGTGGAGATGAAGGAGGGCACAGAGTGTGTGGAGATGATGCAGGGTACAGAGTGTGTGGAGATGAAGGAGGGCACAGAGTGTGTGGAGATGAAGGAGGGCACAGAGTGTGTGGAGATGAAGGAGGGCACAGAGAGTGTGGAGATGAAGGAGGGCACAGAGTGTGTGGGAGGAGGGCACAGAGTGTGTTAATGAAGGAGGGCACAGAGTGTGTGGAGATGAAGGAGGACACAGTGTGTGTGGAGATGAAGGAGGGCACAGAGTGTGTGGAGATGAAGGAGGGCACAGCGTGTGTGGAGATGAAGGAGGGCACAGAGTGTGTGGAGATGAAGGAGGGCACAGAGTGTGTGGAGATGAAGAAGGGCACAGAGTGTGTGGAGATGAAGGAGGGCACAGAGTGTGTGGAGATGAAGGAGGGCACAGAGTGTGTGGAGATGAAGGAGGGCACAGAGTGTGTGGAGATGAAGGAGGGCACAGTGTGTGTGGAGATGAAGAAGGGCACAGAGTGTGTGGAGATGAAGGAGGGCACAGAGTGTGTGGAGATGAAGGAGGGCACAGTGTGTGTGGATGAAGGAGGGCACAGTGTAAGTTAGCTGTAAATTATTCTTTGACAGAAATATAATTGAAAAAATATATAAAAATATTATTTTCCCTTTAATTTATGTGTATTATTTTTGCATACAACTAAATAAGTATTTCTGTCCTGACCTAAATACTTATTACGTTTTTTGCCCCAATTACTTATAAAACGGGACTGCTCGGTTATTATTTTGGAGGGGTGCCTTGAAAAAATTATGGAGACTCTAAGGGGCATATTCAATTCCGATCCCGATCCGCGGGATCGTGCCGGAACGGCCGCGAACCTAATCCGCGGTACCGCAATAACGTGGATTTTCGTTCGCAGCCCATATGGCTGCGTACGAAAATCTGCGTTATTGCGGTACCGTATTAACGGCCGTACTGCGCATTTTCCGCTGTAACGCGCGTTACCGCGGATCGGATCGGAATTGAATATGCCCCTAAGTGTGCCGCGAACTGCAAAAGTTTGGGAACCACTGCACTAACCTATTCTAACCGTCGCGTCCCCTGTGCACACTCACTGCTAGTGATTGTCAGGTTATGATTATAGGCTATGAGATGCGGTGGTTGTCATATCGATGATGATGAGATGCCCCCTAATCACCACATTGCCTGTATCCCATAGAAAAGACAGGAAGTCTCTCTGCCCCCAATTACCTGCCGAAAACGTTCTGTCACTGTTCCTTCAAATATGTAATAAGAGAGGTCTCATCCAGAAAATATTCCAGTCTTCATCAGATTGGGGGCATTCAGGGGTATAATTCAACTCCATCATCATTGTTACCGGTGCAATGATCTGAGATCACTGTGCGATGGGGATCTGCAGCTTTGGTATAAGGAATAAAGCTGAGGTCAGTTAGAGAATAGTCTATTCTGCTGCGAGACGTCTGAGGGAGAAGAAAGAAGACATCATTAAAACTGTTTGGGTGAAGAAGCTATTTCCAAAGCTGTCATAAGTTTGCTGGAGTTTGAAGCTGCTTAGGAGGTGACGACATCTATTATCCTTGTTCATACATCATTCATGTCACCCACAGCCATCGATCTTCTGCTCTAGAGGTTTTGCAATCTTGCAAAAGCATTTGAGTAAAAAACGTACAATACAGACATAATTACACCAAATGAATTGTGATCCTATTGAATGTAAACCTAAGATATTCCCCATCTTATCACATTAAGATTCTGAACAGGTCTAAGCTTATAATATAACTAACTCACATTTTTGTGCAAAGCTGCAGAATTTTGTTCTATTCCGAACGACAATCTTTGCAGTTTTTCTGATTGTTGAAAATGGAATTGGATTGCTGAATGGCAGCACTATCTGCCTTAATATCCTTTTATTGCAAAGTCTGTCACTTTTATTTTCCAGGACACTACGCTACAATTTTTGCTGTGTACAACTTGAATGGCTTATAAGATGAAAAACAATAGGTTGGGCAGCATGGTGGCTCAGTGGTTAGCACTTCTGCCTCACAGCACTGGGGTCATGAGTTCAATTCCCGACGATGGCCTTATCCCTGTGTTTGTGTGGGTTTGCTCCGGTTTCCTCCCACACTCCAAAAACATACTAGCAGGTTAATTGGCAGCTAACAAATTGACCCTAGTCTCTCTGTCTGTCTGTGCATGTATGTTAGGGAATTTAGACTGTAAGCTCCAATGGGCCAGGGACTGATGTGAGTGAGTTCTCTGTACAGCGCTGCGGAATTAGTGGCGCTATATAAATAAACGGTGATGATGATGATGTTGATTTTTCATAAATGTTGTAACACCTTCTAATTGTCTGATAACAAGGCAGCTCCTTACACTATTGTGTATTCGCCTGTTAAGCATTTGAAGGACCACCCAGGGCTTATTACTGTACTGTGCATGTGAAACCAAAAATACGTTTGCAGATTTTGTTGCATCGTACACATGCGTAATCATAGCTCGAGTACAGTAAGAGTGTGATCACATAGTTATGAATGAGACAGACCTAGAGGTAGACTCACATACACCTATCTCTTGCGGGTACTGAAGGGCTAGCGCAACAATACGCACTGATATTGATGACTATCGTCACCACTCTGTAGCTGCTTCTGATTGGCTGATTGCAGATTTGCCCCACCAGATGAATTAATTAGCGCTGCAGCTATATTATATGGCTAACGACCTATTCACATTATTTGTTATTTTCATGAACTGTGGCAGCAAAAAAGATTCCCATTTGATTTTCAAAAAGGGACATAGTAGATATTTGGATTTTATTTCACTTAATTTAATTTGTATTGCTTATTTCTGATTGTATTTAATTGTATTTTATATGGTAAATGCGACTTTCGCATTTATTAATAACACCGTGCAGACCCTATTCTCTCTTGTGTATTCACCATTTCATTACATTATTATATTGTGCACAAATAGGGTGATGTGACTTTATAGTATTATAGTATTAATGGTACTATAATGGAAACTACTGAGGAGGAAAGGGATCTAGGAGTCACTATGTCAGGTGACTTATAGGCAGGTAAGTAATATAACAAAGCAATGAGGAAGGTAAGTCAGTTGCTTGGTTGTATAGGGAGAGGAATCAGTAGCAAAAAGAAAGAAGTAATAATACCACTGTATAGGTCATTGGTACGGCCTCATCTAGATACTGTGTTCAGTTCTGGAGGCCATATCTCCAGAAGGATATAAATACATTACAGACTGTACAAAGAAGGGCAACTAAAATAGTGCATGGCCTACAGCACAAAACTTACCCGGGAAAGCCTAAAAGATCTTATTATGTATAGTTTGGAGCAGAGAAGGGAAAGGGGGGACATGATAGAAACTTTCATATATATCAAAAGTTATAACGAGGTGCAGGAGGGAAACATTCTACAAAGGAAGAGAAGTATTAGAACACAAGGACATGTACTGACACTGGGGGGAAGAGAAGTATTAGAACACGAGGACATGTACTGACACTGGAGGGAAGAGAAGTATTAGAACACGAGGACATGTACTGACACTGGGGGAAGAGAAGTATTAGAACACGAGGACATGTACTGACACTGGGGGGAAGAGAAGTATTAGAACACGAGGACATGTACTGACACTGGAGGGAAGATAAGTATTAGAACACGAGGACATGTACTGACACTGGGGAAAGAGAAGTATTAGAACACGAGGACATGTACTGACACTGGGGGAAGAGAGGTATTAGAACACAAGGACATGTACTGACACTGGGGAAAGAGAAGTATTAGAACACAAGGACATGTACTGACACTGGGGGAAGAGAGGTATTAGAACACGAGGACATGTACTGACACTGGGGAAAGAGAAGTATTAGAACACGAGGACATGTACTGACACTGGAGGGAAGAGAAGTATTAGAACACGAGGACATGTACTGACACTGGAGGGAAGATAAGTATTAGAACACGAGGACATGTACTGACACTGGGGAAAGAGAAGTATTAGAACACGAGGACATGTACTGACACTGGGGGAAGAGAGGTATTAGAACACAAGGACATGTACTGACACTGGGGAAAGAGAAGTATTAGAACACAAGGACATGTACTGACACTGGGGGAAGAGAGGTATTAGAACACGAGGACATGTACTGACACTGGGGAAAGAGAAGTATTAGAACACAAGGACATGTACTGACACTGGGGGAAGAGAGGTATTAGAACACGAGGACATGTACTGACACTGAGGGGAAGAGAAGTATTAGAACACAAGGACATGTACTGACACTGGGGGAAGAGAGGTATTAGAACACAAGGACATGTACTGACACTGAGGGGAAGAGAAGTATTAAAACATGAGGACATGTACTGACACTGGGGGGAAGAGAAGTATTAGAACACGAGGACATGCACTGACACTGGGGGAAGATGGGGATAAGGTTGGCTAACCTTGCCAACCTTATCCCCATCTCCCCTCTCCCCCCTCCCTCCCTTTCTCCTGTGCCCTCTGGAATGCTAGATCCGTCCGCAACAAACTCCCCTCTATCCATGACCTCTTCTTATCTAACTCTCTTAACCTTTTTGCCACTACCGAAACCTGGCTCACTGATTCCGACACTGCCTCCTCTGCCGCTCTCTCCTATGGCGGCCTCTCCTTCACCCACTCCGCCAGACCTGGAGACCGCCCAGGCGGTGGAGTGGGCATTCTCCTATCCTCCACCTGTACTTTCAGACTCATTCCTCCTGAACCCTCCCTCTCCTTCTCCTCTTTTGAAGTCCACTCTATCCGTCTCTTCTACCCCATCCATCTCCTTATCTCTGTCATATACCGTCCCCCTGGGCCCTCCTCCCTTTTCCTTGACAACTTTGCTGCCTGGCTCCCACACCACCTCTCCTCTGACATCCCCTCCATTATCCTCGGCGACTTCAATATCCCTATTGACAACCCCACCGACCCTGCTTCCATCAAACTCCTTGCCCTTTCTTCCTCCCTTGGCCTCTCCCAATGGACCTCCTCTTCTACCCACTGCCTTGGTCACTCCCTTGACCTTGTCTTCTCCCACCGTTGCAGTCTGTCCGACTTCTCTATCTCCCACTTTCCACTCTCGGACCACCATCTCCTCTCATTCTCTCTCTCCTCTACTCCTGAACCCCTCCCCCCACCCAAATCTACCCGGTCCAGGCGCGATCTCGACACCCTTGATCCTGCTATTCTATCCTCTTCTCTCAAAACTCTCCTCTCTCCCCTTTCCACCCTGTCCTGCCCTAATCAGACGGCCTCCCTCTATAACCAAACCCTCTCCTCCGCCCTTGATGCGGTCGCCCCTGCCCAGCCCATCCGCCTTCGCTGCTCCAATCCCCAACCCTGGCACTCCAAACTTACCCGCTTCCTCCAAAAATGCTCTCGTACTGCCGAACGCCACTGGAGAAAATCTCGCTCCCTGGCTGATTTCCTCCACTTCAAGTTTATCCTCTCCTCCTACAGCTCTGCCCTCTCGCTCGCTAAGCAATCCTTCTTTAAATCCCTCATCTCCTCCAAGTCCTCCAACCCCCGCCGCCTCTTCGCTACCTTTAACACTCTCCTGTCTCCCCCCCTCCCTTCCTCCTTATCTGCCACTGACTTCACCACTTTTTTCTCCTCTAAAATCGCGGCCATCAGACTTGAAATCTCCTCCACCACCCACTCTTCCGCCACCCCCCCTCTCGCCCTTCCTCCCCCCTCCACTCTCCCCCCCTCTCCCCCCAGCCACCAACTCCTTCTCTCCTTCCGCCCCACCTCGGGTGAGGAAGTCCACTCTCTCATATCTTCTTCCCCCCCTTCTACCTGCCCCCAGGACCCCATCCCTTCTCACCTTCTTCGCTCCCTTTCCGCCTCCACCTGCTCCCACCTCGCTCACCTCTTTAATCTGTCCTTCTCCACCGGCATCTTCCCCTCCGCCTTTAAACATGCTCTCGTCTCACCCATTCTCAAGAAACCCAACCTTGACCCCACCTCACTCTCTAATTACCGCCCCATTTCCCTTCTCCCATTAGCCTCCAAAATACTGGAAAGACTTGTCTGCATCTGTCTCTCCACCTACCTCTCTGAACACTCCCTCCTTGACCCTCTCCAATCAGGCTTCCGCCCCCTCCATTCAACTGAAACTGCCCTGGCTCAAGTTACGAACGATCTCCTCTCGGCTAAAGCCCTGGGCCACTACTCCCTCCTGATTCTCCTCGACCTCTCAGCGGCCTTTGACACCATTGACCACCCCCTCCTGCTTCACACCCTTCAGTCCATTGGCCTCTCCGGTACCGTCCTCTCCTGGTTCACCTCTTACCTTGCAGACCGTTCCTTCTTTGTTTCCACCTCTGATTCTCTCTCCCCATCTTCCTCCCTTCCAGTCGGGGTCCCTTAGGGCTCTGTCCTTGGACCCTTACTATTCTCACTATACACCTCTTCTCTGGGTGCACTCATCAGCTCCTTCGGCCTCAAGTACCACCTTTATGCTGATGACACTCAACTCTACCTTTCCTCTCCTGATCTCTCTCCCTCCCATCTCTCCAGGGTATCCGCATGCCTCTCTGCCATCTCCTCCTGGATGTCCTCTAGATTTCGTAAACTCAATCTTGCTAAAACTGAACTCATTGTCTTTCCTCCCTCTCGTACCTCCTTTCCCTCTGACCTCTCTATCAATGTTGACAACTCATCTATCTCCCCTGTTCCCCAACTCCGCTGCCTAAGTGTCATCCTCGACTCCTCTCTCTCCTTTGCCCCTCACATTCACTCTCTCACCAAATCCTGCCGTTTCCAGCTTCGCAACATTGCCCGCATTCGGCCCTTCCTCTCCCAGGATGCCACCAAATCTCTCGTCCACTCTCTGATCATCTCCCGCTTAGACTACTGCAACCTTCTCCTTATCGGCCTCCCCCTCTCTAATCTCGCTCTTCTTAGATCTGTACTTAACGCCGCTGCTAGGCTTATTTTCCTCTCTCGCCGTTCCACCTCTGTCTCCCCACTCTACCAAGCCCTTCACTGGCTCCCCTTCCCCTACAGAATCCTTTTCAAGCTCCTCACTCTGACTTACAAGGCCCTCGCCAACTCCACTGCTCCCTACATCTCTAACCTTATCTCTATTCACACTCCCTCCCGCCCACTGCGATTGTCCAATGATCGTCGCCTCTCTTCCCCTCTGATTACCTCCTCTCACGCACGTATCCAAGACTTCTCCCGCGCCGCTCCCCTCCATTGGAACAAGCTCCCCCGCTCCATCAGAACTTCCCCTAATCTGTCCTCTTTCAAACGAACATTAAAAACCCACCTTTTCCTTGAAGCCTTCCAGTCTCATGCCTAAACTCCCACCAGTCGGCTACCTCTCTTTCTGATCCCTTCTTCCCTTCTCCCCCTTCCTCGACTCCGTCTCCGTTTCTCCCGTCTCTCCATCTCATCCATGTGTCTGTCTGTCTTCCCCTCAATTTAGATTGTTCGCTCCTTTGAGCAGGGCTCTCCTACCTCCTGTTTCCATCACTTTTAACTGCGCTCTCCAGCTACTCTGCTCACCGCCTCTCGGTCCCTCTGCCCTCTGTCTCCTCTCGCTTCTCTCCGCTCCCCTCAGTGACTCTCAACCTGTCATCTGTGCCTACCCTCTTGAGCCATAGTTACCTGCCTATACTCACTTTTCCCCTCCCTCCCTCTCTTTCATGCTGTGCCTGAGCCCCCAGAGTTATAGTGCTTACTGTTACTTGTACTGTGCTGTTTCACCTTGTACTGTGCCATTGTTTGTCCCTGTACGGCGCTACGGATACTTTGTGGCACCTTATAAATAAAAATTAATAATAATAATAATAATAGAACACGAGGACATGTACTGACACTGGGGGAAGAGAAGTATTAGAACACGAGGACATGTACTGACACTGGAGGGAAGAGAAGTATTAGAACACGAGGACATGTACTGACACTGGAGGGAAGAGAAGTATTAGAACACGAGGACATGCACTGACACTGGGGGGAAGAGAGGTATTAGAACACAAGGACATGTACTGACACTGGGGGAAGAGAGGTATTAGAATACGAGGACATGTACTGACACTGGGGGAAGAGAAGTATTAGAACACAAGGATATGTACTGACACTGGAGGGAAGAGAAGTATTAGAACACGAGGACATGTACTGACACTGGAGGGAAGAGAAGTATTTGAACACAAGGACATGCACTGACACTGGAGGGAAGAGAAGTTTTAGAACACAAGGACATGCACTGACACTGGGGGGAAGAGAAGTATTAGAACACGAGGACATGTACTGACACTGGGGGAAGAGAAGTATTAGAACACCAGGACATGTACTGACACTGGGGGAAGAGAAGTATTAGAACACGAGGACATGTACTGACACTGGGGGGAAGATAAGTATTAGAACACGAGGACATGTACTGACACTGGAGGGAAGAGAAGTATTAGAACACGAGGACATGTACTGACACTGGAGGGAAGAGAAGTATTAGAACACGAGGACATGCACTGACACTGGGGGGAAGAGAAGTATTAGAACACAAGGACATGTACTGACACTGGGGGAAGAGAAGTATTAGAACACGAGGACATGTACTGACACTGGAGGGAAGAGAAGTATTAGAACACGAGGACATGCACTGACACTGGAGGGAAGAGAAGTATTAGAACACGAGGACATGCACTGACACTGGGGAAAGAGAAGTATTAGAACATGAGGACATGTACTGACAATGGGGGGAAGAGAAGTATTAAAACACAAGGACATGCACTGACACTGGGGGGAAGAGAAGTATTAGAACACGAGGACATGCACTGACACTGGGGGAAGAGAAGTATTAGAACACGAGGACATGTACTGACACTGGGGGAAGAGAAGTATTAGAACACGAGGACATGTACTGACACTGGGGGGAAGATAAGTATTAGAACACGAGGACATGTACTGACACTGGGGGGAAGAGAAGTATTAGAACACGAGGACATGTACTGACACTGGGGGGGAAGAGAAGTATTAGAACACGAGGATGTGTACTGACACTGGAGGGAAGAGAAGTATTAGAACACGAGGACATGTACTGACACTCGAGGGAAGAGAAGTATTAGAACACGAGGACATGCACTGACACTGGGGGGAAGAGAAGTATTAGAACAAGAGGACATGTACTGACACTGGGGGAAGAGAAGTATTGGAACACGAGGACATGTACTGACACTGGAGGGAAGAGAAGTATTAGAACACGAGGACATGCACTGACACTGGGGGGAAGAGAAGTATTAGAACACGAGGACATGTACTGACACTGGGGGAAGAGAAGTATTAGAACACGAGGACATGTACTGACACTGGAGGGAAGAGAAGTATTAGAACACGAGGACATGTACTGACACTGGAGGGAAGAGAAGTATTAGAACACGAGGACATGCACTGACACTGGAGGGAAGAGAAGTATTAGAACACGAGGACATGTACTGACACTGGGGGGAAGAGAAGTATTAGAACACGAGGACATGTACTGACACTGGGGGGAAGAGAAGTATTAGAACACGAGGACATGCACTGACACTGGGGGGAAGAGAAGTATTAGAACACGAGGACATGTACTGACACTGGGGGAAAGAGAAGTATTAGAACACGAGGACATGTACTGACACTGGAGGGAAGAGAAGTATTAGAACACGAGGACATGTACTGACACTGGGGGGAAGAGAAGTATTAGAACACGAGGACATGTACTGACACTGGAGGGAAGAGAAGTATTAGAACACGAGGACATGTACTGACACTGGGTGGAAGAGAAGTATTAGAACACGAGGACATGTACTGACACTGGGGGAAGAGAAGTATTAAAACACCAGGACATGTACTGACACTGGGGGAAGAGAAGTATTAGAACACGAGGACATGTACTGACACTGGGGGGATGATAAGTATTAGAACACGAGGACATGTACTGACACTGGAGGGAAGAGAAGTATTAGAACACGAGGACATGTACTGACACTGGAGGGAAGAGAAGTATTAGAACACGAGGACATGCACTGACACTGGGGGGAAGAGAAGTATTAGAACACAAGGACATGTACTGACACTGGGGGAAGAGAAGTATTAGAACACGAGGACATGTACTGACACTGGAGGGAAGAGAAGTATTAGAACACGAGGACATGCACTGACACTGGAGGGAAGAGAAGTATTAGAACACGAGGACATGCACTGACACTGGGGAAAGAGAAGTATTAGAACATGAGGACATGTACTGACAATGGGGGGAAGAGAAGTATTAAAACACGAGGACATGACTGACACTGGGGGGAAGAGAAGTATTAGAACACGAGGACATGCACTGACACTGGGGGAAGAGAAGTATTAGAACACGAGGACATGTACTGACACTGGGGGAAGAGAAGTATTAGAACACGAGGACATGTACTGACACTGGGGGGAAGATAAGTATTAGAACACGAGGACATGTACTGACACTGGGGGGAAGAGAAGTATTAGAACACGAGGACATGTACTGACACTGGGGGGGAAGAGAAGTATTAGAACACGAGGATGTGTACTGACACTGGAGGGAAGAGAAGTATTAGAACACGAGGACATGTACTGACACTCGAGGGAAGAGAAGTATTAGAACACGAGGACATGCACTGACACTGGGGGGAAGAGAAGTATTAGAACAAGAGGACATGTACTGACACTGGGGGAAGAGAAGTATTGGAACACGAGGACATGTACTGACACTGGAGGGAAGAGAAGTATTAGAACACGAGGACATGCACTGACACTGGGGGGAAGAGAAGTATTAGAACACGAGGACATGTACTGACACTGGGGGAAGAGAAGTATTAGAACACGAGGACATGTACTGACACTGGAGGGAAGAGAAGTATTAGAACACGAGGACATGTACTGACACTGGAGGGAAGAGAAGTATTAGAACACGAGGACATGCACTGACACTGGAGGGAAGAGAAGTATTAGAACACGAGGACATGTACTGACACTGGGGGGAAGAGAAGTATTAGAACACGAGGACATGTACTGACACTGGGGGGAAGAGAAGTATTAGAACACGAGGACATGCACTGACACTGGGGGGAAGAGAAGTATTAGAACACGAGGACATGTACTGACACTGGGGGAAAGAGAAGTATTAGAACACGAGGACATGTACTGACACTGGAGGGAAGAGAAGTATTAGAACACGAGGACATGTACTGACACTGGGGGGAAGAGAAGTATTAGAACACGAGGACATGTACTGACACTGGAGGGAAGAGAAGTATTAGAACACGAGGACATGTACTGACACTGGGGGGAAGAGAAGTATTAGAACACGAGGACATGCACTGACACTGGAGGGAAGAGAAGTATTAGAACACGAGGACATGTACTGACACTGGGGGGAAGAGAAGTATTAGAACACGAGGACATGTACTGACACTGGGGGGAAGAGAAGTATTAGAACACGAGGACATGTACTGACACTGGGGGAAGTAGGTTCAGAGGAAATGTGAGGATAAATTACTTCTCAGTATATTATTCAGCTCTGTATTAAACAGCTTTTCATATATATTTCTGTCACATAGTGGTTTTACTTGTTTGTCTTTTCAAAAGTATAATTATTTGATTCAGCCTCTTCCAAATATCTCTCTCCGCGACCTTCAAACTAATAGCAGGGGAAAAATGAAAACATGAAATTGCATTCAAACTTCCAATTGTCGGATAAATCCAACCCTGAGATATGATTCAAAACTGGAGCACTTAATCATACGCTCATTGAAAATGTCACCAACAGACACTCTGAAGAAATTATAATACTGAGTAAGTCACTAATGCATTTGCAGATCTGTATTTTCTGGGTAGAGATGATAACACCTTCCCTTAATAGGCGCTTTTTAATCTCTAAATTAGCCCTCCCTCCGGCTATCTCACTGCTGCTTCCACTTCTGCTCTGTCAAAATTCGGCTCTAACGCTTTTGTGTAACTTTGTAACAATCAGAAAAAAACGAGCTGCTAGTGTTAGAGAGAAGGCTGTATGGGCTCTTCAGTATTTTAATACAAAGACTTCAGACCAATGCTGGTTTCCTTGTCACCACACCTTACCTGTAGCAACTACCATTTAAAATTAATAATAACAATAAATGTAATTGTTTTTACTGTACAGCATTGGTTCTAGGAAATCAGACACACGTGTTGCTCAGACAAGAAGTGAACAATGTCCAAGGACATTTATAGTGACAATTAGAGACATCGGCAAGATTGTACTGGTCACCGACATCTACAAAATGTTTACCTGTGAAAGAAACTTGTTACATGCACTAATTGTCCATCTATTTTGGATTAGTCCTCTGTGGGACCTGGATGTATGAACATTACAGAACTGCATTTATAGTTTCCTATATCCATGTTTGCATTGTGTCATACTTCTTTCATTCTGTGAGATTTGTCCCTATGATTGGATTTATGCATGACATGTCTCAGGACTTGTTTATACTAGAAAAAAAAATTCCAACTATATATATTTCTGGCGGCCCAAAGGTAGTCTAAAGGCTAAACCAGGACTCATCCATATATATATATATATCTAATATATAAATGCTTAGTGGCGTCTGTCTGTCTGTGTGTGTGTGAAAAAAAACAAAACAAGTTGCAGAGCCACCTGCTGGGCGGAGTTATACACTGACCTACTAAATTCTTAGTGTGCGTGGGAAAAAAAATTCAAAAAGGGCTGAAATTTGGTAGGGCTCAAAATCATTTTCGTGAGGTAATTTTACCTCATGAACACACATGTGTAGAGGCGTGCGTTAGTGTGTGTGTGTGTGTGTGTGTGTGTGTGTGTGTGTGTGTGTGTGTGGAAAAAACTATTTGCTCAGAAAGGGCTCATCCAATTGACCTGAAATTTGGTATACTGACATTATTTGACAAAAAAATTAGAATAGTCAAGTCAGTTAACTTTCATCATCACCCCTTCCCCCCGTGGGAGGGGTAGTAAAGGGTAAATTTATGAGTTGAGGGGTCAAACTCATTTTTGTGAGGTAAGTTTACCTCATGAACACACATTTAAAAGGCAGCTTGCATCGGGAAGTAATGCTCTTCCCCTGAGGAGGCCTGGGCTAGGCCCAAATGCATGACAAGAACCTTTTTAAGACCTTAAGTAGCTTGATTTGACTAGAATGCATGAGTATCATGCACGGGTTAACTTGTATATATATATATATATATATATATATATATACATACACATCGATCATTCATAAATGGTGTTGTCTTTATATTTATTTTTATGCTGTCATACGGTATAGATTTAAAGGGTTTCATAGATTCTTATATTGACTTTCTTGTATGTATCTATATTGATTTTTGCAAATTTCTAATAATTGTTTATACTTTGGTGGCTGTGTGAGATCATTCCTTTGTTTGTTCCAGTCCAGGACAGTAGTTCCATTTACTATTTAGGAACAATCTTTAGATATAGATTGTCAGCGCTGCATTTTTCATTTCTTGGTTGTTTCTATAGGTGGAGCTTAGTGAGCTCCCCTTGCAGCTGCTTCTAACGACACAATTTATTTTTTATATTTTTGCGTCTACAACAATTGGGCGCCATTTAAAAAGGTTTGTGCGGGTTTGTTTTCTTTTCTGTTGCAACGATTAATTATCCTTCTGTCTGACTGACAGGTCAGAATACCTGAAATGGGCCTCATGAATGGAAGCCCTCCCCCTCTTTCCATTCACTCCAGGGAACCCATTATCTAGCTCTTTCAAAGCTTTTGAAAAACTGTCTTGCTAATACCAACAATGTTCCCTGGAGTTCAAAACACATAGGTCCATAAGAGTAAAGTCCCCTAAAAAAGTATTGATGGTTAGACTATGTCCTTCAAGGCTAGGTGTACTCCAGTAGGGGGGAAGCACTTTGGAACTTACACAAAGAATGACAGAAGAATTTGAGAATCATTACACACCAATCGAGAATCCCATTATTGGCGAGAAGTGATGTATTATTGATTGCTCAAAAAGCAATTAAGTACCAACTGTACATTAAGACCTTTGGGGTGAAAGGTTTGTAAATATGGGATTTTAAGAATAGATTGTTCAATGGTTGGTCAATGGGTGAAGACCTCATCTCCGTAACACCATGACTGTGTTCCAGGAAATGTCACACCACTGATTGATCAGAATTTCTATCCTTGATTCCCGTTATACTTGAACAGTGGTTGGACATCCATTCTTTATGACGATATGGACATTTAATGATGTTTATCACTAATGAGCTGGTACAATTAAGACATTGTCTGATTGCAATCTTCTTGTTTCTGTTTTATAGCTTTTATACTTTTTTTTAAACACTACAGAGAGTTACACAGATGACATACAGATCACTGGGTGAGGTAGGAGCGTCTGATATGTTACTGTATCAATAAAGTATAAAATGTACAACTAAACTGTAATATATTGCTATGAGCAAAGAGAATATAATATTGTCATAGAAACGAAATTCCTCACATTAATAATATACAATTTAGGTCAAGGCAAAGGTGAAATAAAACATGGAATGTCTTTTGGCCGACACAGACCTCCAGAGTTACATTATGTTACATTACACAGAAATAATACAATAGAAAACCCTTGAAACTAATTTACCACACACCATATTTCCCTGAATGGCTAATGGACGTATATGGGAAGACTCGACACAAAGAATGTGTTGGATACAGTTTACATTTCTTTTCAAGGTTTTGTAGTTTCTTCTACTTTAGTATAGGAAGTCCTTAGAAATGTCCACTCGGCAATCGTACAAAAATAAGCTGCTTTTTCTGTAGTGGGGCAGCACGGTGGCTCAGTGGTTAGCACTTCTGCTTCACACCACTGGGGTCATGAGTTCAATTCCTGACCATGGCCTTATCTGTGTGGAGTTTGTATGTTCTCCACATGTTTGTGTGGGTTTCCTCCGGGTGCTCTGGTTTCCTCCCACACTCCAAAAACATACTGATAGGTTAATTGACTGCTATCAAATCGATCCTAGTCTCTCTCACTGTCTGTCTGTAAGTCTGTATATGTATGTTAGG
This sequence comes from Mixophyes fleayi, assembly GCF_038048845.1. NCBI lineage: Eukaryota > Metazoa > Chordata > Amphibia > Anura > Limnodynastidae > Mixophyes > Mixophyes fleayi. The sequence goes on along the minus strand of NC_134407.1, from coordinate 5,879,124 downwards.
GAATTTAGACAATGGGGCAGGGACTGATGTGAGGGAGTTCTCTGTACAGTGCTGCGGAATTAGTGGCGCTATATAAATAAATGGTGATGATGATGATAGTGTCTTTCCACACCAATGCAACTGCATTAATAAGGCGCAGTGAGCTGTGTGGAGAATGAGGAGAAAACACAGACGAAAAGGACACAAAGATGAAAATTACAATGTTAGATAGAGATTCATTAGTACTACATTAACTTTACCTCCTCTCCTGTCCCCTGACAACCTTGTACCCAGGGAACCTCTCCTTTGGCACCCTGTACCTTGATACCCTCTCCCTTGTTCCCATGACACCTAGTCTATTGCCACCTTCTGCTATCTCCCCAGGGGGTCCTTCCCCTGCCTCATATCACCTTGTAACCTCTTAGATCAGGAAACATATTGTAAAATAAATAACCAAAAAGACATTGATTCTTGAGTCTCTCCAGACCACAGAGTACTGGAGCGCCTCAAGAACCAACTTCTTTTCGGTGATTTATTTCTCAATATGTTTCATGATCTATATGTATAGTTGGGAGAGCACCCCTCAGACCATACTCTTTATTTGCTTTGAGTTTGCATGTACCTTCTACTCTCTTCCAAGGTTTCCTCTTAAATCTCCCTGGGGTTCATCATCTCCAGTGGTCCTCAACATGATTCCCACAGGGCCATTATTTTTTTATAAATATCTCTATTTTATATTTTGCACTGTTCTGGTTTACTTTGTAACAAATTCCACATTTTTAGGATAGGAATGGTATTATTTTGCAGACTCGTAATATATTCCATTGAGGTGATAAATCCAACCTCATCTGGGTTGATGAAGCTCAACAAAAAGGTATTAAATCTATTTGCCAATATCTTGGTGAATAACTGCAGATCTCTGCTGTGTAGTGAAATCGGGTTATTATCAGCGCATCTGGTCCAGTCTGTACTGAGAATTACGATAATTTTAACTCTGTTTCCAGATAAAACTCTATTGAAAGTACTGATCATAAGTGAGAAATGGGGCTTGTAAAACATCTTGTATTATATAGGTAGCGGGAGGGATTCTTTTATTTCAGTTTTCATTTCTTCTTGTTAGGATGGTCCATCTGTGACTGACTCACTCATAAATAACTTATGGCATACATTTATTTAAAGGCAATAGCACAGGGTGCTTATTTATATAATTGCAAATGTACTTTTTTTTGTGTGTATGTTGGTAAAGGAGACCAGGGAGAAGAAATTAGTTTGTTTTAACTTTGCTAGAGGAAATGCATTATATATCTGATACAATAAGACTTTGTTGATTAAGTATTTTGTGTATCTTGGAGTAGGGAAATTACTTGTTTGGGGTTTTGTGACTTTCTTTGGGAATGTGTATTCTGCAGCTGTCTAAAGAAAGGACCCATGTTAATCTCATGTTTGTTAGACCTTTTGATGTTACGATGGTCCAGCACCTGAAGGCACAGGAAGATTAAATTAGACTTGCTACTAGATTTCCTGCATCTAAAAACAAGATTCAGGAAATCACAGCAAGTTTTAGGATATCACAAAAAAGTATAAATATTGTTAGCTTTGCATTGCATGTAAATCCATGTTTAGGTAAACAAATTGCATCCTGATTCTAAAAATAGCTCAAACCTCAGGGGGCTGACTTACCCTATGAGGCTGTGTTCAAATCTGTATAAAAAGCACTGTCTTGTATTGAAAATCGTTCTTCTTTTTTCATCTGACCTGCTCCCTGGTACCTTCAACCAGGGTGAGCAAATAAACATTACTTGCTTCAAAGACCTGCTTGGAAACTTTTCTATCCCTGGGACCTATAGATTAGACCAAAAATATAATCCATTCCCGGCAGTTTCTGAAGTTTGGACCCAGCTTTATGGTACTACCGCTATGCCGCTACCCAGCAGCTCTGGCCAGGGGGATCAATCGACAGCTTCCCTGATCCATAGTAAGAGGTCAGGGGTACCAGTCCAGGTGCACCAGTAACAGGGTACGCTAGCAGCGTCAGTTGCCCAGAAGAAACCTGGCACTGGATGCCAGTAAGGAGTCCAGTGGTGGCAGCATTTGTAAGCCCCTCCTACTGCGGCAAGAGGGCGCATTTGGGATAACGAAAGAGAGCGGTGGTAAAGTAAGTCCAGCCGGTTCCCAGAAACAACAGACAGGGTGGCAGAGGCGGTCCATCCTGTCACACCAGTTATCTAATTTACAGAGCTTATAAGATGCCAAATAGGCATTGATACGCTCAGTTAGTGTGGCTACATTAGGTGAAGGTGTGTGTTATACAGGTCTTTAGTTTTTTTAAATAATCTCACTGATCTTTTTGGGATCGTAGCACAGTTCATCCTGTTTATATGATAACACCTATTACTGGCTCTCATCTTAATAGCGAATGATGTGTCAGCTTTGTTACTCTTCTTATAAAATTGCTGATTAAGCAAGCGTAGGTATCTTACAGTATTTTCTGCCAATATGTTAGGGTTTTTTATACATTGAGGGCTCCATGAATTGTGTTTGTTCCCTCTCGCGGTGTGATGCAAAACTAACTATTTTGTCTATAATTACTGCCTTCTCAGCCCCCCATACTGTAGTATGGATTTCTGTTGATGTGTTTAAGTTAAAATACTGTTCAATATTTTCAATAAGTTGTTTTAATAAGCTCTCATTTAGTCTACTTAATGGTATATTGATTTCCAGGGGACTTTGTGATGTAAAGGGTCGCCAATACAATAGAATAGTCTGACCAAGTGTTGGATATAAGGCTCATCTGGATTAATATGGTATGAAGATGATCTCAGGCTCCCCTTCAATCAAAAATGCCTTGGTCTTTCCTGGCGCATCTACTTTCTAATCTAGAACTGTATTGAAGTCTTCACCTGTCTGAAAGATACCTGCTGATGTTTATCCAGTGCAAAGCGAGGTAAGGAACAGTGTTTGTCCGTTGTTAGAGGAATAGACATTTACTATTATGGCTTCTAATTCACCAACTAGTATAACACCCTCCATTGTCTGATTTGGAGTATGTTAGTTCTAATGAAACTTGAAAGCTTTTTAATAAGATCTCTTCTCCATTATGGTTATATAGATGTGACAAGTAAAAGGATTGGAAAAGGATCTTGATGCCAACGATGGGTGTTTATTTGGATTAAAATGTGTTAATTTAATTAGGATAATGTCCTCTTTTATCTTTCATGTTTTTGAGGATAACACAGACTTCTTCCAGAGTGAGTTTAACCCCCTAATTTAGTTTGTATCATTTTGAGAACTATTTTCAATGGTAGTTGTGATAATAACTGGTAGATTTAGGTAGAGAGGGGTTAAACCCCCCCCCCCCCCCCACACACACACACACACACACACAGACACGCACACACAGACACAGACACACACACACACGGGAGGTCAGTGCGGATTGGGGTCTGGGTTAAAAGACAGGGGTTCTTCCTCGTTAACACTATGACTAGTCCTCTTATAGGGCTGTGTAACTTCTCTTTGATATTAGAGACCTGGGGTAAATGTATTAAGCATCGCTTTTTGCAAATCGCTGATGTTCGGCGATGTTCCAGGACAAATTTAAAGCTATTGCCGCTTTAAATTTACAGTGCAAAGTTGTTGGATATCGGCGATTTGCAAAAAAACGCTGCTTGATACATTTACCTCCTGAAGTTTATTGATTTCTAAAACATACTGCATTATGTATCTAGAATATATAGGATTCAGACTGAGTGTCCAAGTGACGCTTCCTCCAGGGTTTTTGTCCAAATCTAACTTGTCTCAATGTCCCACTAATTAGTAGATAAAAACACTAAATGGACTCATATAGATGGGTTGATATGGTCAGGGTAATTGTGAATAACTATTGATTGTGTTTCCTGATTAGATCATATTATAGCTGCTTCTATATAAAACTTTCCAACACTTACTGATTCAAGCGATTGATCCTGTCAGAGGGAACTAATTACAATATATTTGGTCAAGACATGAACATAGTCGCCCAGAGCAATATATGACTCCAACTTAATATTACTGTCGCATTTCCTTACGAAAAG